>NC_140288.1:13397909-13477909 GCF_964030765.1 Micromesistius poutassou
GAGAAACAATATATATCTGGAGGAACAAATGACCGGGCCCATGTCATGTCTGGTGTGGCGTTATTACATCGATGAACAAGATGAATGGATCGATCGATAGTTGTGTCAGGGGGGTGAATTTAGGAACTGATACTGCTAGGGGATTCAGTGATGGATGTGGTTGGATATTATAATGTGAACTTCACACAAGTATGGGTATTATTGTGATTCCTGTGTCGTTGTTTTAGGAGTTTAGATACTTACATGTCAAGGGGTACGGGGAGTGGATTTTGGTGTGTCCTGTCACACGCACACACCAAACTCTAGGCAACATTGTCTGACAGAGACTGGTTTCCCAAAGCCTAAAATGTCTTGCCTTTTTCAGAGTGAGAAATTAAAAGACCTGACCAATTGAAAATATTTGAATGAATAATCCATAAGCCAATCACATGAAGGCCAAACCCATACATCTGATTGGCTGAGCTACAGAGCAATCAGGAGGGGAATAAGACGCTCCCATCTCTAGCCATACATAGAACATCTTTAAAAGCACCAGTGAAATCACAGAAAAATTCCAGAATAGAGGTCTTATTTTTTAAACGTAAAAGGCATGTTTTCCATGAAACGTTCAGAAGTTCTGTGGGTATTTCCTAAGAAGCAACTTCAACAAATAGCGTGAGTGTGCTGCCTTTTCCTGAGACCACAAAAAGACATCCAAGCTTTGGGAAACCCAGCCCCCGAGACGCCTAGGAAGGTGCCACTCAGGAGGTCCACCACTCACCTTTGACCTCCAGCCTGCACTCCACCTGGTCCTCCCCCAGGTCATTGATGGCCTTACAGGCGTACAGACCGCCGTCGTAGGGGTTGGGCTTCCTGACCTCCAGGGTACACACCCCCTGGTTGCTGAACATGCGGTAGCGCGGGTCGTCGATGATGGCGATCTTGTTCTTCATCCAGATCACTTTGGGCTGCAGGTTAGGTGAGTGAAAAAGATGGAGAAAAAAAAAATCAAATTGGACTAATGTTCTATTATGTTCTATATTCTATTCCTGCAGCAAGGAACATTATTACATCATATTATTATTACATCATTGTCATTGCCTTGGCTCTGATGGAATAAATACAATTCATTGCCTGGTGGATAATGGGAGGCTAGAATGACAATAGGATTATCTGCAATAGTAAAAAGTCGTATGTAAAAGTGAAATAGTGTTTAGTATTGTCCTCGTGCTATGTGATTCACCTGGTTGGGAGCGTAGTCAGGGCTGAACAGACCTTTCAATAACCTTTTTTTACCTTTTCATCGTTGTCGTAGAATAATGAATCCTAATAATAATATCACCACATATATACAACCTTCTTTACTTTAATACCTAAAGTAAATACATTTTTTGCTATAAAACCTAGAAGTAGCGCCCTAAATCCTGTTGCATGAAGCTCCCATCAAACTTGACACAGAACCAACGTCCTCGACAAGTTTCCCCGTGACCGACCCTTGGATTGGCGCGGACGCTGCAGTTGAGGGTGGCGTTGTAGCCGGCCACGGCGAAGGTGTTGATCAAGGGCTGCGTGAAGCGGGGGGGCTCCTTGAAGTCGTGGTCGATGTACTCGGGGGTCCTGAGCTGCAGACCTGCGGGAGGAAGGGTAGAGGAACGGGGTTGTACATGATACGCGCGCTGAGCTGTATCATGAAGGGATTCCCCTATGTGGTGAGGGATAGACAACATAGTTGTTTAATTCATTTTGAGTTCAAAGACCAAAGACGAAAGCGTCGTGGAAGGAGATGTCAGCCATATTGTTGCGTTTTATCGTTTTGTTAGTTTGTCTGTTTACATATTAACGTAGGACAAGGAAAGAAAATCCTTGCTTATATTTTAGGTTGAATAATATCACTGACAGTCTCCTTTACGTACCCTTCAACGAATAATCAAACACAATTCATAGAACTGGAGAGATGTCCATGCTAAAATGACAGAAAAGGTTTGGTAGGGTAAAAGGTTAAGTGAGAATAGGTCCACGGTTAAGGTACAACAGCAGTGAAATCCAAGGGGACTGGAAGGAAGGGGAGGGAAAGCAGTTCAATCATTCATTAAAATCAAACACTGTCTAATCCAGTGGTTCTCAATCTCTGGGTCTCGACCCACACATGGGGTCGCCTTATATGCATTGTGCAAATAAGCTCTAAATATTTGATGGTACATTTCTTTTTAAATTGAATAATATTATGGGAAGATGTCGACAAGGTAAAAGAAATGTGTGCAGTCTCTGGATTCAAGAAAATAAGTTGGGGTTCCATCAATTTTCTGACCCTACAAATAAAAGTTGAAAAAGGCCTAAAAAAAGGTTGAGAACCACTGGTCTAAACGATCGAAGTGCCACAAATGTACGCTCTCGCGGTACCTTCTTTGACGATGAGCGCGGAGTCCTTGGTCTGTGTGGCGCATTGACTGAGGCCGCACATGTTCTCGGCGTAGATCCTGAAGAAGTACTCGTTGCCGATCACCAGGTCCGTGACGGTGATGCACGTGCGGTGGTAGTGCTCAACGCACGTGTACCACTCCTGTGTCGGGCACATCGGACGACGTGTCGCGTTAAGGAGGAACGAAGAAGAAGGAAAAAAGTTTGCACGTGCGTATTGCGTTCGCACACGAGGAAAGCCAAACCGCCCGTACCATGGTCTTCTTGTCCGCCTTCTGGATGGTGTAGCCGGAGATGGGGGCGTTGCCGTTGTCTTTGGGGGGGCTCCAGTCCAGGGCCACGTTTTCCCCCCACACCTCCTCGATGGTCACTGCCTGGGGCGGCCCGGGCAGGTCTAAGAGAAGAGATGAGTATCAGTGGCGGTTCTAGGGGGGGGGGGCCCCCCCCCCCAAACGAGCCAACCCCCCCCCCCCCCCGGTCAACAAGCGCGCCCGCAATAGTGCTCGTCCGCGATCCAACCCCCCCCCCCCCCCCACCGGTCAACAAGCGCGCCCGCAATAGTGTTCGTCCGCGATCCAACCCCCCCCCCCCCCCCCCACCGGTCAACAAGCACGCCCGCAATAGTGTTCGTCCGCGATCCAACCCCCCCCCCCCGTCAACAATTTCATTTGTGCCCCTCTAACAGAAAAGCCGGCCCCATCTCGGCCCCCCCATTAAAACTGGTCTAGAACCGCCACTGATGAGGATGATATTGGTTTAACACTCTGGAGCCATTGAAGCCACTATAAACACCCCGATGAAGTTCATGTAAGACCACAGCACTAAAAAGGGGGCAGGTTTATTATAGTGCGGCCGGTTGACCGACCACAGACACTAGATCTCTTTTCCTATAAATACATTTTTGATGGGCTTTTAATGCCTTTAGTGGCGGTCTGATAAGAGAGTGACAGGAAAGTGGGTTCAAAGCATGGGGGGGAATGACGTGTAGTTTACACCGCATGCACACTGCACGCAGCCATCAACGGATGACGGAGGGCGTGTCTGACGTATTGGGTGATGCGATCTGATTGGCCGATGGATCCGTCTCTGCCTGAAAAAAAACATTTCTCAACTTTTTGACGCAGGCGACGGAACGGATTGACCCACTATGCGTTTCGAGGGCGCCCCGTTCAAAGTCAACGAGATCCGTCGACGGACGGACGTGTACACAGTGTGAACGCGGTGTAAAGGACATCAGAAGTCGAACCTGGGTCACTACACGGAATATTGCGTGATCGGTGCATATGTGGACGGCTGAACCGCGGAGCCAACCCTGACCTCGTCTCCTTACCGACAATCTGGATGTCAAGAATGGCCGTGTCAGTGTGGTTCTCCACCTGCACCGTCAGCGCGTACTTCCCGGAGTGGCCTCGCTCGGCCTTGCGGATGAAGATGATGCTGTCGCAGTCCGTGTTGCGGATGCTGACCAGGACGGGGTCCACGGGCTGGCCCTGCTTCACCCAGGAGACCTTGGGCCTGGGTTTACCCTGGAGAGAGAGCAACGCGTTCAAATGACGAGCACAGAGAGAACAGCTGAAAGAGTGAGTGAACCACCCCCCCAGGAGGGCGGCGGCGGTGGGGTCAGGGGTGCGTCCACCGTACCAGAAAGGGAACCACGAGGTTGACGGCCTCTCCGACCCGCCGGGTGTACGTCTGCTTCAGGTGCCGGGGGATTCTGATCTTGGGAGGCTCTGGACGGGCGCGGTGACAAAATAAAACGGCTCGTTAATGTATTATTATATTTCAGACAGGAACACGTTTTTCCAAAATTTGCGCTGACATGAGTGTATATTTGTCATGTCTATTAGACTCCGTTGAATTGTGTATTATATGTAGTTAAGTATGTAAGCGCTCAAACGAATGTATGTAAGTATATAAGTATGTAAGCTCTCTGAGAATGTTCTTCTGCATGCTGTCTGGAAGGGCTCGCATGCTGACCCAACCAACCCCAACATCTGCCCCGTGGGCCAGACCCTTCGGTGGTTGTTGTTGTCAGTTGTCGGATACGTTTTTTTTTTGTTGTAAAAGGTTCGATCGGCATTGGCTAACTCCGGCCCTCCACTCCCAGCGTCCTTACAGAGTACAGTCTGAGAGCTCATATAAAGTGTACGGCGGTTGCTATGCAACACACTGTAGCGTCCTTCAGAGAGAAGGCTAAAGACGGTAGCTCGGTTCGCCGGCAATTTAGCCTTCTATCGAGTTCACTCAAACTCGATAGTAGGCTAAATTGCCGACCATGTGCCTATTGGTTTACAACATTTCCACCCTCTCCAGCAATCAACATGTTTTTAGGCTTCAGTGAACTATGCTATCGCTTTTATATATACATAAACAACAGTTGGAGTTAGGCACGGAGTGATACTGAACTCTGTAAACTGAACGGGCGTCATAGCTGTGTGTATACGCTCAATATACAACAGTTGGGAACCAATCAGATCGCTTGATTTAAGCCACCCGTTTTATAAAGCTTAATATAAAGATAATACACAATTATGTATACGCATATGTGAGTTTTACCGATAACTTCCTTGACCAGGATCGAGTGCTGGATGGTGCGTGGGGTGCTGGAGCCGGCTGCGTTCATGGCCTTCACCCGGACTAGGATCTTGACGTTGGTGGGGAGCCCTGTGATGGTGTACTTGGTTTTCTCCACCAGCTCCTTGTTGGCCGATATCCACTCATCCGCTGTGGAGCCGACAGAACATCACTGACCGGCCACCGTGACTCTTGACTCTATGATTTTTCATCGTGTGCTAATTCTACAGCCGTGGAAACATTGATCCAAATATGTTATTATAATATCACTCATTGATTTCATTTCTAGCTAATAGGACTTTGCAGATAGAGGTAGCTCCCTTCCTCTACATAATTCAAACGTGTTTTAAAAGTATCGTCTCCGCAGACCTGATACTGCAACCTCGTTAAGTGCCTGACCTATTTATTTGTAGATGCCTTCGGTTTCTTTCCCATCTTTAGACATATTGATTCAAAATAGTGTATGGCAAATGAACTTGGTCCATGTCCGATCCATAGCAGGTTCCCTGGCTGTCGCTCTCCTAACCTTCTGCCTTGATAATATCAGATCTAAGATGCTTAGATGTTCCCTTATAGGAATTGTGTACACACATTGCTTCTCTGAAGGTGCGCGGTCAACTCTGCGAGTGTGTCATCCCATAAGCATGCTCCATTAAACCAAACACTCTGCCGCCATGACGTGTGTCTTACAAGAAACGCATCATTGACGATCCCATGTGTGTTTGAGCGGCTGGTGTGTACGTTTCTTACTTCCTTCCACGCAGTACTCCACCAGGTAGCCGTCCAGGCCGGCGGCGCCAATGGTGTCGGGCGGGCGCCACTTCATGGTCACGGTGTCGTCTGTGACGTCATCCACCACCAGCATGGTGGGCTCACTGGTCACAGCTGCACAAGCCAGTGGCGATGCGGCAAAGAAGCAGAAACACTCTTAGAATGTGTCCACCTGTGCCCTATATAGTGGACTATCTAGGGGGGGGTCACCATTTTGTAGTCACTAAAATTTGATATATTGTGCTCTGCTCCAATAGCTATAATGCACCGTAAAACCCCTCCAAAAAACTGTCATCAGATTCAGCCAATTAATCCAGCACATCAGGTTCTTCATGCAACATAGCTGTCACCGGTTACCATCTAAGACAGGTCTGCTTGTTTATGCGACCAACACACGTCACGTCAATGGATTTCTGGCGCATACTAAGTGTCTGAATTCCCCTATACGCATTCCCTAAATAGTATTCACTATACAGGGAATAGGACACGAGGGTGAGCCAAAGTGAGCCGAAGCGAAACACAGCCAGCGAGTCAAAACCATTGTTGCTTGTTTGTGGTCACCGTCCCTCCCCAGTGGGGAGATAAAAGAGACCGGGATTAAGATCTTTAAACTGCTGCCCAAAATGCAATGCCATTACGGGCGAGTGGGGGCGCCGGTCTCAATGGCTGGTATGTCTTCTGAGCGTTCATCAGACTCATTAGGGCCTGGTGCTGCTGGCTATTCTTAAAAGGGTGAATCATACTTTACTCCCATTGAACCTCAGCGCGGGCCGACCTCCTAAACCACCTAATCCACAGATGATTTGGCAGCACATTATAAAGACATATTTAATATCCTCCAAAGCTCCAGCGTGTCCAGTGGAGGTCATGCTCGGAGTGCTTGTGGGGGGTGGTCGGGTATGGGGAGCAGCAGCTGCACTACAGAGGGGGCTGTAGGGGTGGGTGGGGGGGGTGGATGGTTGTCGTTGGCGGGTGCTGGTGCTGTTGGTGGGGGGCGGGTGGCGGGGGGGGGGGGGGGGGTGGCGTTGTTACCAAGGGTAGATCAAACGGACGGGCACTCAGCAGACCCCCCCCTCCGTAAACACCATCCAGAGGTCCGACCATTTTTGAACCCTCGTCCCCTCTGTTGTTACGAAACAACTGCTGGGTAAACAGTAGGTAGCCCGACGGAAGGAGCGGTGTGTGTGTGTGTCGGTGTGTGTGTGTGTGTGTCTGTGTGTGTGTGTCGGTGTGTGTGTGTGTGAGTGGGGTGTGTAACCTCTGCGGCTCCAAGAGGGGGGTGCCAAGCAGAGAGACTGGGCAAGTGGAAATTCAAGGAAGGACTTAGTGGTGCTCACCGAGGGGGATGAACGCTTTGGAGGGCTCGCTGGGCTTGGACACGCCGATGGCGTTGACGGCGAAGACCCGCACCTCGTACGGCACGCCCTCGATCATCTTCTTGGGCTCGAACGTCATCTCCTTGATTAGGTCAAAGTTCAGCCGCATCCACCGGGAGCTCTGTTTCTTCTTCCTTTCCACGAAGTACCCTTCAAAGCAGACACCCCCCAAACGAAGCAGACCCATGAAGGACCCCGGATACGTACATTTTTACATTTTATTTATAATGCACTTTTCATCATAGATCTCAAAGTGCTACAAGTTAAAAACAAAAGATGAGCAGTTTAATGGAAAAAGGAAAAATAAAAGGTTTTAAAAACAAACATCTAAGGGGGACCAAAAGCTTTGCTAAAAAGAAATGTCTCTCCTGAGTCTGGTTCTGGGTATGTGGAGGAGGTTTGAGTGGGTTGAGTGGAGGGAGCGTGTTGTGTTTTGTGGGTTTATAATTTCTTTGAGGTGGGGGGGGGGGGGGGCATGTCCATGGATGCATTGGTGAGTGACGAGGGAAACCTTGTACTCAATCCTGGAGGAGACGGGAAGCCATTATACATAGATACATAGACGCTGTGTAAGCCAGTCGTTCGAGCTGCAGTCTTGTGGTAATGTTTACCTAAAATTGGCGAGCTGCCATCGTAGGTTGGCGGGTCCCAGGTCATTGAGCACCAGTCGCCGCCCACCACGGGGACCAGAGGGGCTTCTGGAGGGTCTGGGATGTCTGGCAGATCAACCCCGAGAGAGACGCTCACGTTAACAAGAAGAAGAACCCGGCTTACTGAGTGTTCACGTTAGCTACTCCTTTTAGGGTTTTCAGTCACTGACCTACGACCTTGACCTTGACACTGCCGGTGTCCTCTCCCGCCTCGTTCTGCAGGACGATCTTGTAGTTCCCAGAGTCTTCCCTCTCGGTCACCTCGATGGTGAGGCTGGTGTGGTCGGCGTACGTTTCGGCATGCACACGATGACCAGACTCCAGAATGACCTGAGGGCCCAAGCCAGAGACAGAGGATAACATAGTATAAGCGCTGAAATAAGAAGTGATGACGCCCTTGTGAGACTGTAGTGAGAGGGGTAAGTAAGTAAGAAGGAAGGGCGACTGACTCTCTCTCCCTTCATCCACACCACCCTGGGCGCCGGTTCTCCGCTGATGGGGATCTCCAGACGCAGCTTGTTTCCCGCCACGATGGTCACCATGTTGTCCGGGAAATTCAACGAGTCCAGGTGCACCCGAGGGGGATCTGCAAGCACGCAAAGTCCACGGTCCAGGTCAGTTCAACCTTTTTTTATCAAGCCTATATTGAAGAAATAGTGAGAACCTATATACGGAAATTCTCCTCTTTTTACCAATGATGTGGACTTTGGCGGACAGGCTCTGCGAGTATCCCTCGAGCACAAAGGTGTATTCCCCAGAGTCGTGCAGGGAGGTCGCCTCGACCTCCAGGCGGTGGTTCCTGTGGAGCCGGCAGAGGCCTCAGTCGCTGACGTTTGCCTTGTCATTGGATTAATAGTGACCGCGATTGAACCCGACACCCTTGACACCTGTTCACACTGGGTGTAGTGCAAAATCTGTACGGTCCATTTGCCTCTGCACACTGCTATCATGGACAATGTGGACTTACTTTGCCCGTTTCTGTCCATACTGGTGCATGGAACAGACCCCTAATGTGAGTATATGAGCTACACCTCTGTATTCAACTATGGCCATGGCACTTTCATGAATAGGATACATAAGAATAAACAAATGTGTATAGATTTTTCTAATAAGTACAACCTAACAACCTACTCTTCTCATGAAATGAGGCTATGAGGCAAATCTCATCCGTTTATATTGCAAAGAAATACAGTGGGAGAGAGACAGAAGGAGTCTTTTGGCCTTATTGTTCAGCTGCTTTGGCAATGTAAATGTTTGTTTCCCATGCCAATAAAGCTTTTTGAATTTAATTTTGAAAGAGAGAGAGAGAGAGAGAGAGAGAGTGTGCGCAAGAGAGAGAGAGAGAGAGAGACAGAGACAGAGACAGAGTGAGAGAGTACTTGGCTCTGTGCAGGATGTTGATGCGGTCGTTGGCCTGGATCAGCTGTCCGTTGCGGTACCAGCGTCCCGGCACGTTGCCGGGGAAGATCTCACAGTGCAGCTTCATGGGCTCGCCCAGCTTCAAGGTCACGTCCTGCAGATCCTGGAAGATCTTCAAGGGCTTCACTGGAACCCGGACAAGACATCCAGCGTTTGCTTCGTAGTCAAGGGGAAAAGTCACAAGGAAAAAGACAAGAGAAAGAAGTCTGCGGCGCAGAGCGCTACGTACGGTCGACCTGGACGCGAGCTTCGGACGTGCCCCCGGTGGCCATGATGGAGTAAACGCCGGTGTCGTCCTTTGAGGCGTCGTCGATGACCAGAGTGTGCTTGGTGCCCTCCACCTTCACGCGGTACCTTGAACGCACCCCGGTCGGAACCTCCACGCCGTTTTTCATCCTGAGAGGTGATGGGAATGGCGGGTGATCCATCCGTCAACAAGGTGGTAGTGCACATTGATTCCAAAACATTCGAACTATGAGCACACTTCAACGTCTATAAAACATGTTCTCAGAGCGGCCATATCGGTTAGTTGGGTGGGATAACCTTCTAGATTATTTGGGGAAACCAGGACAACCAGGACAACAGAGTTAGCACGTAAGAATCCGTTTCCGTTATGTTGTCATGGATTCCCCCCAAAGATTCTAGAAGGTTTATCCACCTAGAAAACCCGGCCACTAGGTGGATAAAGCCTCTTGACGTCATACCATTTCACTTGGGCGCCTTCCTCTGACACCTCACACTCCAGCTCGACCCTCTCGTTCACTGTGGTCTTCACGGCCTCAATGGATTTCACAATCTTCACCGGTAACTCTGGGGGATGGGAGGAGGGGAAGGGGAAGGAAGGGGAGATAAAACCACCCGACACGTTTCAAAACGGGACATTCTATGAGCTGTAACATCGTGGTCTACGGCTTGGCCTAACTCTGCAAAAATCCAGACGACGGGTCACGGCAGCACATTCACACAGACGGCCAGGTCGAGGTCAACGTCGAGTCATCGTAGTCATCGTACCTTTGACAAACAGTTCAGTCGTGCACTTCTCGTCGCCGGCGGCGACGGAGTAGGCGGCGTCGTCCAGCATGGAGCAGTTGTTGATGACCATGATCCTCTGGGTTCCTTTGTGCTCAAAGATATACCTAGGCAGGGGTCGGAAACGTTACCCTGTGGTAACCTTAGGAGACCACCGTCACGCTGGGCCATTCTCTAAGAGTACTGCTTCATGGGAGTTTGGCAGAGAAAATAGGGGTCTGCAACATGAACCCCGCATATGCAAAAACGTTTGAACCATTAAGGTCACTTTTCCAAATCGAGAGAAATTACGCAAATCACAGACCAATGAATTTCTTTGGGGAAATGCAAATTGAACAGTACTTTCTTATATTAGAAAATAGCCAAGCACAATGTAAATATATATTTTGTTGCTTTGGAGATAATAACGGTGATATTACGGTGATATTGTTTTATTATTATTATGTATAAGAAATCTATATTAAAATGGTTTAAAAAAGAGCATGATTTCACACACATTCCAAGCCGTCATCTTGGTGCTTTATCACAATGGTAATTACCAAAACAACAACTACTGGTTGCTTGGTTAATCTACCATTTGTGCTCAAGAAGAACCAAGATGGCGGGCTTGACCTTTGATTGAACCTCACATCGCATGTACTGTGAATTCCGATGTCAGACAAGAGGGGGTGGGGTCACGCCAGGAGTCTATGCGATGATGCGATGAGGAAAATCAACTGAATGAATGGACTTACTTCCTTTGACTAAAGGTCGGCAGTGGAGCACGAATAGGGCCGGTGGACAGGAAGTGTGCAGGAAGTGAATATGGCAGACAGGTGGAGGAAGCGCCATGGCATAGCATGACATCACAGACAGACAGACAGACAGACACATTACAGAGACATCATGCCTGGATGGATATGAAGTCCCCATACATGATCCAAGAAGCCGAGAGAGAGAGAGAGAGAGAGAGAGAGAGAGAGAGAGAGAGAAAACGAGAGACAGAGATAGAGAGAGAGAGACAGATGGATTACAGTGGACGCTTCCGGAAACAGAATTCTGGAGAAAATGGAGACTGGAGACCAGAAAACGACAATAACCTCCAAGACAGCTTCTACAGCTGTCTCATAGCCACAGTTTAGCTTCAAATGGAAACTAGGAATGTGTATGTACATAGTCAGTCTACATATTTATTCAGATAGAATATAAATTATCGGAATTTACTTATGGCAAATACATCACTGTCCGCTGAGGATTAGAGACTTTCAACTGGATTGTATTTTTTAATAATTATACTATTCAAATGGTTCTAAATAAAATGGTTCTAAGTATTTCTTCACAAATATAGCCTATCTATGTTGGGAAAAAATACATCTTAAAAGATTTAGTGTATTTAAATCGAATGCATTAATTTCCCCTTGGGATGAATGAAGTACCTATCTATGAAAAAGTGTTTGAAAGCCAACCTAAGTTAGAAACCTATGAGGGAGGTATTGGCGTTTTCCTGCACAGAGAACAGAAGTTTCATCACCATGAAACCTAAAAGCCATGTCAAGCACTGTCAATTGGATGTGTGAGAGAGAGGGAGAGAAGGAGAGAGAAAGAGAGAGAGACAGACAGAGAGACGGAGAGATAAAGTGACAGAGAGAAAGAGAGAGCGTTTTCTACTACTTTACTCTGCATTGGTTATCAGTGCAGTGGTCTGGACCGTGTGATTGACCGAGTGTAACAGAGTGAGAAAGTTTAGCAAAGAAATGGGTGACAGAACGAATTACGAAGTAATGAATGCAATCGGTGAAACAATCAAGTGAATGTATTTGCACGAGAAGCATAATACATAAATTTGAAAACATTGTTTCAGTCATTTTTGAGATGTGTGATGAATTTAGAAAAATGGGACAAAACGTCAAATGAAATACATTTTACCTAAGTTGTCGTAAAATGCTTTGAATTTGCGCACAAACATAGAAAAAACATACATTGACTAAGCTAAGCTCTTGATTGGATACGTACTTCGGAGTGGATCTGATCTCCTGACCGTTCTTGTACCACTTCAGTTCCACCGTGGGGTCGGCCAGGTCCACCATGAAGCGGATCTTTCCTCCTTTATCCACCTGGTACGCAGCATCCAGCTTTTTGGCAAACGCTTCAGAAATATAAAAGAAAGACCCTTGAATTGGAGGCCAAATAACCTCTTCAGAAGAAAGATGAACAAAAAACATCGTCTTGGTTTTCTGAGAATTACGTGCGTTCAGTTGGGACACAACCCAGCGATCTGAGCGATCTGATTGGCTAAAGAAATCGATTATTTCCAGCGATCTGGGGACCCAAAATGGACCCCGGCCCACAGTTTAAGAAACGCTGAAGCAACTGCAGAACGTCTCATGGAATAAGGGTTCTTTTACCCCTGTGCTCACTCTTCTGTATTTTTGAATTATTCAGTGACCAAATGGTGGAAATGGGTTGATATTAAGTTAACCTATAGGAAAACCAAAGAAAAATCAACATTACGGACTTATAACGTTTGTGAGACTTGAAACGTACTAGGCCTGGGCGATATGGCTGAAAGACATATCACGATATAACTTGATCAAATTGATCGATATCGATAACTATTGATAATTGTAATGACCTAAAAAGGCTAGGAATTACATGCTGGATTTAAACACTTCTGTTTAACACTTAATATGACCTTCCACTGTTCTTCATTGATAAATACTCCAATGTCGATACAACAATAAAAAACACTCAAATATTGTCAATAAGTATGGAACTGTGTTCGTTTAACAAACCCAGCTGCTAGATCCGGTGGTCCAGTCTCTTATCGATATATATATTGAACATGTTTTATATTGATTTTGATCAAAAGTCTATCACGATACGATAATTCATTGTTTTATTGCCCAGGCCTAAAAACGTACCCTCGCTCTTCTTCTCCACCTTCTTGGTCTTCTTCAGCCTCTTGAGCAGACCCCTCAGGTCTGTGATGCCGTAGGTGAAGGCGATCTTCTCGTACTCATCCGGCCGGGCCTTCTTCAGGATCTCCCAAACATCGATCTCCGGCACGTCTTCCTGCTTGTGCTCCCTGACCAGGTGCCAGATACAGAGGTAAGGCGGTGGCGGGGATGGGGGTATTGGTCAAGAAAGGGACCTGATGGGTGTTTTATACCTAGCGGGCCATCTTGGTTCCATCTTGGCTATAACTGCTGACGAGATGGAACCAAGATGGCCCCGCTAGGTGAATAAGACCTATTGGCGCGCGTTTGCGACGTGTGCTGAGGAACTCGTCATTAAGAGGGGATCTTGGGTTGGATGGCTTGAAGCGATGATCAGACGTTTACATTGGGTAGGAAGACCTCTCCAGCCATGTTATGTGAATCATAAATTAAGTGAAAAAAACGTTCACAAAACTCAAAAAGATTTGTTTATATCATTGAATGACATTCAATGCCATGTCAAGTTCCTAGTTAACGTTACCTACTGCTAACTTACTACTAACAATACAACAAATAAATGTAAATGAAAATTCTGATTCTGATTAACGAGACTCATTCTATAAGGCCTAAAAATTATCTAACGCAAAAACAAATCTGAATTGAGTAGGGTAGGGTCTTCAAGTCATTCCTTCAAGTATTCCTTGATTTCTATAGAGCACATTTTTTTTGAAACGTTTTGAAATTGATCCGCCCAACTCTCTGATGAGTTCCTCAGGACATGTCAGAGAGATGGCCACTCGGAGCCGACCGCCTGCATTAACTCGTAACAATCCAGCGTTAACGATGAAGATCAAGGCATCACGACAAACACCACATGGCGGGGAAACAGATGCTGTTTTGAAGCCCTTCAAGACATTTGCTGTGAGAACGAGTTGTTTGTGTGTTGCTGTGCGTTTTCTCCCTGTGTCTGTTACATAAATGCTCACACCGCTATCAATCATCAAGATTTCAGACATTATTATTGATTATTAAGTCTGATGATACGTTTCATGCATGTACATGAATGGATAGAGGAAAGCACTGACTGTATTATTCTAAAATTATTATGGATAAATTCTGAATTTTATTATTGTATAATAATGAACCAGGGCTTTGATTATGAAATCTTGTTACTGTGAGAGGGGGTAAAAAATGTGATTATTGCTGTTATATCTTTTGTATATCTGAGGTTGTGGTGCAGGTCGAAGGATAATACATGAGATTGTTGTCAGCTTTACTAATGGAACGAAGCCTGCCTGGATACCTGGGGAGTCGATAACAGACACGGGTAATGAGTGAAGGTACTCTAATATATTCACATCCCTTCCTATCTAAAATCCCTTTGTGCGTTTATTTGCTTATCTCTGTGGGTGTGTGTGGGTTTGTGTGTCTCAGCCATCACTTCAGGGAAGCTCTTATATTGTTAGATGATGGATGAAAGTTGTCCATGGAAAAGGTTAGATCTATGAGATCCAGGGTTAATATGCATATAACCCTGAAAAGGAGTTGCTCTGAATATTAGTCTGGCTGAATAGATACCATTCAGTCTCTCCTTTCGGTTGACATTTGCGTCCTAAAATGTCTGAAAGGGCATTCCGGTATTGAAAAGTGTAAAAAACATTAACAGTACCATCTTTTTTTTTTTTTTACATTTAATAACCGTCCTGTTTATTTTTCAGGCCTTCGACGCGAAGAGCCAAAATAAACATTGTCATACTTGTATTATATTTCTGAAGTGAAATAGAATGACAATGTAGTCGTAACACCACTTCACAGCATCACCTTGGTCCGCCTGCGCTAGCGTTAATGAGCCACAATGGCCGTCCCGCCCCCCTCTGCCTCCTCAACCAATCGGTGTCAGCCATTTGACGTCATTAACGCGGGCGCGACTGAGCGTCTAAGGTGTGCTGTTTTGGGAATGAGGTGTTTCCGTACTACGGTAGGCCAACACTCGTCCAGTTCTGTAGAGCTGTAGGTTTCATGCTGGGATTCTACGAGAATTTGTTTTACTTACCCCACCGTAAGCTCTAATGCTTTAATTATCTATTCTCTCGACTAACCTTTGTTGTCTGAATAAGTGGAGGGGGGGGGGGGAGGGAGAAGAAGAGATAAACCCAAAAATAAATGTGTCGTTCTACTTTACTTTACCGCCAGTAATATCTAGATGAGCTCATCTAAGAACAAAAAGGAATGGAAAAAAATACAGCTTGGACTTAGAATCGAACATCCAAATAAAGACTTAAATCAGCCTTAACAAGGTTATCTTTTCAGATATTAGATGCCTTTCATCTCATAATGTGTTGCTTATATGTAAGGCATTGAAGAAACAATTGAATGGCACAAATGGTGGAACATGACAAAGGAAAACAGTTAAAAGAAAATTACTATTACAAAAATAAAAGCAAGACGAAAGCAGCATATTGCAGAGAAGGGCTTGGGGGAGGACCAAAAGGAAGAAAGACTGCAAAAAAGTGGGGTGCGCTGAAGCGTGGGATATTATTCTCACCTATGTTTAAGGAGACCACTAAAATCAAGCTCCCCTGCATCGTCTTGTCCTTCACTGCTGTTGTTAACGAGAAGAGATTAATGAAGAGGCAGTCAGTCACGATAAACAGTCACAGGCAAGTTTTCTTAAGAACAATGCTGTCAGGCACGACGCAGAGCAAAAGCTCTGGGCTCAATCGGTGTTATGACACGTGATTGGCACCTTTCACACGCAAACCATTTCAGGTCTTTTCTTTTCCAAGTCAGGCTGAAATGATTTTGTGTAACGGACTTCCAGAGCTTTTTTTCTATACAGCGTTCATCCCACAATGTCCGTGCAATGTGCACAAACATTGAGTGAGATGACAATGCGGTACTGCTTTGCGGTGCTTGTTCAGACACATTGTTGGAGGGGAAAGGGGTGGGGGGGTGGGGGGAGGGGAATGTGAAAGTGTTGGCCAACTTGGTTGATTTTGTGATTACCTTTAGAAAAAAGGTGAATGACATGTTTACAACCATCTATTCACACAGATACACTTATGAAAACATTATTGGATTATCGGTGTGCTATTTGAAAGTGATTGGAATATGACGCCGCCCCCTTTTGGAAAGGGGTGTTCCTCATTCATCAGTACAGTTCAATGGACTGAAGCATTAGGAAGCTGTCTGGCGTCATTATCTGAATGCTGCCATCCCTAAGGATACAGCGTTGACACACAATCATCTGCCTTGTGTTGCAACCGCGTGGTTCTGCTCTCGTTACCTTCTCTTGAAAGCCGAACGAATGTCAATATTCTGTGAGCCCTGTTCGGGTTCTGTAAAACAATCAAAGAAGATACAGTGTGCAATGTGCATTTCATACTCGAATGCTATGATTATTATTAAAGACGCTGTCGGTAAGATAGGCTCTGTGCATTCCATCAATAAAGAGTGAAATGCTCTATGACAGCGCAGTCCACCAGTCCTGTTCTGGTGGACTGCACCAGCCTCTGGAACGAGATAATTGCTTCAAAGAATCCATCTTGCCTGTCAATCACAGGTGCTGGAATGCACCACTTCTCAATTGCGGAGAAACATAGGCAGAGAGGGGAGCAAAGAGGGAGTTGTTTCTTGGGAGGTTTATTTTAAAAAGCTTGATCTCTTTTGTGCTCTCTCCCTTTACAACTCTGAAATCGTAACTACCGCCGCTTTAAACTCTACATATATTACACAATACAATCACAGGGTCAAGGACGGACCAACCTTTCACTTCCAGGTCAAAGGAACAGCTGTCGAACTTGTCCTTGTAGCTGACCTCACACCTGTAGTTGCCTCCATAGTTCTCCTTGGCCTTGATGATGTGCATCTCAAAGGTGTGAATCTGGAGGAGAGGAGGAGGGATGGATGGTGACAGGAATAGGGACTGTGGCAGGTTAAGATGTGAATTATTCATGCTGAACAAGAAATTCAGGAATTTCAGCTCAGCAGAAATCTCATTGCATTCATTGGAGGTTGGTGAAGGTAGTTTCTACCAGGGGTAACTTAAAGGACTAGTTAGAAATTGGCCGAGTTAGACTGTTCCCGTTTAAATTCAGGGTTAACTAGTCCTTTAAGGATCACAACATGCTTTGTGCATGTTGTGCACTTCTCTCTTGCATAAGATAACTGCCAGAGTTATGGTTCCCTTTTGATCGGCTGTGAAGATACGAGTTATTTATGCCGGACCAGAAATTCAGGAATTTCAAGTCAGTCGAAAACCATCATTGCATTCTATCATCACGCCTCACAGCACTGCGCAAGTACCAGTGGACTGGAATCATATCCACAGACTTCTGTAGACAATGGCCCTACTGTCCAATCAAACACTGTGCGCGCGTCCGGGTCCCGTTGAGAGCGCGTACCTTGGTTATCCGGTCGAAGGTCTCCTTGAGCTGCAGGTGCTTCCCCGTCTTGCTGGCCAGGTCCATCCATTTGCCTTTGACCCACTTCACGGTGGGTTTACGCAGAAGGTCTTTGGCCTCCACCTTGGCGATGAAGTGAATGTCAGCGCCTTGGACGTCCGGAGAGACAAACACGTGTTTATGACAGACGCACAAACAGAACTTCTGTACGTCTTTTCACGCTTCACAGTTTGCCTGATGGCCAACGGTTCACTCCGTTTAGTCACTCAGCCAGGTCACCAAGGCGTGCAGACCCGTGTTCAGAAGGACCCTGCATAAACTAAAATGAACTCGCCGCTGAGATCCTAACCGCAAACGAACCAGGGAACTCATCTTTTACGGTAACCTGCTAAAGGCCGTTAGAGAAACGACAATGCCGGTCTCTACCGTGAACCACCTATATGCTGTTAGGGGGACTTCATGGCGGTCTCTTCTCCGTGAGGGGAGGGTGGCTGGTCAGTCACTCACCCAGGTCGACGGAGCCTCCCTGGGGCCTCTCGATGAGCAGCGTGGACAGCGGCGGCGTTTCAATGGGCTTGTCAAGGTCCTCGGGGCCCTGGCCCTCTCCAAGGGACCACACTGCTCGCAGAAGAGAGGGACGACACACAGTCAAACACAGAGGAGAGGGATAATACACTCGTTCATACACAGAGGCTTCATCAGACTTCTGTTGCAACCAAGGAAGAGGAGATGAAGGCATTTTGTTTGTGCACGTGTTTTTGCACCCACCTCTCTGCTTTTATCTGGAATCCGACCGGGGGGGGATAGACGCAACGACCGGGGTACAGTCAACAAACATATTTTTCTTCCCACAGCTCAAACATCACAATCCACACAAATAACAGCTGGGCTTGAAGCTCTTTGCAAACATGGAGAAGCGTGGATCACATGATATGGAACACAGAACTTACAACGCTAATGCCGGTTCCTCCGCAAGAAGGAATACAATTGCTTTCCGTGTTCCTGATACTGCAGTCCGCATCTCCGGTGTGAGATTCCTCATAGAGCAAGAGTTTTGCAGTTCTTCACTATTTATTATTTTATATGCAGGATAAAGTTAACTTTGGCATTGAAAAGGGCTGAAATTCCCTGCCGTTCTAATCGAGATAAATCCTAGTCGGACATGCTAATTCTCTTGAGATTAGTGTGATGTTTTCTTGATAAATCTTGAGCCGTCTTGAGGATTCAAGTGGCTGTGGTGGAAGATGGGAGGTTCCAGAAACTGCACAGCATCCTTTAAGCATTTTTAAGGGGAGGGAAGGTTCTGCTATGGTGCTTAAAGAAATCGTTCTTTCTGGTAGCCATGCCGGACATGTCTCTATTATCTATTGTCTCATTAGGACGCATGGGACCAGATACTGGGAAAATGGGAAAGGTTGTGTTTTGTAATGAGAGATAGAACAGGCTTTAGGGGGTGGCTTCCGGTTACACTGGAGTGTAAGCAAAGTATATGTTTTTTTGGTTTAATAGTTTGGAAATTAAAAAGTTTTGCTTAATTAGCTTGCGTACTTTTTTTGGTCTATTTCTTGACCTCTTGCTATTGTACAATTGTGTTACCTGAGTCTTTCCTCCCCATTGCTGGCACAGTGACGCTATCATCTGAACAAAGACAGAGAGAAATTTACAGCATATTATATGAGCAATAATACTGTAAAATCCAGCAACACGCAAGCACAGACAGACACACAGCAAGCGACACACAGACACGCTGAACACTACAGAACTCGGAAGATGATTGAATTCATATATATATATTTACTTATATATATATCGTTTTAGTAAGTTATATGCTTATTTTGGCAGATTTTGTTGCAAACGTAGGTCTGCACGTTTTGTAAGGTTCTCGCCTGACTGCTATGTGATCGGAATTCCAACTGTAATTGTCAGTTTGTTAATGAACAAAGATATATTCTAACCGGCACATTTTGAAATGAGAGACATAACAAATATATATAAACACTGTCTATTATTTCACATCAACATGAAGGGGGGAACATGTGGCTTTGGAAATGTCTTTGGGAAGGTGAACGAGGTTGGTTTGAAAGGGCGGCAAGGTTAACAGGGAGCTTACTAGGCAGGTCAATAGAGAGTTTCTTGACTGAATTTCCGTCTTCTGTGAAAGAAAACACAGATTATCGACCGTTACTCATTATGGATCCGTCTCCAAAATGAATGGGATCATGTGAAGTGTGCAATTTTGTATTGTGTAAGTAAATTAAACTAAATTAAAGTAGTATGTTGTAGTATAGCCATGAAAAGGGAACACCAGTGGATGTGGTGGAAAAAAAAATGGGAAAACGATCCGGTATATCCGTAGATCTTTCTAGAATAAAATAATAAAATGTACTGTATAACAATATAAGTTTTATTTTGTACACAAAATTTTTTTGTGAAGAACTTTGACTCTTAAAGGTGTGTATAGTTCAATATGTTTTAAGTGATTTAAATATCGCCTTACTTTTATACATATTGTGCATATGTATAATAGTATTGAATGTATAGGTGCCATTAATTGATCTTTCTTATCTTTATTTTCTAATTAGGTTGTATTCCCTTTGGTTGTAAAATGGCATACATACACACATTATAGATGCATATGAATGATGAATACAATCACCATACAATCATCCGATGTAATTCATCATATGAACATGCCTGCATCATATATACATCTACCAGTTTTATCAATCTATATCCATTTATGTTGGATTAGATTGTAGGTGCTCATTGTAGTAAGTATAAGTCTTTTTTCTTCACACAGGGATTTTCAAACCTGTTACACATTATTGTTTTTAGTTGAAAAACGTTTTTGACATGATTAGCTTTTACGAACAAAGGCTTTTGAGAGCACCATCTTCGTTTTCTGACCCGTATTGCTTTTTCCTGATAAAAAAAAAAAACAGCTATTCTCTTTCTTTGTGGGGAATCGACCTCAGAAGAACCACTGTACAACGGACCGCGAGAACTACAACGAAATGGTCGCCGCAGTTACTAACCTGGTGGGGGCGTTGGAGACGTGGGGTTACTGCCGACGCTGTTATCCTCTGTATCTGGAATAGAAGCGTGATTGACACAACAGACCCACCTATCAAAAAGCTCCAAGTCCAGGTCAGGGGCGGGCCAATGCAGACACAAGACACTGGCAGCAGGCCAACAACAAGGGTGTTGATGACACGCTCAACAAGACAAGAAGGATGTGTGCAGAAGACTCCTGACCTACACTCTGTCAATCATGTACCTTTTTGGGTCCCGCCTTCTTTGTTTTTAAATGTCTCTTAAATATAAAAAAAAAAATGCCACATTTACGGGGGAAGCCTGGGATGGACAGTCCACCTGTCACCACCTTTGTGCAAAACTGCAATACGCAAGCACCCAAACGTTATATAAACTGAACCCATATACGTTCCAGTTGCATGGTGATCACTCTTTTTACCTCATTAGTTCAAACTGATGTTTTTCATTATAATTTACCTTAAAATGAACGCTTGCAAACTTTAGATCAAGGACTGAAAACCTCCCTCAATAATCGTGTAGTCTTCTACAGCTGGGAAGGGGCCCTGAATCAGGTTTTCTGTTTCTTCAAACAGAAAACACTTACAGAATGACGATGATGCCTAAATGGTACTCCAGTGACAGAGTGTAGTTGAGTTTTGCCGCTTTTTCGACCATCCCCTTATATGTACAGGAAGTACATGTGTGCATATGTGAGTCCTTGGAGTGCAGAGCTCAACACGTGCACGCGTCTCTCTCGGGGCAGTTCGGAGATGGGCATGCAGACAGGGCTTTCGATGCAGCAGCCGAGACAAACTGTTGATTTCCCAGCGAATGCACATTGACCGAGCCATTGATACCAGATGCTGGTCTGCAGTGTGTCCATCGGAAGGTACTGCTCAGAGCTATTGGTACTGACTTTCTGACTGGATATACACAAATACAAATACAATGTCAATTCCAAGACAGGAAGAAACAACGGTAGAAGGAAGTGTGTGTGTGTGTCCATTTATGCTGTGCGTCTGTGTGTGTATTGGTCTGTCTGTCTCCCAGTCTATCGGTGTGTATCCGTCCTTTCTGTCTGTGTGGCTCCATCTCCCTCTCCAGGTCAGTTTGTCTGTCTTTCTCCAGGTCTGTACTTCTTTCTGTCTGTCTGACTGCCTCGGGTCTGGCTGTGTTGCCTGTCTGTCTAACCGTCCATCCGTCTGTCCGTCTGAATCCATCTTTCTGTCTGTTTCCATCTGTCGATCTGTCCGTCCGTCCGTCTGTAAATTGTCGACTCACCTCTCACCCGGCTTTCCTCTTCATTGTTTCACAAACGGTAACGCCTAGTGTAACCTGTAGCATGCTGCATACACTGTGGGTGGGTAGTAGTAGGTAACTAGGTCATAGGTGGCTAGGGAGGTAGGGAGTTGGTAACTAGGTCATAAGTGGCTAGGAAGGTAGGTAGGATAGTTGGTAACTAGGTCACAAGTGGCTAGATAGTTTAGTAGGTAGTTGGTAACTAGGTAAGCAGGTAGGGAGGTGGGTACAGAGTTAGGTATTCACCGGGTAGGTTACTTGCTATGAAGGAGGAAGGTACTAGGTAGGTAGGTAGGTAGCTAACTAGGTAGGAATCTAACTAGTCGGGTAGGGCAGCTATCGACCTCTGTCTGTCGGCAGACTGGACTTACCGATGGCCAGGGGAAACCAGGAGTCCGCCTCCACCTCCTCCGGGTTACCAGACTCAGCCTGTGGGTTAACCCTGACCGCGGCGGCGCGCTGTGGCGCGGCCGAGCCCTCCTCTACGGGGGCCGACTCCTGGGCCCCCGCAGCCTGAACCGGCTCACACTGCCCGGCCGCTGGCTGCTCCGCGTCCGCTAGCGACTCTGTACGGCAGACATACGGCAGCAAGCATGGCAGCCCCAGCAAGACACAGCGGGCTCAGATACGGTGGGCATAGATATGCTTGTGACCAGATAGGTGGAAGCGTCTCTCTAGGTGTATGCAGGAGTTTAAATAGAGCAAATGGATCCCAGGGAAGACATTTAGGTACGCGGTACAACGTTTGAATACATCGTTTTTTGGTGCTAGTGCTTTAGTGCATCAATAGATGTATATTAAAGAACTTTGTTTTTGTTTATGTCTATTGTTATTGTTATGTTGTTGACCTGCCTGGGGACTACAGATGTTTGTTAGCCTCTCGGAACATTCTGACACATTAACTTTTAACTGTGAACTGAAATATTGAGTGATGTGTTCTGTCACAGCCAAATCAAGCTTAAATAAGTACATTAAAAAAAAGAAATGCCAACAGATAGTGGTGTTAAATAGTGGTGTTCTAACATTATCTTGTCAAAGCATATCTATTAAGTTGACTGATCAAGGGAACTGGGTTTTACAAACTCATGTTATGATGTATCTGCATTGCTAAGGTATACAGTATGTTGTACAGTGTATGTATTTCACAGTAGTTAACTGTGAATCCCAAAATGTTTGACTTATGCAGATTCATCTACGAGAGATTGTAAAATCCATCTTTCCCCGATCTTGATGCTTGATAGCATTGCGGTCCAAAAAACAAACTAGCAACTCATACGGACACCAGAAAAAAGGGGTGTAGAGACAGCGACAGCACCGCAAGCACAAAGGGACTCGGGAAGCACAGCTGTCCATCGTAGCCGGGCTTGAGCTGTGTGGGAAACGGCTGAGCGATGCATCGGCCAGACCCAAAACACATCCACAGGGGGACTTCTGAGAGAGTGCGAGTTAACATGGCCGAGGAAAGTGACCACACACACACACACACACACACACACACACACACACTAAAAACCAACAACCGGTGATGTCAGGGCAATGTGCACAGGGGGGCCTCTGGTGGATGAGGGGGGGCGGGGTTACCCACCTGGTGGAGGTGAGATCTCCAGGAATATCTCAGGTAAGGGTAGCGCCCCGTTACTCTCTGGGACAACGCACTCTGAGCATGTGACAGACGTGTAAATATAGAGTGCAGGATGGAACAAACGCTTGGTGGTGGAGCTTCAGCATGTATGCACCCGCACACACACACACACACACACACACACACGCACACACACGTCTTTATGTATACACACACATTAACCTCACACCTTTGCTTACCTGATTGTGTACACACACACACACACACACACACACACACACACACACACACACACACACACACACACACACACACACACACACACACACACACACACACACACACACACACACACACACACAATATCCTACTTTGACAGCTCTCTCTCCAAAGTACCTTGTGTAATATGTACTGGAGGCCCATGTTCTCTAAGTATCCAGAAATTCACGTAACACATAACTGTATTTGGCAGGTATGATTAGCATTTCGTTTCACATTAATAAACAACATGGGTTAAAATTGAGTCTTCAATTATAGTTCCAAAAAAATCAATCATGCGTTTTTAATTAAATTTCACACAACAGGGTAGTCTGGTTGACTATTATGGGATATGTTATGTTAGCACTGTCAATCAAATCAAATTGCACTTATACATTAAAATAAACATTATATTTGCATACAAAAAAGTAAGCGAGGGTCCATATGGATAAGCGCATACTCTCTATCTATTCCTCTTAACTCTCTGTGACTTTCTCTCCCTCCCTCCCTCTCTTCCTCTCTCCTGTCTCTCCCTCCCGCAAGATGCTGCCACTCCAAGGTCAATCCTAGGCTGCAGGCAGACAGCCAATCGCATGCCAGCGCCTTGGTCACATGGGAGCGTGCCCATGTCAGCTGAATCAACAAAGGACGGATCAGCTGGCCTGACAGAGGAATGCTGGAGGTGGCTTGGACTCCTCTTCCCTATGGCCCTCTCTCTGTACCCCTACCTTTCTCAGTACCACAACCCTCTGTCTGTAACCCTAAAGGTGTTTGCACATTGCCCCAACCGATTGGCGGTTACACACAGTTCCTTGCTGCAGAACATGTTGAATCGGTGTTGGCCAACATTCTACAGTGTTGTTGGTGTTTGTTGGGGCAGTAAGGTCCCTTGACCCTTTCTTTAGCTCTCTTCTGTCCCTGCAGCCTGACTCTCTCTCTCTGTACCCCACTTGTCTCTCTGCACCCTAACTCTCTCTCTTCACCGAAGCCTGTCTTTGTACCCCTAAATCACTCTACACCCCCTCTCTGGAGCTCGGGAGCCTGGAATGTGTGCACGCTTGCACGTGTATACTTAAGATGTTGATTTGGGTTGGACTGTGCAAGCATCTTTCTTGCCTTTCCAACGCTTTTCCATTGCTCATGTCTGATCTGTTGCCTCTATAGAGTTGTCTGTGGACTAACCCTGTCTCTTATTTCATATTTGGAAGATTTCCATCACTGTTCACTCACCTTCTGGCTGTCCATTGGGAGCGTCATCTAAAAGAGAAAAAGAAAAGAAAATCTATTTAATATTTTAAACCGGGAATTCCTTGGTCTAAAAACCATCAAAGCGACGCTGTCCTGTGACCGGATACTGCCATGGTCCAGCCTATGTTGCCGTCCACTAGTCATCTTGGCTGGCTTTAGTAAACATAGAGACGCTGACGAGGATGGACTAAGCCCTGACTCATCATGTACTTGATGAACTCTGAACTGTGCAGTCGCTAACAAGCAAACCGGCATGAGTCTAATGTTAGCCCACAGGAGATAAAAGTAAGTGCGCGCTGTCCGCTGTCATCAACATGTCGCCTGTAACTTGAGTCCGTCCACCTCGCCAATTCCCTCGATCAGACCTGTGACCGCCCGTCGGCCATGTATCGATCTGTCGTCAGCTCGCTTAAAAGTGAGGTGGTGGTGGTGGTGGTGGTGGTGGAGAGGGAGCGATCAGGGGAAGCAGGGGGGGGGGATAAGGTCGGGGGTGCTCGGGGATTAGAGGAACAGATTTAGGCGTGACAACACCGGGGAGAGGTTCAACCCCCTGCGGTATCCGCGGGCCGCTTCACGTCTTGGAACTGTGCAGCAGGACTCCAGCAGCTGCGGCTTTAGGACCTTTGTCCAAGCCCCCAACCCCCTCCTTGGGGAGAATGATGGACACTGCTGAGGCTCTCTCCAACGTCTCAAAGACCTAAAGAGCGAGCCGAGGACTTCGCTTCCCCCGGCCCTTGTGTGCCGCGCCTGTGTCATCCTAGTAAATCTCCCTGTGAAATTCCACCCCCCCCCCCCCCCCGCTTGGCTCTCTTAACTGAGGCCCATGAATCCTATAAATGCTGGAAGGAAGCCGTCACAGACAGACTGACACAGCCCCCCCGATAAGGAATGACAGGCCGACGACGGCCGGCGCTTAAGTCTCTCTCTGCGCTCCCCCCCCCCCCCCCCCCCCCCCCCCTGCGATGTGGCACCACTCCTCCCGGGGCATCGCTGGTCCGAATTAGAAAAAGGGCGCACGCGTAAAAAAAAAAAAAAAACGCACTAAACAAGCGGCAGTTGGCGGCGGCCCCAGAATCCTGTGGGGTCGCATCACGGCGCCCCCCCCCCCCCCCCCCCCTTCGGCCAATGGTGAGCCCCGGCGGGCGGGCGGGCGGGCGGGCGGCGTCTCGCCACACGTAGAGAGACACACCGGGTATTGTTTTACCTCGGCTGGCTCCCGTTGGCTCCGTGCCGCCTCGCAGGTATGCTCAGCTGTTGGCCCCCGTAAGGCGTGCGGACAGAGGGGCTCCCGTCGCCGCCCCCCCCCCCCACCCCCCCCCCCCCCCCCCCCGGATGAGCCAAAGCACCAGGCGGTGGCGGCCTCATCGTCCCGATTTAGACCCCCCCTGCTGCTTTTATAAACATGACCCCCATCATCCCCCCCATCATCCCCCCCCCCCCCCCCCCCACATCCCCTCCTGCCCCCTCTTCTGCGTGGAAGTCATCGATTGCTCCCTCCGTACCCACACCTCTGTACGCCCTGTGGCTGGAGGAACATTTGGCTACGTTGCCGCGACAACGGTGCGTGATGACACACACTGGAAGGGGGGGGGAGAGAGAGTGGGTGGTGAGTGGTGAGAGTGGGTGGTGAGAGTGGGTGCAGGTGCTGGGGTGGTGGCGGCGGCGGCGGCGGCGGCGGTGGTGGTGGTGGTGGTGGTGGTGGTGCGTGGGGCTGGTCGTGGGGCAATGTCGGCCAATTAGCAGTGACAGGAGGCATCCCCCCCCCCCCTGGGTGTTTACTACACTGTGATGTGAGGTGCCGGTGTCACAGGGTGACAAGAAGTTGTCAGGGGGGTTCAGATGCTGGTGAGGGAATGCAGCGCTAGTTAATACCTTGACGTGCGGACAGGGAGGAACCACAAACGTTCAGAGAGTGCAGCCAGTCGGTTGTGTGTGTACGTGTCCTGTGTTTACACCAGGGTGGAGAAGGGAAAGAGTAGAGGTCTGGTTGTGTGTATGTGTGTCACTTTGTGTTTGTGTAAATGTGTGTATGTGTATGTGTATGTGTATGGGTATGTGTACAACTATGCCTCATTGCGTTTATGTCTGTGTGCCTGCAACTATGGGGATGATGTCTGACTTTGAGTGTGAATGGTGTGTGTGTGTGTGTGTGTGTGTGTGGGTGTATATATAAGTTATCTAAGTTATAAAAGTTATCTGCAATCAAGAAGATGTAGGAAAGAAGAGCTCAGTGTAAACCGTGCCCCCCCCCCACCGTCCTCAGAGACGACCGAACGACTCAGCATCATCTTCTCTCCGACTTTATAAAGCTCACAGGTTGGCTTGTCGTCTCAACACACACACACGCACACACACACACACGCACACACACACACACACACACACGCACACGCATACACACAAACACACGTACACAGACACACACACACACAGACACACACACACACACACACACACACACACACACGTGTACACACAGACACACACACACACACACGTGTACACACAGACACACACACAGACACACACACACACACACACACACACACACACGTACACAGACACACACAGAGCTGCCTTTTCGTGTCAGCTGTTCAGGGTCATTTAAAGAACAATACGTTTCTACCCCCATTTATCTGTTTCTGGGGAGGGGAGGGGGGGGGGGGGGGGCTATTTTCAGACACTGTTTCAAGTGTCTGGAAATAGCGGACTCCCCCCCAGCCCCCCCCCCCCCCCCCAACAGATTCCCAACTTCTTTGTTCCAGAGGGGATCAGCCATGTTTACAGCGCTGGATGAGCAGAAGGGTGGTGATGGATGGTGCTGGCCGCTCTTATGACACACAATCACAAGAGGTAAAGCGATGAGGGCAGCGGTAAATCCTGACTCTACCTCCAGAGCTAAGCCGCTCTTGGCCAGCCCCGCGCGCCTATCTCTGTCTCCTGGCCCCGAAAAACACCGGAGCCACTGTCAACGCTTATAGCGCCGGGACATGCCTCCCGCCGTAAACGGCCATCAAAACCCAACGCGGGCAGGACGGACGCCAGGGTTTTCTGAGGTAACCCGGTGGCGACCTTAATACGAAACGGAGCACGTCTCATGTGACTTGTGATTTATTATCGGACGAGAATAGCGTACCGTGAAAGCCAGAGGGGTGGAAATCCCTTCCATACCTCGAGGTAATCCGGTCCATTGTTTTGGATCTGCAGGAGACCCACCCTTCAGATAGACTGGATGGGTCTGGGGCAGCGCGGCAGTGCCAGTGAATGCCATGCCTGCCCTTCACACCAGATACAGCTATCATCCAGTCCGGATGAGGGGTTGACCCCGACACATAGATACGTGCCATGGACCGAAAAATGGACGAAAAGATAGGCGATTGTATATATTGTTGTGTTTTTGTGTATGCGTGTGTCTGTGTGTATGCATGTGTCAACGCACATTTATATTTATGTGTTTGGTTGTTGTGGGTGTGTATGGAAGCGAGCGTGGGTTAGGGTCACACACACACACACACGTGTGTGTGTGTGTGTGTGTGTGTGTGTGTGTGTGTGTGTGTGTGTGTGTGTGTGTGTGTGTGTGTGTGTGTGTGTGTGTGTGTGTGTGTGTGTGTGTGTGTGTGTGTGTGTGTGCGTGCGCGCAATATCACTGTGTGCCACCTTCCTGTGGGCCAGCGTCCAAATGATGAACAAAATGTTCCGATTCCTCTACATGGACATGAGCCTCCCTGACCAACTCCCCACAGAGTTGGGGTAATGGAGAAGAATAGGAGGGGCAGAAGGGGGGTAACAGAATATCATAGTGACAGACGAGGGGGGCTTTAACGGGGAATGTTGATGGACACGATGCTGCAGACAAATGACAGGGGGGAGGGGGGGGGGTGGGGGGCGATGAGAGAGGGGGCGGGGCCGGGGACTGTGTTTAGCTCCGTTTTGTGGTTGAATATGGACTCCGAACCCAATAAGGGCACGTGCTTTAGAAGGAACACTTTGTATAGCAGCCCCCCGTGTGTGTGTGTGTATGAACCCCGGCCGCGGTCCGGTGACATCGCTGTCTCTCACTCGTATGCGAGGCAGCTTTGGGGTCCGTAAAACGCTGTAAGTGCCCCCCCCCCATCGTCAGTATCATCCTCATCATGACCCTCCCTCGGCTCGCCTCTTCGGTGGGATCCAGAATTCCAGAGAGAAGTACGGTCCATAATGACAAAATCACACACACACACACACACACACACACACACACACACACACACACACACACGCACACGCACACACACAAAGCCCAGGCCACAACCGAATACTTTCCTCAAAGCCACATAGTTCGTCTCCTTGAAAACACCCAGACAGCTGTGAGACGACACCATGGTCAAAGTTACTCTCCCAGGAACCAGCCTGCTGACGGCGGCAGCCTCTCATTCATTCCTCATGCGACAACACACTGGAAAATACAGCAATGGGTCCAACCAATGATTAACACGAGAACAGAACCAAATATAAGTCACAACAACAATCAACATCACATGACACATCTCTCATCTCATATCTCGTATTTCGTGTTAACTCTGAGAACTTTCCTGCGGGGGTACACTACGACCATCAGTTTGCAGCTGTCTAGTTTATCTTCCACACGTTACGACAACACACCTCCGAACTCCGGGGAACGCGAACGACCTCTGACCCCCCCCAACCCTTCGCCTACCTTTCTTAGTGGGTTCCGGCATCCTGAGCGTGATCCGGAAGCGTCGGTGTCAGGGTCTCGCCGAGGAAACGAGGGAGCAGGCGGGTTGGGTCGGACTGGGTGAGCGCGGGGGGGTGGGGGGTGGGGGGTGGAGGTTGTGTCCGACGGGAGCAGGGGTGGGGGGGGGTGTTGAGGCGCCCAGGCGCGTTGTTGACTAGGGCAGAACCCCTCGGACCCGGGATGAGACAGGGGGAGAGCGAGCGGGCGGAGATGGCGTCAGGACCGGTGGATAGGACCAGAGTGTTGGGAGATGAGGAGGTCTCCGGGTGTCATTCGGTAGTGGGGGGGTCTCCACAGGGAAGGGGAGAGACGGAGGAGGGACGTTGTCGAGCCGGGCACGGGCTCCCGGGGCCTTATATAGAGGGGAGGGATGGTGGAGGCCCCTCCTCTGTGGAAGTCCATCCGGACTGTGGATGCTCAGCCTCGTTGCTTCCCCCGTCGGTCTCAGTCACAGCTCCAGGGGTGAGCTCATCGGATCTGGATACGGTGCACATCCAAGGGAGATGTACTTGTGATCGCTGCCGTTTTAGAATTAGACAGTGTAGGCTGGGAACTGGGAAACCCTAATAATTAAATGAATGAAAAGGATTGTTCAAAGTTCAAAAATGAATTAAGTGTTATCTTGTTTTATTATCTTTATCCATTGTTAGTCCATTGTTATACACAAATGAGTATAGGCTTTCCCATTAGATGTGCAACAAATTGCCTTGGTGGAATCTGAACGAGGTAATGAATGAATGAGCAGATTAATTAACTAAATGCATCAAACGAGTGGATGGATGGATGAATAAACAAATTAATTCGTAAATCACTTAATAAATGGATGCATGCGTAAAAGAATGTGACTAATAAATAAAAGCATGACATGAAAATAAGCAGGGTATCATTTTCCCAACTGATGGTGTTCATTCCATCACTCAATTAAACCCATCACTCAATATTTCAAGCACATCATCACCGGAATGCTGTTATTCATTGCACAATATGTATGCTGTCAGCGTTGAGTTACTTTGCTTCAACATATAATAGCATACCTGGAACTCTAAATCTGGAACTGGTGGTGAAAACAATGACCTTTACTGTTAACCTGCATACCTCGTCTTGTTGGGAAGCCTGTGTATTCTGAGCATGCTCAGTAAGGACCCAGGTTACTTTTTGGCTCCGGTTTGAAGGATGTGTCCTTCCCTAGTATTCGAGGCGAGGGGGCCCGCGTCTGTTTTAATCCCAATTATAACTCATACAGAGCGGGCCCCGGGCGGCGTCAGATGCTAGTGGGATTAGGACGGTATCAAGTGGGTCACCACAAAAAGCACCCGACACAAAACCATTTGGAAATGGAACGGTTATGCACGAGGTCGCATCACTGGGGCGACTCAACCATGAGGTCATACATACACATGGTCGGTCGTGCGGGAGAAAATAGAAGAAGAGGACCTACAGGCTGAGCAACACTGACCCTCGCAGGCGGATGTGCGCACATGCAAACACACACACACACACACACACACACACACACACACACACACACACACACACACACACACTGTGTGTGTGTGTGTGTGTGTGTGTGTGTGTGTGTGTGTGTGTGTGTGTGTGTGTGTGTGTGTGTGTGTGTGTGTGTGTGTGTGTGCTTGAAATAAACACTATATGCGCTGACAATCTTTATCTAAACTTTTTTTATTTGTATGCATTTACTATACTATATGTTCTCTTCTATCACGTCAAACGACAAACATCACAAGTAGTCCTAGTATTAGACAGCCAGTGGGTTTTATTTACATTTTCTAATAAAAAAAAAGGACACTTTTTATTGCCTTCTATAAACTTGGTAGTGGGAACGCAGTGTAAACAGAAGTTTGTAATAAAGTAAGTAAACCCAGTAGGCTTCATAGAAAAACAATGCAAGAACACAATTTAAAGTAAGGTTTCACAAGGGGGGGGATAATAAAAAATAAAAAAAACAAGAACGCGTAAAAAAAAAAGTCGTTGGGAGGAAAAGAGTCCTAAAGTCGGCCATGGCGCCGCTGCTGTAGTGACTGCAGGGTGTCCGGGCCGAACTGGTAGGTGAGCTTCCTCTTCACCTTGAAGATCTCTCCGGAGCGCGCGTAGTTTCTCAGCGCTCGCGACATCTTCTGATACGTCATGGGCCTCTTGTTGCCCTTCCTCTGGCCCCAGAGCGCCGCCACCTGGTCCTTGTTCCCGGAGGAGAACCGGAACACGCCGGTGCTGTTCGCCGCCGGCGCCGGCACCGGCACCCAGGACACACAGTGGGCCATGGCGGGGTCCTCCAACATCTCGAACAAAAAGTGAAACAGCCTGGTCTTCCTGCCTGCAGGTGACAGACGGAGTGAGCAACAACAGAGCTGTTATTACAGAACGCTCATTTCAACCGCAGACGAAACTAATCCAGGTACTTAATTTTGGATGGAGCGCCCGCTCTGTGTCAACTCCCAACAGTTAGTTATCATTTCCCCTAAACTATGGCCAGAAAATCTCTTGCCGTGACGTTTCCTAAAAGACCAGGCATGCGAGTTATAAAGTGCGGTTATTATCTGATATGTAAAACAGCGTGCCCACACTCGTCCATTGTGAGTTACAGAAAGGGAAGGCCGTGTATTTGCTCTCTTTGTTTTGTTTCCCTTTCTGCACAAAACTCATTAAACGGTATCTAGTGACGGGGGAAAAGCAGAACTCACCTGTCCCGGGCGAGGTGTGCGTGGCCGACCGCCCCGTCGCGGTGTGGGGACCCTGCTCGTGGTCGGGGTCGGGGTCACACTTCCAATTCAGCACCCAGGGGCCAGACAGGGTGGCTGGGCTGTGGCCCGGTGCCTCGTCGCTCTCTTGCTTCACAATTTGTTGAATTGGTTTGGGTTTAGGTTCGTTTTGGTCTGGGTTCTGACAGTGGACATATAGTGCTATTTGTTACACGTGTAAATCTTTAATCACGTGAATGCATCTATGGAAAATGTCATATAGATGAGGTTAATGAAGTGACTTACGAGGATCTCGTGACAGGTGAAGTGCTGATGTTCACACGATGCACTTGTTGTCCAGTAGACATCATCCACTGGAAGAATTGAAAACATGTATATTAGAAATCTGACCCATAGTATTTCAAAAGACGCTTTGCAAGGCTAAATAGGTTGAAGTTGTTCTCATGGCATTTTGTAACAAAAGCAGAGGATATCTATCCAAAACAAAACCAATATCTTCATAGGCCTAGTGTAGTGTGTGGGCCTACTGACGATTTCCTAATCCGTTGTCCCGGTTCTGCCTGTAGTACTCCTCTAGGAAGTCCATAATCACCTCCAGATCTGATTGGTTATCCTGCAAGGAATTCTGTTATTAGGAAAAGAGATATTCAACACAAAATAAGGTTAATTCTCAGTGCTCTTATTCTTGGATGACTCCTAGCAATGCATTCAAAAAGAGTAATCCCTTTACCATGGCTGTTTCAGTTCGGGCGGCCTCTCCTTCAGTGATATCCAACTTAGGAACAAAGTGCTGTGGCCAAATTCAGAGTGTCTGACACAAAAACGCACACACACTCTTTATTTAACCCTCCCCTGGTTAAAGAAAGTGTGAGAACATTTTTTTTTTTTCCTCCTCCTCCTCCTCCTCCTCCGTTCTCCCGTCTTCACACCGGCGTTTTTCCACCTCTCTGGTGGCACGACAACAATTGCCACCCGTCCCACAGAGAACAGTGGAGCCCTCCAGAGCTGACCACATCCTGCCCTCTCTGGGTGAGATAACACCGGGCTGAAGGCGCCCGGGGAACCACGGCTCCCTGTGCGGAGGAAACGCACGTTTGCTGCTGCACTATTTCTTCACCCCAACCCCCAAAAGTGTCCAAACTGACTGACTTTATTCTGGGCCCGTTGCGGCCGTTATGTTGATGCTTGAGAAAGTATAGTGGGATTTTATATATGTATTATTATTATTATTATTATTATTAATATTTTTTTTGTGTGTTTTTTTATGTTTGTATAATACAATGTCAGGGTTTCCCACAGCACTTGCCAACTTTTTTTTAAATTATTTTTTTTAATTGTAAATATTATACATAAGTATAAAATAATCTAAACTTCAGTCACTCTGTGTATAGATCAAGACTTGCAGCCTGACAGCCTGCATGAAAATAAGCATAAATAATCCACCTGTAAAAGAGTGCAATTACCAAAGGTTTCAACATAAGTGTTGAAACAAAGGTCGATGAAGACCGGGTGAGGTGGCTGCAGAAAGGATGATTAAAAAGGCAGTGATGTAATGACATGTTTATTGTTTGAAGATCATCAAAAGTCAAACAAATAGAGTGAAAAAAAACAATACGGCAAAATACAATAAGCCTAAAGCTGATGTTTTTTTTTCCCCGGATTAATACTGAGAAAGTTACAGAAAAACACGTTGAAATAGAAATAGCAATATCATAAATATAATATACTAACACAACTTTGTACATTTCAAATTCATACTGAATATTATAATTATTAGAAAAACGGCATTGCAACCCTTATAACAAACTTTGAACATAGTTTGTTACAATTAAGTTATTAGTTAATTAGTTTATAACGACACGTCAAGAGAAGCGTCCGCTACTGCTGCTTCAAAACCAAATTCAAGTCTGTACAAAACGACCGTGGGCGCAACGTGTGCCGTCTCTTGTTTTTGTCTCTCAGTCAAAGGTGCCGTGGATCCGTGGCCGAAAACCACTGTTCCTGCAGGGGGTAGTGCCCATACCAGCTGTACCAGTCGGGCCCATACGACCCGGGCTCCCCGGGCGGACCCTGGCCTCCTCCTCCCGGTCCGGAGGGGTGGGCGTGGGGCCTCAGCTGGGACCCCTGCTCCGCCCCGCCCAGCCTCTGGAGGATGGCCGGGTTGAACTGGTAGGTGAGCTTGCGGCGCACCTTGATGATCTCGCCGCTGCGGCTGTAGTTGCGCAGGGCGCGCGCCATCTTCTGGTAGGTCATGGTCTTGCGGTTGCCCTTGCGCTGGCCCCAGCACTCGGCCAGCCGCTCCTTGTTCTTGGAGACGAAGTGGAAGGTGCCGTTGGCCGCGTCGGTCCACTGGATGGAGTCGGCCATGGCCGGGTCGCTCAGTGCCTCGTGCAGGTACTCGTACAGACGCAGCTTCTTGCGGCCTGCGGGGGGGGGGGGGGGGGGGGTCATGAGGTGCAGGGTGTCAGAATGCGGAGGGCCGATTGATTGATTGGGGCCATGGGGCGTCACCTGGCGGCCACGTTGGTTCTAAACACGAGCTAGCCTAGCCTGGCGTCTAGCTAGCTGGAACCGAGATGGCCGCTGGGTGAACAAGGCCCATTGATGCTATTGCTTAACCCACACACACACACATCCCTATCTTGCCTGAACCCAGAGGCCTCAGCTTAGGTTCTTTGTAATATTCTATAACATATATTCTATTATTATTTATTATATTAATAGTATTAGCAACTCTTTGTATTTGGCACTCGGCGTTAAGCACCTCACGATTCAAATTTGCATATGTCTTTCCCTCTGGGTTTTATGGTTTGAATTCCCTCAATCTTATTTTTTTATGTGCTGAAGAAATGTGGTTACCTTTTCCGTTTCTGGGAACCGGTAGGACGGGGTAGAACTGTGAGGACTCATGTGCTACTGGTTGACCCGCCGAGACTTCAGGGACCCCCAGGGGCCACGACTGCTGCTGAGGGACAACACAAAAATAACGTTCAGTATAGGCTGCCTTCTGACGGACAAACCACCCATGGATTCAAGCCTCATGTGCATGCAAACATGGATGTGTGCGTGTTCCGACACACACACACACACACATGCATGCCTGTGTATGTGTCCCCGGTATAGTAGGTGTTCATTTTGAGGGGGAGAACATGTGCATTGGTCGCACCCCAGTAAAAACAGGAAAGAAACAGAGGACTTTTACTCTGAAAAAACGCTATAACATAGCGTTCATAGACACAAAAAATGCATTGACATGGGCAGGTATATTCTCTTCAGAACTGGGTCCTTTTTTTACACCCCCCCAAAAAAAATTCACAGGTGAATAAATATTTGAAAGCAATACAGAGTGCCTGAGAGCCCTACTGCAATATATTTCATAATATTTTCAATTGTCACCAGGTGCCTGAAATTCAGTGTTTTCCTTTACTTAAAAACGAAAACATTTCCAGGATAAACAATCGAAGAAAAGCCACCAATCAGTGCAAACTAATTCACCAGGATGCATGAAAACAAGTGTTTGGTCTGGGAGCCCTTCCTTGCGGCAGAAGGAGAACCCCCCCAGACCCGAACACTTTAACATGTCCGTCCCTCTGTTCCCCCCCCCCCCCCCCCCAACATCATCAAAGCGCCGCCACCTACCCCGCTGCTCTGCATGTGCTGGCTGCCCAGCGGCGTGCTGCTCCAGTCGTACACAGGGCTCAGGGCGTCGGGGTGGGTGGGCGTGACCAGGTAGCAGGAGATCTGACAGCCCAGCGGCTGGTGCGTCCCCAGCGTCTCGTAGTATTTATACCCTGAATGGAAGAAAAAAAAAGTAACAATACGAATAAAAGGTTGTTTCAAGTTTGCCCTCCGAAATAACAGACGAAGCGTACGTATTTACGAGGTTAAAACCTTTCTTGTTTTAAATAAGAATGATAAGGTACTTGGGGGGGTAGGGGGGGATTCATTTGAAATGGCAGCAAAATTAATGCAAAAATGTGACTATAAATCAATAAAGATCAATGAAATAAAAAAAATTAAGATTAAACATATCTCAGTTCTGAGGAGCAGAAGCCTAATGGACGCTGTGTGTGTGATGTGTCATTTTGCTGCCGGAGACAAACCTGGGTCGCAGTAAGGGCTCTCAGAGTGATGCTGAATCACATCTATTGCATCCTGGAAATGCTGGTTGATGTCGGTGTCCAAGGCACTCTGGGGTTCAAAGACACGGTCAGGGAATTTTGCATTCTCAACCATAAACATACTAAAATATAAACCTACCTAGCACCCACGTTAAAGGTATTCCCTCCCCGAAAAAAGGGCAACGTTTCAATCACATTTAAACTTGTGAAATTAATTGGAAATAAGTAATATATTTGAGGAATACACTATTTTTAAGTACTTTTTGATAACAATCATTGAATTATTGAATTACAATCATTCTGAATGTAGCAGGACTCACCATCTTGTATGGTGGACCCTCAGCCAAGACCATGGCTCTCTCAGCGTTTGGTAGAACACCTTCAGTGCCAGTGACTGGTACCTGCTCAGGTATATATACGGTATATGTGGACCAGTAGGGGACCAGCCCCAATAGGGGCTTGCTGCGAAATTACCACGTGACGTCACAATATAGCCTTTTTTACTTCTCTTTTTGTTTTTCTCTCTGGAAGAATGGATCGGCTTCAGATCTGACCATCGCAATCTTAACCAGAGATCAGGATCTGTGGACCGCAGTCAGCAGCCACCATCTCTCACTTCATCTCTTTGCCCTCTAAATCCAGTGTTTGTGTTTGGCCACAGGATTTGCATAACCTGCAGAAACACACATCCATCACACATTAACAATAAGTGCTTTTGATTTACAGTAAGTTGAAATCACAACTCTGGGAGGGTGGAGGCGGGTCTTAGGGATTGATTGAATGGTAGCCATTGGCAACCTGACATCAAAACTAAATAGAAGAAATTATTTTTTTGCCCCAAAGTTTACAAATAGAAAGCTGTAAGCTTTTATATATATATTTCGTAAATATTTTCTGTATGAATGGACCAAAATGGAAATGCAACTAGTTGAAGACTTTTGTTGAATTTGAATTTGTTGTTGAGTATCTTGAAATCTGAATAGCTATACCTCGACTATACCTCGACAACAGGTTATCGAATAACAATTTTAAGATGAAAATGTAAAGGTTAATGATTATGAAAGGCTAACCTATCTTGTTGACAGAGTCAAATCCCTCTGCAAATAAACATCACTTTTTCTCTCCAACACTTGTATCACTCGGGTAACCAGTTTTAAATACCAACTGACATTGTCCTGAAGTTCCCCTTTTAGTTTTTGGTTGATGGTCATAAGGTAGAGGAAAATAATTGATGGATATACTGATAAATGAGTGCAGGTAGCAGAGATTAGAGCAATAAAAAATTTAATGGGTAATTAGATGCAAAAAAAAGATAAATCTCAAAAATGATGACTCAATTTCTGTGTATTCGTTATTTGAATCCATTAGCATTTTAATTGTAAGGTAGCTTCACTATCATTTTTTGTTGTATAATCACATTTCAATTGTAATCAAAACACAAATAGTGCATGCTATTATGTGTGTGTGTTCTCATGCATGTTTGCGTTCCTGTGTGTGTGTGTGTGTGTGTGTGTGTGTGTGTGTGTGTGTGTGTGTGTGTTTGTGTGGGATTGTCTGTTTCCTGGCAGTGCAGCATGCTGATAAAGTGGAGACCACAAACCCTCTCCTGACACTCTCTACTGCTTCCCAGCGCTCCATTCATGTTGAAACGTCTGTCAGGTCACGTCCATAAATTTAGCGACCACAACCTCACAGACCATGACTCCCACTCAGTAGGCCTACAGTTATGCGTCTTATGAACCACCATATTTCATTTTTTGACACAATTTCAGTGTCACGCATGTATGTGCGTCCGTGTGTGTGTGTGTGTATGGACAAATGCAGGGGGTACTTTCTGTTGTTCTTTTATGAGCTTTTTTTTTGTTTTAATGTAAGTTATGAACAGATCTCAACTTGTAGCACTGTAATAAAACGTGTTGAATCTGAAAACCACCATAATAAAATGTATTAACAATGTGGATACACCGTCCATTTAGTGGCCATTAACATGCAAATACATTATTTATATTAATTAAAAACAATGTTCCCCTTCCCAAAGTATTCTTGTGCTGGTGAAACACGTAGGCAACTTGGCCGAAAAAATGTCTTAGCCGGGCAATGTTACCAAAAAATGTAGAGAAGTGTGCTACTGTGCCTACTTGTTTGGTTTGTTTTGCTTAAGTGGGCAGGGAGCATGCGTACAGGATATTTAATCTGTGCAAACAAAGAAGCACTCTTCTTCCTCTTCTGAATTCAATAGTTGCGTGTAGCTTGGCGAACATGGCGGAGCCGTCGACGAAACCGCAGCACGGTCAGGCCCCCCTCGCACTTCTTCATTTGCTTCGTTATTAAAACGCGGCGCAGAAAATTGAGAAGTTTGCGGCCACTGCCTTGGATCAGATGATTAGACATCGGGTATATGTATCAGTTGTATCCTCTCTGTGAGTGGCAGGGTTTTAGTTTTGTACAGTCTCTTGGTTTGAGTGTACGTGTCTGAGAAGCAATAAGCTTACCATTATTCATTAGTAAACAATAAAAAAAAAACTATTGGTTTGCCTAATGATGTGCAAAATGCAGCCTAGGTTGTATAAGGGCAGCTGGATGTTATTTCAGCTAGAGACCTGGGGTTGCGCAACGTTCAAATGTCTTGCTGTTCATGCGTGTTAATTCATAAAGTAGACAACAAAACCAGAGGTCGTTGTGTTCTGCTTTTTAAGACAATGCAACAGTGTTGAAGTGTGTGTTTAGGAAAACTATGTTCCACATAGGCCTGCCATGACTGACGTCAAAGCCATTAAGGTCTGTGTGCCGTACGTGTATGTTTTGAGGATTGTTTTTTTTTGGTTAACTACAGAGTGGACTCATCAGTTTCTCTCATTTTATAACGGGACCCAAATATGTAAATGTGAGTTGAAATCTCCTCGTCCCGTGGTGTCAGGGTACTTAAGAATAATACATTTTCACGGAAAAATCCCAAAACAAATAAACAATAAAACAGGCCCATTTTCAGATTAGTTTAAAACCAAACGGCCCATTTCCCGGTTGTTACAATGTCCCTGAACTTAAACAAGGTGGAAAAACAGCTTGTTTTTTGTTTTGGTGTGGAACAAATGTAAAAAAAAAAGAAGGTAAAAAACCTTTAAACATTAAACATTGACCTGAGTTGTTGACAACTTATCAGTTCATCCACTGGCTCTGGCAGAGTTGAGTCAACAAGCCCCCGTTCTCTGAGGCAATCCGGACCACTCCTACTGCTGGGCCTGGCAGCACCTGGCCATTCTCAAATGCACAGATATACTTATCTATTAGTTATCTATCTATTAGTTATCTATCTATTATCTATCTTTCAGTCAAAGTAAAAATCATGTGAAAACTTTACTGTCAGGAGAACGAGGCAATTTGCAAATGAATTTGTTGCCCGTAGCTTCAGAGCTAAAGCTAGCTAGTTAAGTTGTAAGTGTGTGGTAAGTGTTGCCCTTAGTCCTTATTCCCTATCCAAATAAAGATCTCCATCACTCACCGGGAATGTGTTAAAGGCTTTAGATAATATTACAAATAATTTGAAAACCCACATTTCTTTAAAGTTGTAGAGTAGGCCTATTGCTCTGCCTGTCTAAATTGACCCTAATTTGTAACAGAATCCAAAATAAAAATTCCCCTGAAGAAATATTGTGATGCATATGTACAAAGAACGGAAATCCCTTCCTGCCAGAAACCTAATGAACTAGTTCTTAATTAATTGATGGAATAAACGTGTGAATGTGCACAGTGACGCCTAGTGGTAGGACTGGGAATATTACAAGCAGACTGATTTTGAAAAGATTTTTATTGATATGGAAATTACTCAAGTCGACCACCGTAACCAAAACACCAAACCAAATCGCCCTTAGGGAACAATAAAAGCTTTAAGTAAGTAACTAAAGATGTAGGTTTATTTCAAATGGGGGATACTAGTAATCATTCTTAAAGGGGCCATGACATGCCACCAGGTGTGGTGTGATTAGCCGTTACAATCTGTACAATCTAAGACATCACAGGTGTGCGTGTCCACCAACGTTTGCTGCAGTCCACTGGGTAGGCTGATAGACTGATCTGTCCAGCACGCATCTAGGTGGACACGCCCACTATCTGCCCCTTATGACGTCATAAGGGGCAGATTTCCAAAACGGCTTCTAACAGCTTATCGCACCACACCTGGTGGCATGTCATGGCACCTTTAAGTAAACCAATCTATTTGAAGTACTTGCCTAACAAGGTCCTACCAAAATTCTCCCATGTGCCCCCCCCCTTTTACCATGACCTCCACTGGCTCCCTGTAGTAGTCAAGACGATGCTGTTGGCTTACAAGGCAGTCAACGGAACTGCCCCTGCCTACCGCCGAGCGTTGACCACCCCAGCTCAGGCGCTCCGCTCAGCTACCTCAGCTGGACGCCTGGTACCGCCATCGCTAAGAGCAAGCAAAGGCTGCACAATAAAGTCACTACTCATTAGTGGTGGATTTCATGATTCGTTTGAATGAATCAGTTTGCGTCGGTCAGTTCGCCAAGAAGAGTCGTTCATTTATTTGTTTGTTCGTTCGCATTTCCGGTAGCGGTGAATCATGATTCTCAGTCACTGAGTCGGTCAGACTCGGCTCCTCCCTCGTTCTCGTTCAAACGAATCGCGAACACACGTTCGTGAATGCCGAGTCGGTCAGACTCAGCTCCTCCCTCGTTCTCATTCTCAAACGAATCACGATCGTGCAATGGTGCAAACGGTCAACAATCAACACAACATTAACTAAGTTCCTTTTAGCTGAGGAGTGCTTCATGTTCAGAATCGGGATGTTGTTGCCCGGCTGACTCTCGTGACTTCTCAGTCCTCGAGTCTTCACCGCTAAACACAGTCAGTGAACGAACGGCGACTCAGCGAATAGTGGGTGGAGCTGGGAGTCGAGTCTCGGAGAACGAACGAGACGAATGACGATGAACGAGAGCGGCGAATCAGGTCGGTTCGTTCGTTTTAAAGAGTCGTTTGTTCAAACTGATTCGTTCGCGAACGAGCCACCACTACTACTCATCTGTTTTGTAAAGCACCTGGGGTTTATTGAAAGGCTCTATATAATTTGAATGTACTATTATTCAAACACAATACTGATTTGATTCAAGAAAAAAATGTTTAACCATTTTGCACAGATTAGACAAAAACGAATAAACAATATGAGCTAAGAATAAAAAGAAATACATTTAAAATGTTTTTACGTTAGGTAGGTGTGAGGGACCGACGTGGTCCCCCCACGTATTCAGGATATGGACAAACGGATTGGCGAGTGTGGGCCAAAAGTTTTATTTACTCCAAAACAGTCCAAAAATAAATTAACAAAAATAAATCCATTGCTTACAAAATAAAGGAATGTTCCAAAAAGAAAAGACTTAGCTATTTAGCAGCTACGCCTAGCATAAACCTCGCATAAATTAGCATAGCATAACATAACATCACACACCGTGTGCTTCTACTACTGGCCCCTCGTCAAGCCAGCACCTCCTTCAGCCCAAAATGAGACTCCCCTTAAATAAGCCAATCAGTCCCAGGCCAAGGCTGGCATAACCTGCTGCCCCATTCTGCTACGGACATCCAAATACCACATTCAAAATGAAGTAAGGGGAGAGACAGTGAGAAGGAATTTTCACCTTCTCACAGTAGGTTAGCTATATTACATACCTATGTGTCTTTATGAACCTATGTATTTACTGAATTAACTGTAGAAATTAGAATTAAGGACTAGTTTCCAACCACTCTTGTTTGATCACCATTTCTGCCATCGCTGGATAAAATCCTGCGCTGCGTGCCCCCGCGTGATCACCTGTACTTTGGAGCGAGCTACTCCAGGTTCAACCAGCAGAGCTGGAAACCCTTTGTCTGGAAGAGACCCTCAGCCACATGCCGGACCACTCCTACTGCTGGGCCTGGCAGCACCTGGCCATTCTCAAGATATACTTATCTATTAGGGCTGGGCATTAATTAAATATTCCTATGATTATCGTGGTTGTACATTTTTTGATATCGCCCAGCAGCCCTACGATACAGTTGTCAGTGTGCCATCATCAGTTGCCAAATATTTCAACTTTGTTCAGAATGTAGGCCTACATAGAATAACAATTAGAAATGCAAAACTTTCACCACAAACCCCCATTGAATGATGTATATTAACAATACAGAGCAATGGAACAAATATAAAAAATAAAAAAAAACATTAAACATTGACCTGAGTTGTTGACAACTTATCAGTTCATCCACTGGCTCTGGCAGAGTTGAGTCAACAAGCCCCCGTTCTCTGAGGCAATCCCAGACAGTCCATATTTGAACAACGCTCTATTCCTTCTCTTGGACAGAAGTATCGGTTCTTCTCCATGGTGGTGAATCCTGATCTGCTGGTCGCTTATCTTCAGCCGTAATATATCATACCATAAAAGCCGAGCATGGATCCTGCATGGTCTGTGGTTGTGCTTCTGCTGGGCTGTGTCTTTGGAAGTCCTTTACCTTCATTAGATGTCAACAGGTAAGGGATTCATCCCCTTTGAAATCCTTCAGCGTTGTTCAGAGTTCAGCACGCAACACTGGTGAACAGTTTAAACATTTCTCTTGTTTCTGTAGAGAAGGCGTTCAGCCTGTAGACAATATGCCTATTCCAATGGACAGCAACTCAACAGGGTGAGTTTTAAGGGGAAAGAACTAACAAATGACAATATAGAATATATGTGATGCCAGATTCAGATGCAATGTATAATATGAAGAATGTCAGAGGACCATTATGTTGTCAATAGCACCCTCGTGGACAGCAGATTTTAGCCAAAGGGCTCACATTTATTGCAAGATTCATATATTCATGATTAATGTATTCCGGCCAATTGGATGAGATTAGTCCCCTTGCAGACAGAAACAACACAGGGTGAGTTCAAATTAAAATGACAGTAGGCTAAAGGATGCTTTATACCTACATTACTCATGAATATTTTTCTAGAGCTTTAAACCCTGCATTAATAATAATTAAAATACGTTCAACTAGGTTGACAATGACAATAGTACCCTCATGGACAATAAATCCACAATGTGAGTGTTTAGACAATAAAGGGATACCATGTATTGTTTCAAGTTTCAATCTTTTTTTTTTCCTATATGAAGACCGCATCTAGACCCAGCCTCTGGGAACAGTACCGGACCGAACATCACGTGAGTTCAATTTATAATGACAGTAGGCTCAATTATGTTTGTCACCTACAAAACTTGTATTTTATTTTGTTTTAAACCCAGTAGTTATCCTAATACAAATACACATAAATGTATGTTATTTATGAAACCTAATCTATGTGTTACCATTACATAAACCGGTTTGTGTATGTGCAATACGTTTTTTACAAAATTATGTTGAAATAACGTTTGGTCTTTTTCCATTTTGCACAGCCTTGGCTCTGGGTAAGATTTGTATTCTATTTAAAGATTGTATGTAGAAAATGTACGGTAGTTTTTAGTGTGTCAATTTGTCAATGTAGTGTAATTAATATGTCCACAAGACAATTAGGACGCATCAGGTAAAGAAGAGTGTTTTCTTTTAATGTAAACAATCATTTTTAATCAGAGTTTTCAAAAGTACATACAAGTCTTCTTTCCACCCAGCGTTTGTCTCTTGCTTTCAGATGGGATTTGCCGACAATCAACCTGCACCGCCTGGACGGAATCGGGACGGGCGATCAGGAAGGGGGCGCCACGACAACAGATATATACGGGCCGGGATAAACAAATAATTATATTATTATAATATTAAATAACATATATAATAAAAAACATCATGATTAAGGATTGTGCACAGATGTTCAACAGTCTTAAAATTGATCCAACAGAAAGTATCACAGCCATCAAGGTAGGCTTACTAGCCTACTCTCGGAACCAGTTCTGCTATGTTATAGCAGAACACCTGCTACAAATGTTTTATGAATGGCCCACGGTCAATTTCTCTTTTTAGAATATAATCAATATAGCCTACTGTATAATGGCAATTATACAAAAATAACCCTGGGACTATTCATCTGTCATTCCGATCATGCATTAAAGCCCTCGGAAGTATATATCGTTGATCAAAAAAAAGAAGAAGAGGTAATACGCACCGGTGACAGGGCGTGCACTGCACCGCATGAACTGTAGGCCTATGCTGGAGTGAGTGAGAGAGTGAGTGAGTGAGTGAGTGAAAAAAAGTTAGTGAAGGAAGTTAGCCCCCTTAAAAACGTCCATGTCTACTTCTCCAGATTCAGGACCATTGCAATCTATAGCCCACTCTAATACAATATAATCTATAAAAAAACATACTTTCTTTTTCTCTTAAAAAGTGTGATTCATTTGATAGATTGTTTTTTTTAGTTAACTACAGAGTGGCTGAAATCAGAAAATAACTTGTCAGTTTCTCCCGTTTTTTAACGGGACCCAGATATGAAAATGAGTTGAAATGGCCTCGTCCTTTGGTGTCAGGGTGGGATACTTAAGAATAATGCATTTTCCCGTAAAAATCCCAAAACAAATAAACGATAGAACAAAACATTTTCAGATTTATTTAAAACCAAAAATTAGAAAACGATCGATTTATCCTTACGGATTGGATACAGCAGTTGACTGAAATGAATGGTGAACCGGAAGATAAATTTAACTGTCAAAGTAAAAATCATGTGAAAACTTTACTGTCAGGAGAACGAGGCAATTTGCAAATGAATTTGTTGCCCGTAGCTTCAGAGCTAAAGCTAGCTAGTTAAGTTGTAAGTGTGTGGTAAGTGTTGCCCTTAGTCCTTATTCCCTATCCAAATAAAGATCTCCATCACTCACCGGGAATGTGTTAAAGGCTTTAGATAATATTACAAATAATTTGAAAACCCACATTTCTTTAAAGTTGTAGAGTATTGCTCTGCCTGTCTAAATTGACCCTAATTTGTAACAGAATCCAAAATAAAAATTCCCCTGAAGAAATATTGTGATGCATATGTACAAAGAACGGAAATCCCTTCCTGCCAGAAACCTAATGAACTAGTTCTTAATTAATTGATGGAATAAACGTGTGAATGTGCACAGTGACGCCTAGTGGTAGGACTGGGAATATTACAAGCAGACTGATTTTGAAAAGATTTTTATTGATATGGAAATTACTCAAGTCGACCACCGTAACCAAAACACCAAACCAAATCGCCCTTAGGGAACAATAAAAGCTTTAAGTAAGTAACTAAAGATGTAGGTTTATTTCAAATGGGGGATACTAGTAATCATTCTTAAAGGGGCCATGACATGCCACCAGGTGTGGTGTGATTAGCCGTTACAATCTGTACAATCTAAGACATCACAGGTGTGCGTGTCCACCAACGTTTGCTGCAGTCCACTGGGTAGGCTGATAGACTGATCTGTCCAGCACGCATCTAGGTGGACACGCCCACTATCTGCCCCTTATGACGTCATAAGGGGCAGATTTCCAAAACGGCTTCTAACAGCTTATCGCACCACACCTGGTGGCATGTCATGGCACCTTTAAGTAAACCAATCTATTTTAAGTACTTGCCTAACAAGGTCCTACCAAAATTCTCCCATGTGCCCCCCCCCTTTTACCATGACCTCCACTGGCTCCCTGTAGTAGTCAAGACGATGCTGTTGGCTTACAAGGCAGTCAACGGAACTGCCCCTGCCTACCGCCGAGTGTTGACCACCCCAGCTCAGGCGCTCCGCTCAGCTACCTCAGCTGGACGCCTGGTACCGCCATCGCTAAGAGCAAGCAAAGGCTGCACAATAAAGTCACTACTCATTAGTGGTGGATTTCATGATTCGTTTGAATGAATCAGTTTGCGTCGGTCAGTTCGCCAAGAAGAGTCGTTCATTTATTTGTTTGTTCGTTCGCATTTCCGGTAGCGGTGAATCATGATTCTCAGTCACTGAGTCGGTCAGACTCGGCTCCTCCCTCGTTCTCGTTCAAACGAATCGCGAACACACGTTCGTGAATGCCGAGTCGGTCAGACTCAGCTCCTCCCTCGTTCTCATTCTCAAACGAATCACGATCGTGCAATGGTGCAAACGGTCAACAATCAACACAACATTAACTAAGTTCCTTTTAGCTGAGGAGTGCTTCATGTTCGGAATCGGGATGTTGTTGCCCGGCTGGCTCTCGTGACTTCTCAGTCCTCGAGTCTTCTAAACACAGTCAGTGAACGAACGGCGACTCAGCGAATAGTGGGTGGAGCTGGGAGTCGAGTCTCGGAGAACGAACGAGACGAACGACGATGAACGAGAGTGGCGAATCAGGTCGGTTCGTTCGTTTTAAAGAGTCGTTCGTTCGAACTGATTCGTTCGCGAACGAGCCACCACTACTACTCATCTGTTTTGTAAAGCACCTGGGGTTTATTGAAAGGCTCTATATAATTTGAATGTACTATTATTCAAACACAATACTGATTTGATTCAAGAAAAAAATGTTTAACCATTTTGCACAGATTAGACAAAAACGAATAAACAATGAGCTAAGAATAAAAAGAAATTCATTTAAAATGTTTTTACGTTAGGTAGGTGTGAGGGACCGACGTGGTCCCCCCACGTATTCAGGATATGGACAAACGGATTGGCGAGTGTGGGCCAAAAGTTTTATTTACTCCAAAACAGTCCAAAAATAAATTAACAAAAATAAATCCATTGCTTACAAAATAAAGGAATGTTCCAAAAAGAAAAGACTTAGCTATTTAGCAGCTACGCCTAGCATAAACCTCGCATAAATTAGCATAGCATAACATAACATCACACACCGTGTGCTTCTACTACTGGCCCCATGTCAAGCCAGCACCTCCTTCAGCCCAAAATGAGACTCCCCTTAAATAAGCCAATCAGTCCCAGGCCAAGGCTGGCATAACCTGCTGCCCCATTCTGCTACGGACGTCCAAATACCACATTCAAAATGAAGTAAGGGGAGAGACAGTGAGAAGGAATTTTCACCTTCTCACAGTAGGTTAGCTATATTACATACCTATGTGTCTTTATGAACCTATGTATTTACTGAATTAACTGTAGAAATTAGAATTAAGGACTAGTTTCCAACCACTCTTGTTTGATCACCATTTCTGCCATCGCTGGATAAAATCCTGCGCTGCGTGCCCCCGCGTGATCACCTGTACTTTGGAGCGAGCTACTCCAGGTTCAACCAGCAGAGCTGGAAACCCTTTGTCTGGAAGAGACCCTCAGCCACATGCCGGACCACTCCTACTGCTGGGCCTGGCAGCACCTGGCCATTCTCAAGATATACTTATCTATTAGGGCTGGGCATTAATTAAATATTCCTATGATTATCGTGGTTGTACATTTTTTGATATCGCCCAGCAGCCCTACAATACAGTTGTCAGTGTGCCATCATCAGTTGCCAAATATTTCAACTTTGTTCAGAATGTAGGCCTACATAGAATAACAATTAGAAATGCAAAACTTTCACCACAAACCCCCATTGAATGATGTATATTAACAATACAGAGCAATGGAACAAATATAAAAAATAAAAAAAAACATTAAACATTGACCTGAGTTGTTGACAACTTATCAGTTCATCCACTGGCTCTGGCAGAGTTGAGTCAACAAGGCCCCGTTCTCTGAGGCAATCCCAGACAGTCCATATTTGAACAACGCTCTATTCCTTCTCTTGGACAGAAGTATCGGTTCTTCTCCATGGTGGTGAATCCTGATCTGCTGGTCGCTTATCTTCAGCCGTAATATATCATACCATAAAAGCCGAGCATGGATCCTGCATGGTCTGTGGTTGTGCTTCTGCTGGGCTGTGTCTTTGGAAGTCCTTTACCTTCATTAGATGTCAACAGGTAAGGGATTCATCCCCTTTGAAATCCTTCAGCGTTGTTCAGAGTTCAGCACGCAACACTGGTGAACAGTTTAAACATTTCTCTTGTTTCTGTAGAGAAGGCGTTCAGCCTGTAGACAATATGCCTATTCCAATGGACAGCAACTCAACAGGGTGAGTTTTAAGGGGAAAGAACTAACAAATGACAATATAGAATATATGTGATGCCAGATTCAGATGCAATGTATAATATGAAGAATGTCAGAGGACCATTATGTTGTCAATAGCACCCTCGTGGACAGCAGATTTTAGACAAAGGGCTCACATTTATTGCAAGATTCATATATTCATGATTAATGTATTCCGGCCAATTGGATGAGATTAGTCCCCTTGCAGACAGAAACAACACAGGGTGAGTTCAAATTAAAATGACAGTAGGCTAAAGGATGCTTTATACCTACATTACTCATGAATATTTTTCTAGAGATTTAAACCCTGCATTAATAATAATTAAAATACGTTCAACTAGGTTGACAATGACAATAGTACCCTCATGGACAATAAATCCACAATGTGAGTGTTTAGACAATAAAGGGATACCATGTATTGTTTCAAGTTTCAATCTTTTTTTTTTCCTATATGAAGACCGCATCTAGACCCAGCCTCTGGGAACAGTACCGGACCGAACATCACGTGAGTTCAATTTATAATGACAGTAGGCTCAATTATGTTTGTCACCTACAAAACTTGTATTTTATTTTGTTTTAAACCCAGTAGTTATCCTAATACAAATACACATAAATGTATGTTATTTATGAAACCTAATCTATGTGTTACCATTACATAAACCGGTTTGTGTATGTGCAATACGTTTTTTACAAAATTATGTTGAAATAACGTTTGGTCTTTTTCCATTTTGCACAGCCTTGGCTCTGGGTAAGATTTGTATTCTATTTAAAGATTGTATGTAGAAAATGTACGGTAGTTTTTAGTGTGTCAATTTGTCAATGTAGTGTGGTCTTTTTCCATTTTGCACAGCGGTGAATATGGTCAACCTGGGTAAGATTTGTATTCTATTTAAAGATTGTATGTAGAAAATGTACGGGTTTTTTTTTTTACGGAGTTTTCAAAAGTAGGCCTACATACAAGTCTTCTTTCCACCCAGCGTTTGTCTCTTCCTTTCAGATGGAAAATGCCGACAATCAACCTGCACCGCCTGGACGGAATCGGGGCGGGCGATAAGGAAGGGGGCGCCATGGCAACAGATATATACGGGCCGGGATAAACAAATAATTGTATTATTATTATAATATTATATAACATATATAATAAAAAACATCATGATTAAGGAGTGTGCACAGATGTTCAACAGTCTTAAAATTGATCCAACAGAAAGTATCACAGCCATCAAGGTAGGCTTACTAGCCTACTCTCGGAACCAGTTCTGCTATGTTATAGCAGAACACCTGCTACAAATGTTTTATGAATGGCCCACGGTCAATTTCTCTTTTTAGAATATAATCAATATAGCCTACTGTATAATGGCAATTATACAAAAATAACCCTGGGACTATTCATCTGTCATTCCGATCATGCATTAAAGCCCTCGGAAGTATATATCGTTGATCAAAAAAAAGAAGAAGAGGTAATACGCACCGGTGACAGGGCGTGCACTGCACCGCATGAACTGTAGGCCTATGCTGGAGTGAGTGAGTGAGTGAGAGAGTGAGTGAGTGAGTGAAAAAAAGTTAGTGAAGGAAGTTAGCCCCCTTAAAAACGTCCATGTCTACTTCTCCAGATTCAGGACCATTGCAATCTATAGCCCACTCTAATACAATATAATCTATAAAAAAACATACTTTCTTTTTCTCTTAAAAAGTGTGATTCATTTGATAGATTGTTTTTTTTAGTTAACTACAGAGTGGCTGAAATCAGAAAATAACTTGTCAGTTTCTCCCGTTTTTTAACGGGACCCAGATATGAAAATGAGTTGAAATGGCCTCGTCCTTTGGTGTCAGGGTGGGCTACTTAAGAATAATGCATTTTCCCGTAAAAATCCCAAAACAAATAAACGATAGAACAAAACATTTTCAGATTTATTTAAAACCAAAAATTAGAAAACGATCGATTTATCCTTACGGATTGGATACAGCAGTTGACTGAAATGAATGGTGAACCGGAAGATAAATTTAACTGTCAAAGTAAAAATCATGTGAAAACTTTACTGTCAGGAGAACGAGGCAATTTGCAAATGAATTTGTTGCCCGTAGCTTCAGAGCTAAAGCTAGCTAGTTAAGTTGTAAGTGTGTGGTAAGTGTTGCCCTTAGTCCTTATTCCCTATCCAAATAAAGATCTCCATCACTCACCGGGAATGTGTTAAAGGCTTTAGATAATATTACAAATAATTTGAAAACCCACATTTCTTTAAAGTTGTAGAGTATTGCTCTGCCTGTCTAAATTGACCCTAATTTGTAACAGAATCCAAAATAAAAATTCCCCTGAAGAAATATTGTGATGCATATGTACAAAGAACGGAAATCCCTTCCTGCCAGAAACCTAATGAACTAGTTCTTAATTAATTGATGGAATAAACGTGTGAATGTGCACAGTGACGCCTAGTGGTAGGACTGGGAATATTACAAGCAGACAGATTTTGAAAAGATTTTTATTGATATGGAAATTACTCAAGTCGACCACCGTAACCAAAACACCAAACCAAATCGCCCTTAGGGAACAATAAAAGCTTTAAGTAAGTAACTAAAGATGTAGGTTTATTTCAAATGGGGGATACTAGTAATCATTCTTAAAGGGGCCATGACATGCCACCAGGTGTGGTGTGATTAGCCGTTACAATCTGTACAATCTAAGACATCACAGGTGTGCGTGTCCACCAACGTTTGCTGCAGTCCACTGGGTAGGCTGATAGACTGATCTGTCCAGCACGCATCTAGGTGGACACGCCCACTATCTGCCCCTTATGACGTCATAAGGGGCAGATTTCCAAAACGGCTTCTAACAGCTTATCGCACCACACCTGGTGGCATGTCATGGCACCTTTAAGTAAACCAATCTATTTGAAGTACTTGCCTAACAAGGTCCTACCAAAATTCTCCCATGTGCCCCCCCCCTTTTACCATGACCTCCACTGGCTCCCTGTAGTAGTCAAGACGATGCTGTTGGCTTACAAGGCAGTCAACGGAACTGCCCCTGCCTACCGCCGAGCGTTGACCACCCCAGCTCAGGCGCTCCGCTCAGCTACCTCAGCTGGACGCCTGGTACCGCCATCGCTAAGAGCAAGCAAAGGCTGCACAATAAAGTCACTACTCATTAGTGGTGGATTTCATGATTCGTTTGAATGAATCAGTTTGCGTCGGTCAGTTCGCCAAGAAGAGTCGTTCATTTATTTGTTTGTTCGTTCGCATTTCCGGTAGCGGTGAATCATGATTCTCAGTCACTGAGTCGGTCAGACTCGGCTCCTCCCTCGTTCTCGTTCAAACGAATCGCGAACACACGTTCGTGAATGCCGAGTCGGTCAGACTCAGCTCCTCCCTCGTTCTCATTCTCAAACGAATCACGATCGTGCAATGGTGCAAACGGTCAACAATCAACACAACATTAACTAAGTTCCTTTTAGCTGAGGAGTGCTTCATGTTCGGAATCGGGATGTTGTTGCCCGGCTGGCTCTCGTGACTTCTCAGTCCTCGAGTCTTCTAAACACAGTCAGTGAACGAACGGCGACTCAGCGAATAGTGGGTGGAGCTGGGAGTCGAGTCTCGGAGAACGAACGAGACGAACGACGATGAACGAGAGTGGCGAATCAGGTCGGTTCGTTCGTTTTAAAGAGTCGTTCGTTCGAACTGATTCGTTCGCGAACGAGCCACCACTACTACTCATCTGTTTTGTAAAGCACCTGGGGTTTATTGAAAGGCTCTATATAATTTGAATGTAGGCCTACTATTATTCAAACACAATACTGATTTGATTCAAGAAAAAAATGTTTAACCATTTTGCACAGATTAGACAAAAACGAATAAACAATGAGCTAAGAATAAAAAGAAATTCATTTAAAATGTTTTTACGTTAGGTAGGTGTGAGGGACCGATGTGGTCCCCCCACGTATTCAGGATATGGACAAACGGATTGGCGAGTGTGGGCCAAAAGTTTTATTTACTCCAAAACAGTCCAAAAATAAATTAACAAAAATAAATCCATTGCTTACAAAATAAAGGAATGTTCCAAAAAGAAAAGACTTAGCTATTTAGCAGCTACGCCTAGCATAAACCTCGCATAAATTAGCATAGCATAACATAACATCACACAACATCACACACCGTGTGCTTCTACTACTGGCCCCTAGTCAAGCCAGCACCTCCTTCAGCCCAAAATGAGACTCCCCTTAAATAAGCCAATCAGTCCCAGGCCAAGGCTGGCATAACCTGCTGCCCCATTCTGCTACGGACGTCCAAATACCACATTCAAAATGAAGTAAGGGGAGAGACAGTGAGAAGGAATTTTCACCTTCTCACAGTAGGTTAGCTATATTACATACCTATGTGTCTTTATGAACCTATGTATTTACTGAATTAACTGTAGAAATTAGAATTAAGGACTAGTTTCCAACCACTCTTGTTTGATCACCATTTCTGCCATCGCTGGATAAAATCCTGCGCTGCGTGCCCCCGCGTGATCACCTGTACTTTGGAGCGAGCTACTCCAGGTTCAACCAGCAGAGCTGGAAACCCTTTGTCTGGAAGAGACCCTCAGCCACATGCCGGACCACTCCTACTGCTGGGCCTGGCAGCACCTGGCCATTCTCAAGATATACTTATCTATTAGGGCTGGGCATTAATTAAATATTCCTATGATTATCGTGGTTGTACATTTTTTGATATCGCCCAGCAGCCCTACAATACAGTTGTCAGTGTGCCATCATCAGTTGCCAAATATTTCAACTTTGTTCAGAATGTAGGCCTACATAGAATAACAATTAGAAATGCAATACTTTCACCACAAACCCCCATTGAATGATGTATATTAACAATACAGAGCAATGGAACAAATATAAAAATTAAAAAAAACATTGACCTGAGTTGTTGACAACTTATCAGTTCATCCACTGGCTCTGGCAGAGTTGAGTCAACAAGCCCCCGTTCTCTGAGGCAATCCCAGACAGTCCATATTTGAACAACGCTCTATTCCTTCTCTTGGACAGAAGTATCGGTTCTTCTCCATGGTGGTGAATCCTGATCTGCTGGTCGCTTATCTTCAGCCGTAATATATCATACCATAAAAGCCGAGCATGGATCCTGCATGGTCTGTGGTTGTGCTTCTGCTGGGCTGTGTCTTTGGAAGTCCTTTACCTTCATTAGATGTCAACAGGTAAGGGATTCATCCCCTTTGAAATCCTTCAGCGTTGTTCAGAGTTCAGCACGCAACACTGGTGAACAGTTTAAACATTTCTCTTGTTTCTGTAGAGAAGGCGTTCAGCCTGCAGACAATATGCCTATTCCAATGGACAGCAACTCAACAGGGTGAGTTTTAAGGGGAAAGAACTAACAAATGACAATATAGAATATATGTGATGCCAGATTCAGATGCAATGTATAATATGAAGAATGTCAGAGGACCATTATGTTGTCAATAGCACCCTCGTGGACAGCAGATTTTAGACAAAGGGCTCACATTTATTGCAAGATTCATATATTCATGATTAATGTATTCCGGCCAATTGGATGAGATTAGTCCCCTTGCAGACAGAAACAACACAGGGTGAGTTCAAATTAAAATGACAGTAGGCTAAAGGATGCTTTATACCTACATTACTCATGAATATTTTTCTAGAGATTTAAACCCTGCATTAATAATAATTAAAATACGTTCAACTAGGTTGACAATGACAATAGTACCCTCATGGACAATAAATCCACAATGTGAGTGTTTAGACAATAAAGGGATACCATGTATTGTTTCAAGTTTCAATCTTTTTTTTTTCCTATATGAAGACCGCATCTAGACCCAGCCTCTGGGAACAGTACCGGACCGAACATCACGTGAGTTCAATTTATAATGACAGTAGGCTCAATTATGTTTGTCACCTACAAAACTTGTATTTTATTTTGTTTTAAACCCAGTAGTTATCCTAATACAAATACACATAAATGTATGTTATTTATGAAACCTAATCTATGTGTTACCATTACATAAACCGGTTTGTGTATGTGCAATACGTTTTTTACAAAATTATGTTGAAATAACGTTTGGTCTTTTTCCATTTTGCACAGCCTTGGCTCTGGGTAAGATTTGTATTCTATTTAAAGATTGTATGTAGAAAATGTACGGTAGTTTTTAGTGTGTCAATTTGTCAATGTAGTGTAATTAATATGTCCACAAGACAATTAGGACGCATCAGGTAAAGAAGAGTGTTTTCTTTTAATGTAAACAATCATTTTTAATCAGAGTTTTCAAAAGTACATACAAGTCTTCTTTCCACCCAGCGTTTGTCTCTTGCTTTCAGATGGGATTTGCCGACAATCAACGTGCACCGCCTGGACGGAATCGGGACGGGCGATCAGGAAGGGGGCGCCACGACAACAGATATATACGGGCCGGGATAAACAAATAATTATATTATTATAATATTAAATAACATATATAATAAAAAACATCATGATTAAGGAGTGTGCACAGATGTTCAACAGTCTTAAAATTGATCCAACAGAAAGTATCACAGCCATCAAGGTAGGCTTACTAGCCTACTCTCGGAACCAGTTCTGCTATGTTATAGCAGAACACCTGCTACAAATGTTTTATGAATGGCCCACGGTCAATTTCTCTTTTTAGAATATAATCAATATAGCCTACTGTATAATGGCAATTATACAAAAATAACCCTGGGACTATTCATCTGTCATTCCGATCATGCATTAAAGCCCTCGGAAGTATATATCGTTGATCAAAAAAAAGAAGAAGAGGTAATACGCACCGGTGACAGGGCGTGCAATGCACCGCATGAACTGTAGGCCTATGCTGGAGTGAGTGAGTGAGTGAAAAAAAGTTAGTGAAGGAAGTTAGCCCCCTTAAAAACGTCCATGTCTACTTCTCCAGATTCAGGACCATTGCAATCTATAGCCCACTCTAATACAATATAATCTATAAAAAAACATACTTTCTTTTTCTCTTAAAAAGTGTGATTCATTTGATAGATTGTTTTTTTTTGTTAACTACAGAGTGGCTGAAATCAGAAAATAACTTGTCAGTTTCTCCCGTTTTTTAACGGGACCCAGATATGAAAATGAGTTGAAATGGCCTCGTCCTTTGGTGTCAGGGTGGGCTACTTAAGAATAATGCATTTTCCCGTAAAAATCCCAAAACAAATAAACGATAGAACAAAACATTTTCAGATTTATTTAAAACCAAAAATTAGAAAACGATCGATTTATCCTTACGGATTGGATACAGCAGTTGACTGAAATGAATGGTGAACCGGAAGATAAATTTAACTGTCAAAGTAAAAATCATGTGAAAACTTTACTGTCAGGAGAACGAGGCAATTTGCAAATGAATTTGTTGCCCGTAGCTTCAGAGCTAAAGCTAGCTAGTTAAGTTGTAAGTGTGTGGTAAGTGTTGCCCTTAGTCCTTATTCCCTATCCAAATAAAGATCTCCATCACTCACCGGGAATGTGTTAAAGGCTTTAGATAATATTACAAATAATTTGAAAACCCACATTTCTTTAAAGTTGTAGAGTAGGCCTATTGCTCTGCCTGTCTAAATTGACCCTAATTTGTAACAGAATCCAAAATAAAAATTCCCCTGAAGAAATATTGTGATGCATATGTACAAAGAACGGAAATCCCTTCCTGCCAGAAACCTAATGAACTAGTTCTTAATTAATTGATGGAATAAACGTGTGAATGTGCACAGTGACGCCTAGTGGTAGGACTGGGAATATTACAAGCAGACTGATTTTGAAAAGATTTTTATTGATATGGAAATTACTCAAGTCGACCACCGTAACCAAAACACCAAACCAAATCGCCCTTAGGGAACAATAAAAGCTTTAAGTAAGTAACTAAAGATGTAGGTTTATTTCAAATGGGGGATACTAGTAATCATTCTTAAAGGGGCCATGACATGCCACCAGGTGTGGTGTGATTAGCCGTTACAATCTGTACAATCTAAGACATCACAGGTGTGCGTGTCCACCAACGTTTGCTGCAGTCCACTGGGTAGGCTGATAGACTGATCTGTCCAGCACGCATCTAGGTGGACACGCCCACTATCTGCCCCTTATGACGTCATAAGGGGCAGATTTCCAAAACGGCTTCTAACAGCTTATCGCACCACACCTGGTGGCATGTCATGGCACCTTTAAGTAAACCAATCTATTTTAAGTACTTGCCTAACAAGGTCCTACCAAAATTCTCCCATGTGCCCCCCCCCTTTTACCATGACCTCCACTGGCTCCCTGTAGTAGTCAAGACGATGCTGTTGGCTTACAAGGCAGTCAACGGAACTGCCCCTGCCTACCGCCGAGCGTTGACCACCCCAGCTCAGGCGCTCCGCTCAGCTACCTCAGCTGGACGCCTGGTACCGCCATCGCTAAGAGCAAGCAAAGGCTGCACAATAAAGTCACTACTCATTAGTGGTGGATTTCATGATTCGTTTGAATGAATCAGTTTGCGTCGGTCAGTTCGCCAAGAAGAGTCGTTCATTTATTTGTTTGTTCGTTCGCATTTCCGGTAGCGGTGAATCATGATTCTCAGTCACTGAGTCGGTCAGACTCGGCTCCTCCCTCGTTCTCGTTCAAACGAATCGCGAACACACGTTCGTGAATGCCGAGTCGGTCAGACTCAGCTCCTCCCTCGTTCTCATTCTCAAACGAATCACGATCGTGCAATGGTGCAAACGGTCAACAATCAACACAACATTAACTAAGTTCCTTTTAGCTGAGGAGTGCTTCATGTTCAGAATCGGGATGTTGTTGCCCGGCTGACTCTCGTGACTTCTCAGTCCTCGAGTCTTCACCGCTAAACACAGTCAGTGAACGAACGGCGACTCAGCGAATAGTGGGTGGAGCTGGGAGTCGAGTCTCGGAGAACGAACGAGACGAATGACGATGAACGAGAGCGGCGAATCAGGTCGGTTCGTTCGTTTTAAAGAGTCGTTTGTTCAAACTGATTCGTTCGCGAACGAGCCACCACTACTACTCATCTGTTTTGTAAAGCACCTGGGGTTTATTGAAAGGCTCTATATAATTTGAATGTACTATTATTCAAACACAATACTGATTTGATTCAAGAAAAAAATGTTTAACCATTTTGCACAGATTAGACAAAAACGAATAAACAATATGAGCTAAGAATAAAAAGAAATACATTTAAAATGTTTTTACGTTAGGTAGGTGTGAGGGACCGACGTGGTCCCCCCACGTATTCAGGATATGGACAAACGGATTGGCGAGTGTGGGCCAAAAGTTTTATTTACTCCAAAACAGTCCAAAAATAAATTAACAAAAATAAATCCATTGCTTACAAAATAAAGGAATGTTCCAAAAAGAAAAGACTTAGCTATTTAGCAGCTACGCCTAGCATAAACCTCGCATAAATTAGCATAGCATAACATAACATCACACACCGTGTGCTTCTACTACTGGCCCCTCGTCAAGCCAGCACCTCCTTCAGCCCAAAATGAGACTCCCCTTAAATAAGCCAATCAGTCCCAGGCCAAGGCTGGCATAACCTGCTGCCCCATTCTGCTACGGACATCCAAATACCACATTCAAAATGAAGTAAGGGGAGAGACAGTGAGAAGGAATTTTCACCTTCTCACAGTAGGTTAGCTATATTACATACCTATGTGTCTTTATGAACCTATGTATTTACTGAATTAACTGTAGAAATTAGAATTAAGGACTAGTTTCCAACCACTCTTGTTTGATCACCATTTCTGCCATCGCTGGATAAAATCCTGCGCTGCGTGCCCCCGCGTGATCACCTGTACTTTGGAGCGAGCTACTCCAGGTTCAACCAGCAGAGCTGGAAACCCTTTGTCTGGAAGAGACCCTCAGCCACATGCCGGACCACTCCTACTGCTGGGCCTGGCAGCACCTGGCCATTCTCAAGATATACTTATCTATTAGGGCTGGGCATTAATTAAATATTCCTATGATTATCGTGGTTGTACATTTTTTGATATCGCCCAGCAGCCCTACGATACAGTTGTCAGTGTGCCATCATCAGTTGCCAAATATTTCAACTTTGTTCAGAATGTAGGCCTACATAGAATAACAATTAGAAATGCAATACTTTCACCACAAACCCCCATTGAATGATGTATATTAACAATACAGAGCAATGGAACAAATATAAAAAATAAAAAAAAACATTAAACATTGACCTGAGTTGTTGACAACTTATCAGTTCATCCACTGGCTCTGGCAGAGTTGAGTCAACAAGCCCCCGTTCTCTGAGGCAATCCCAGACAGTCCATATTTGAACAACGCTCTATTCCTTCTCTTGGACAGAAGTATCGGTTCTTCTCCATGGTGGTGAATCCTGATCTGCTGGTCGCTTATCTTCAGCCGTAATATATCATACCATAAAAGCCGAGCATGGATCCTGCATGGTCTGTGGTTGTGCTTCTGCTGGGCTGTGTCTTTGGAAGTCCTTTACCTTCATTAGATGTCAACAGGTAAGGGATTCATCCCCTTTGAAATCCTTCAGCGTTGTTCAGAGTTCAGCACGCAACACTGGTGAACAGTTTAAACATTTCTCTTGTTTCTGTAGAGAAGGCGTTCAGCCTGCAGACAATATGCCTATTCCAATGGACAGCAACTCAACAGGGTGAGTTTTAAGGGGAAAGAACTAACAAATGACAATATAGAATATATGTGATGCCAGATTCAGATGCAATGTATAATATGAAGAATGTCAGAGGACCATTATGTTGTCAATAGCACCCTCGTGGACAGCAGATTTTAGACAAAGGGCTCACATTTATTGCAAGATTCATATATTCATGATTAATGTATTCCGGCCAATTGGATGAGATTAGTCCCCTTGCAGACAGAAACAACACAGGGTGAGTTCAAATTAAAATGACAGTAGGCTAAAGGATGCTTTATACCTACATTACTCATGAATATTTTTCTAGAGCTTTAAACCCTGCATTAATAATAATTAAAATACGTTCAACTAGGTTGACAATGACAATAGTACCCTCATGGACAATAAATCCACAATGTGAGTGTTTAGACAATAAAGGGATACCATGTATTGTTTCAAGTTTCAATCTTTTTTTCCCCTATATGAAGACCGCATCTAGACCCAGCCTCTGGGAACAGTACCAGACCACACCGGAACACTACGTGAGTTCAATTTATAATGACAGTAGGCTCAATTATGTTTGTCACCTACAAAACTTGTATTTTTTTTAGTTTTAAACCCAGTAGTTATCCTAATTCAAATACACATAAATGTATGTTATTTATGAAACCTAATCTATGTGTTATCATTACATAAACTGGTTTGTGTATGTGCAATACGTTTTTTTACAAAAATATGTTGAAATAACGTTTGGTCTTTTTCCATTTTGCACAGCGGTCAATATGGTCAACCTGACCCTGGGTAAGATTTGTATTCTATTTAAAGATTGTATGTAGAAAATGTACGTTTTTTTTTTTTTTTTTACAGAGTTTTCAAAAGTAGGCCTACATACAAGTCTTCTTTCCACCCAGCGTTTGTCTCTTCCTTTCAGATGGAAAATGCCGACAATCAGCCTGCACCGCCTGGACGGAATCGGGGCGGGCGATAAGGAAGGGGGCGCCATGGCAACAGATATATACGGGCCGGGATAAACAAATAATTGTATTATTATTATAATATTATATAACATATATAATAAAAAACATCATGATTAAGGAGTGTGCACAGATGTTCAACAGTCTTAAAATTGATCCAACAGAAAGTATCACAGCCATCAAGGTACTAGCCTACTCTCGGAACCAGTTCTGCTATGTTATAGCAGAACACCTGCTACGAATGTTTTATGAATGGCCCACGGTCAATTTCTCTCTTTAGAATATAATCAATATAGCCTACTGTATAATGGCAATTATACAAAAATAACCCTGGGACTATTCATCTGTCATTCCGATCATGCATTAAAGCCCTTGGAAGTATATATCGTTGATCAAAAAAGAAAAGAGATAACGCACCGGTGACAGGGAGTGCACTGCACAAACTGTATGCGGGTGAGTGTGTGTAAGAAAGTTAGTGAAGGAAGTTAGCCCCCTTAAAAAACATCCATGTCTACTTCAAATATCCCTCTGATTATCGTGGTTGTACATTTTTTGATATCGCCCAGCAGCCCTACGATACAGTTGTCCGTGTGCCATCATCAGTTGCCAAATATTTCAACTTTGTTCGTTGAATGTAGGCCTACATAGAACAACAGTTCTGAAATGCAATACTTTCACCACAAACCCCCATTGAATGATGTCTATTAACAATACAGAGTAATGGAACAAATAAAAATAAAAATAAAAACATTAAACATTCCCATGACATGCCACCAGCTGTGCTGTGATTAGCCGTTACAAGGCGTTTTGAAAATCTGCCCCTTATGACATCACAGGTGGGCGTGTCCACCTAGATGTGTGAGTGTGACAGATAGATGAGCAATGTTTGCTACAGTCCACTTGGGTAGGCTGATCTATCCAGCACACATCTAGGTGGACACGCCCACCTGTGATGTCATAAGGGACAGATTTTCAAAACGCCTTGTAACGGCTAATCACAACACAGCTGGTGGCATGTCATGGGACCTTTAAACCCTGCAGTAATATTAAATCAAATACGTTCAACTATGTTGACAATAACAGTACCCTCATGGACAACAAATCCACAAGGTGAGTGAAGTGTTCACATGTATTGCAAGATTCAATCCATAATATTTTTTTTCTATTCTACGGGAACAGTACGAGACCACACTGGAACGTCAGGTGAGACAGACAGACAGACAGACAACAAGGACAGCACTGGTATAGTCAATCAAAACTTTTTAATCACCAACAACGGACCTTTCTGGCCATGCGCCCTTCTTCAGCGTATATGTTATATTAAACCAAAGCTATGTGTAAACTGGTTTGCGTATGTGCAATACGTTTTTTTTTTCCAAAATTATGTTGAAATAACGTTTGGTCTTTTTCCGTTTTGCACAGCTTGGTGCATGTCTCTGGATAAGATTTGTATTCTATTTAAAGATTGTAGAAGATGTACGGCAGTTAAGTGTGTAAATTTGTCAATGTAGCATAATTAATATGTTCACAACACAATTAGGATGCGTCAGGTAAAGAGTGTTTTCTTTTCATGTAAACAATATTTAATCTGAGTTTTCAAAAGTGCATTTCTGGAATCACCATCTTAAAAACCCATTTTCTTCTCTCTATCGCTTCAAACGCTTAATCTGTTTTAAACGGCCCTAACGTAATATATAGTAGACTTTCCAAAGTTCTCTTTCAACCCAGCGTTTATTTGTGGTTCTCTCGTCCTTCTTTCAGATGGAATTTTGCAACAGACGACGTGCACCGCCCGGATGGATTTGGGCCTGGCGATCAGGAAGGGGGTGACATGAAAAAAAATATATAGGCTACGGGCCGGGATAAAAAGATAATTGTATTTTTATAATATTATAGAACATTATATAATAAAAACATGATGAAGGAGTGTGCACAGATGTTCAACAGTCGGCCCTACAGCCTTCAAATTGATCAACAGAAAGTATCACAGCCATCAAGGTACATTATCTCGTAACGCACTGGTGACATGGCGTGTGCTACACTGCATGCCCTGTGTCTGAAAACGGTGCGTGTGTAGCCCTGAGAAAATTAGTGTAGGGTTAGGGTCATTAAAAAAGCCCCATTAAAAACTTCCATGTTTATTTCTCCAGATTCAGGACCATTGCAATCTGTAACCCACTATAAGACAATATAATGTATATTTAAAAAAATAATAATACTTACTTTCTCTTTGAATAAATATTATGCTGTATATGCACCCAGAACGTCCTTTCAGCCAGGCAGTGTTTTCTGCCTAAACCTAACCAAGTAGTCCCTAATCAAGTGATGGAATAAACATGTGAATGTGCATAGCGACGCCTAGTGGTAGGACTGGGAACATTACAAGCAGACAGTGAAAATAAATGATTGTTATGGATGTTGAAAAAGTGATTGCGCATCTACAATGTTTTTGTACAGTAAAGCATTTTCCCGCCGACGGACTTGAAGTCCTGCTTATTTATTGTTTGGCTGTTTTTCAAACAGTCAACTTGTGAATATAATTAAGCAATAGATCACGACAGGCTGTGGTATACGGTCATTATACCACAGTCGCGTCGGGACGGTTTTTATAAAACGGATTTTATAAAACGGTTACGTAAGTATGGCGAAATGAAAGTCATAGACAGCCTCAATTTTGAAAAAGTGAAAAAGTCGGAAAAGCATTTTTTTTTTAACGAATACAAAAAAGTAGTCCCTCCTGGCTGCCTGCAAAGTGTTACGGCGGTTGCTATGCAACACACTGTAGCGTCCTTCAGAGAGAAGGCTAGAGACGGTAGCTCGGTTTAGCCTACTATCGAGCAGTTCACTCACCGTGTGCCTATTGCTTTACAACATTTACACTCTCCAGCAATGAACATATTTTTAGGCTTCAGTGAACTATGCTATTGCTTTTATATACACAAACAGTTCATGTTAGGCGCGGAGTGATACTGACCTCTAAACTGAACGGGCGTCATAGCTGTGTCAGATCGCTTGATTTAGCCACCCGTTTTATAATGTCAAATATACAATCGAACCATCTAGAGCCAATATTTATGTATATTTGATTCATTATTTTATATGTAGCCTTGTTTATTCAGTTTATTAAAAAAAGAAGTGAATAGGGCCATTGGGGAGGCGAGCATAGAGGAGATGAGAGAGGAGGGATCATAGAAGAGAGAACAGGGAGAAATTGGCAAGAGGGGAGATAAGAGGTTGATGAAAAATTTAGGAGGAGAGGAGTGATGAGAGGATGATGAGAAAGAAGATGAGGGGGATGTGAGATGAGTCGAGGTGTCATTAGGGCTCTACACTACAGGACAGATGTACACGGTTGAGAGGTGTGGGGCTCCGGGGTGAGATGCTGGACAGACTTGTCTGGGCGACCCCGAAGCAACTAAATCAGAGAGATAATACACTTTGAGTTAGCATAGTGGTCGGTTGCAAAATATTTAAACTTTATTCAAAATGTCACGTGTGCAGGCCTACATATCAATTAGAAATGCAATACTTTCATCACAAACTTTAAACTTCCCACTACTGTGTGTTGGCCTCATCAAGTTCCACAGCTGATCAATAACATCCACTGGCCGTGGCAGAGTTGAGTCAACAAGCACATCGACTTCCACACTGGACCTGTTCTCTGAGGCAATCCCAGTACATATTTGAACAGCATTGGGGGTAAACGCTCTTTTCCCTCTCTTGGACAGTAGTATCGATTCTTAACAATGGTTGTTGAATATATAATATATCATACCATAAAAACAGAAAACTAGCTTTGCCAACACAAAGATTGTGCGGATGGACCTATTCGCCTTGGTTGGATAAAGGAGTTTTAAAGAAATACCTATCGGCTATAAATCTGCCATATTGTTTGATTTTCAAGGTGAAAGAACAGACCTTCATGGATCCTGCGTGGTCTGTGGTTGTGCTACTGCTGGCCTGTGTCTTTGGAAGCCCTGTGCCTTCGTTAGATGTCAACAGGTAAGGAACAGGAAATCCTTCAGCGTTGTTCAGAGTTCTGTACACTGGTGGACTGTTTAAACATTTCTCTTGTATCTGTAGAGAAGGCGTTCAGCCTGTAGACGACAGGCCTATTCCAACGGACAGCAACTCCACAGGGTGAGTTTTAGGAGGAAAAAACAAAACCAAGGACAACATAGAATATTGTCATCTGTGATGCCAGATTCAGATGCAATGTATAATATGAAGAATGTCGAAAGGACATTCATGGACCCTCATAGAGTTTTAAGAAAAAAGGGGTACACATGTATTGCAATATTCATACACAATGCAATCTGTTCCTATACGAAGATTGTATGAAGACAGTGAAGACAGATTGTATCAAGACACATACAATGAGAACACCACCATACCAAACAGCAACTCCACAGGGTGAGTTTTCAGGGAAACCACTAAACAAATAATATCGATATACACTCCTGCGATGCCAGATTCAGATGCAATGCATATTCTTTATCCTATATGAAGAACGTCTGAGGCCCAATATGTTGACAACAGCACCCTCCTGGACAGCAGATCCACAGGGTGAGTTTTTAGACAATATGGTTTACATGTATTGCAAGAGTCATACCCAATGCGAAACGGAGGAGAAGGGGGTTGTTTCCCGGGGTTGTCTGCGTCGGGTTGGTTGAGAAGGAATTGGGAACCGCGACATGGGAGGAGAAAAGGATTTGTTGCCCAGGATTGTCCGTCGGAGCTGAACACTGGCCGCCCGCGGGGCTGACCGCTGAACGCCGGCCGCCCGCCCAGCCCCGCTGGGCTGGGACGGACCGCAGCAGTCCGTCGGAGCCCCGCTGGCCGCCCCCGGGGCTGCCCGGCTCCGACTGACAATCCTGGGCAACAATCCTTTTCTCCTCCATGTCGCGGTTCCCAATCCCTTCTCAACCAACCCGACGCGGTCTAGTCTTTTCACCAAATGGGAGCTTTGCGTTATTGTGTTGCGTGTTATGCGCCATAACACCAACAGCAGAATGGTTATCCAAATAACACTTGCGTTACAGTGCACACACACACACACACACACACACACACACACACACACACACACACACACACACACACACACACACACACACACACACACACCCTTTTTTCAAAGTAAGAGGTTTACACCTAATGCAATTTTTAGCTACTGGGGGACCATAGGGAGTCTAGGGGGAACTCAACTTAATGTTAGAAAACCTCATAAAGTGAAATTTTCATGCCATGGGACCATTAAGATTTTGAGATTTAAACCCTGCAGTAATCTTAATTCAAAAACGTTGACAATATGTTGACAATAGTACCCTCAAGGACAACAAATCCACAAGGTGGGTTTTTAGACAATAAAGGCTTCACATGTATTGCAAGATTCATACACCGTGCAATCTGTAATCATTTCTTTCCTATATGAAGACAGTATGAAGACCGATACGATGAGAATAGTACCCTAGCAGGCAGGAACCACACAGGGTGAGTTCAATTTAAAATGACAGTCGGCTTAATTATGTTTTATACCTAATTGACTATATTTTCTAGAGATTTAAACCCTGCAGTAATCTTAATTCAAATACGTTAGACGATGTTGACAATGACAATAGTAGGCTACCCTCATGGACAACAAATCCACAAAGTGTTTTTTTAGACAATACAGGGTTCACATGTAGCAAGATTCATACACAATGCAATCTGTCATTTTTTTCTTTCTATATGAAGAGATGATATGTTTCTAGACGACGATGATAATAGTCTCCTAGCAGACAACACAGGGTGAGTTCATTTTAAAATGACAGTCGGCTAATTTAAGTTTTTATACCTACATTACTCGTGTATATCTTTTCTAGAGATTTAAACCCTGAGACTTAAACCCTCGAAGTAATCTTAATTCAAATACACGTAGCAGTATGTAATTTGAAACCAAATCCATGTGTTAGCATTATATTAACTGGTTTGTGTATGTGCAATGTATTTTTTATTTTTTTTACCAACCATGGCTGGACAGCAACTCCACAGGGTGAGTTTTGAGGAGAAGAAAAAAAATTGCAATACAGGAAACATTCAAATTTACTTCAGCATGCATATGCAATCGGTAATCTTTTTTTTTTTTCTTTTCTTGTATGAAGACTGCCTGAAGACAACTACGGTGAAATTATTGCCACAGTGGACAGGAACTCCTCGAGGTGAGTTTTAGGAGGAAAAAACAAAACCAAGGACAACATAGAATATTGTCATCTGTGATGCCAGATTCAGATGCAATGTATAATATGAAGAATGTCGAAAGGACATTCATGGACCCTCATGGACAGAGTTTTAAGAAAAAAGGGGTACACATGTATTGCAATATTCATACACAATGCAATCTGTTCCTATACGAAGATTGTATGAAGACAGATACAATGAGAACACCACCATACCAAACAGCAACTCCACAGGGTGAGTTTTCAGGGAAACCACTAAACAAATAATATCGATATTCACTCCTGCGATGCCAGATTCAGATGCAATGCATATTCTTTATCCTATATGAAGAATGTCAGAGGACCAATATGTTGACAACAGCACCCTCCTGGACAGCAGATCCACAGGGTGAGTTTTTAGACAATATGGTTTACATGTATTGCAAGAGTCATACCCAATGCGAAACGGAGGAGAAGGGGGTTGGTGCCCGGGGTTGTCTGCGTCGGGTTGGTTGAGAAGGAATTGGGAACCGCGACATGGGAGGAGAAAAGGATTTGCCCAGGATTGTCCGTCGGAGCCTCGCAGCCCGCTGAACACTGGCCACCCCCGGGGCTGCCCGCTGAACGCCGCCCGCCCGCCCATCGGGCCAAGCGGAGAAAGGGGAGGTAACCTAGTCCTGTATGACGTCATACAGGACCGGAAGCCAAGCGGCCTTTAGTGTCTTACACGCCAGGGTAGTCAGCCCGTAACGTATGTCCCTACGTGGTGCGATTAGCTTGAAGTATGTTCCTAAACTTTCAATGGGTGAGTGCAATCTTACATTATCTAGGCGGTTAGGTGCGAGGTACTCACCGCAGGTCCACAGCCACCGTAGGCGAACAGCTCTCTCCGTGACACGGTGACCGGCCCGCGCTTTGATTCCTGTCGTTCAGTTTCCCCGTGTATTACCAACCCAAAAGGTCCCTCAATGAAGTGTCTTGACAGCAAAACGTGTGTCCCTTCGGGTTAGGTCCTATATCCTAGTCCCACCTCCAGAGAGCCACCTCCAGTCCAGAGACTCACTTCCTGAGACTCACCTGCCCACTCAGCTTTTGCCAATTACCGCTAATTACCGCACCTCGACACCGCCCCCTCTGTGTGATGTCAGTAGTGACCCTAACCATGAGCACACTAAAACTAACCCTGATCGAAACATTCCCATGCTCCAAGTGACCCATATAAATACAAAATCAGGGAGTTGGAGTGAATAACAAAATGGACACAAGACTCTAATAGTAACTCCATTACCCCCTACAAGAAAATTATATCAACTAACCCCTTTAGTAAAAAATGATGTAGGCCTATGTTACATGAAACATAACCTTTGAGTTACCATGATATAAACTGGTTTGTGTATGTTCAATATGTTTTTTAACTTTTTAACATGTGTGGCTGGAACCCCAGCCCTGAAATAAGTAATCTGCCAATAGACATCAAATCGATTTTACAAGACGTGTGCAGTGGGCCGACTTTCATTCATGTGTTTCTTTCTAGGTCTGTCATGACATATGTGACGTGAGTAGATACATTTGCCCAATCAGTGTCTTTACAACTACGTTTGCTTAAATTGTGGATGTGTCAAATGATGGTGAAATAACGCTGTGTCTTGTATGTTTTGCACAGCAGAGTACAACAGAGTATGCCCTATTCCGGGTAAGATTAGTATAATTATTTAAAGATTGTATGTAGAAAATGGATGGTCGTTTTTAGTATGTCAAAAACAATGTAGCAAAAGGACAAACACAGTTTTAAGTCTACAGAAAGACCATCATAAAAGGTTAACCTTCTATATATTGACACCACATACAGTAAATGAATATGTTCAGATAGCTAAAGAGTATTTTATTTTCATGTAAACAATAAAATGTAATGTTTATTATTATTATTAGTAAATTTCTGGAATCACCATTTCCTTCCATCGCTTTAAATTACTTAATCTGTGTGTTCAACCCAGCGTTTATTTGTGGTTTTCTTGTCTATCTCTGGTTTAGATGTCATCTTGCGACATGCTTAGTACACCATCTACCCAACATGCTGCAGTCGGGCGATGAGAAGGCCGGGGACAGGACAAAAGATATACACGGGCCCGGATAAAAAAAAAAAAAAACTGTATTATAATATGACATTATATAATAAAAACCGTCATGATAAAAGGAGTGTGCACTCGTCATAAACAACGATATATATGATCATAAGAGGCAGGTCAGCCTGGTAACCATGTGGCGGTGCTTTTAATAATCATGCAAAAAAACATTCGCCCTACAGTCTTCAAAGAAAGAATCACAGCCCCATCAGGGCACTAATCCGGGACCCAGCTGTTGTGTTGTGTTCTAGCAGAAAAGCTGGGGGGGGGGAGACCGCACAGAGCCTGCGCCGGACACCAGAAGCTGGAGGGGCGGAGTTACACCTTGTTCCCCGTTTGGTTTCATGGTTCATACTTTACAGGTGGAAACTAATTTGTGTGAGTGACGCTTTCGGCAGGGGATTTTGATGAGGCACAATCATTTCATTTTATGGCACCATTTTCCGCCACAAAAATAATTTAACAACAATTTCAATGTCAGACAGCCAAATAATCAACAAAGAATAACCGGGAGATGTAAATCAGATTTATTCCCATATGTGGTAAAACTGTTGGTACAAAAATGACCAAGAGTCATTGCTATGGGTAATTCGATTTCAATACCCGTAAAGTTAACATTGATAACACATCAATATTGCGTTGCAGGTGACCACTGGTAAGTAATCATTCAGAATAGAGAAGCTATTCATTCCAACCTACTCCCTTAACATAAAGATGAAAAAAATACAGTTTCATAACGATAACTAAAATGTATTTTATTTTTTATTTTTTTTGGCACAGTTGTCACAGGATTTTGGCCACTTCACAACCAAATAATATTATCTAACCATAAACAGGCAATTCCCCCCCCCCCCAGTATAAAGGACAAACAAACAAACAGCTTATTTTTTTGCATCATGGCACTAGAAAGACTAAACTAAAAACAAGAGGTTGCCTTTTGTTTGTGCAAAATTAGGACATTCCCATTGTGGCACATTTCTCATTTCTCTTTCCATGAGAAATGAAGTTAAAAAGTCTTGCATACAGTGAGATGTGCCCTCTGTGTCCATGGCACTGCCACTCGGGTAGTGGTTTACAAGTAGTCACCCTCCAACCAACTCACTCGACATCATGGGCACTAACTGAGTCCTCGTCTGCACTGAACGCTGCCTCCTACGGTCCGAGAGGGAAAGGAAAAAGGTCCTTATAGTGCCGGAGATCTGTTGCTCAGGATCAATTCATTAAAAAAAGAAGCACAACAACTCGTTCATTCATTGATAGATTTCTAAATAGTTATAGAATCGTAACGAGCAAAACATGTGAATGTATGAATGAATGAATGAGTGTTGAAATGATGAACACTTGTTAACGTGCGTTTTAATAACGAATACATGCTAGTGTGTGTGTGTGTGTGTGTGTGTGTGTGTGTGTGTGTGTGTGTGTGTGTGTGTGTGTGTGTGTGTGTGTGTGTGTGTGTGTGTGTGTGTGTGTGTGTGTGAATGATGTACACATGTTAATGTTTGTTAACATGATCAACACTTGTTAATGTCTGTCTGTCTGTCTGTCTGTCTGTCTGTCTGTGAGACATACCAGAGGGTAGTGCTCCTTCAGGTACCGGGCCCCAAACCCGAGAACGCGGCTCATGGGATGGGTGTCCATAGCAGACAGCCTACTGGCCACCTGACGGAAGACAGGAATAGCAGGATAGAGCAAGATATGGTTACAGCAAGATAGACGAGCATCGTTTGCTACAGTCCACCGGGTAGGCTGGTAGACTGATCTATCCAGCACACATCTAGGTGATGTCATAACAGGCCGATTTTCAAAACGTCTTGTAACGGCTGATCACACCACACCTGGGGGGTATTCCATCAACCAAGCTAAACGCAAAGCCGGGCTTATTTTGCTTAGCCTGGCTTCTTTCAGCTACAGTTGCGTTCCATTAATGTGGCTTAAGGGAATCTCCGCTAAGTAACCATGGCAACTTATCGACCAAACTAACCATCAAGCTAAACGCAAAGCCGGGCTTCTTTCAGCTAGAGTTGCGTTCCATGAACGTCACTTAAGAGAATCTCCGTAGTAACCATGGCAATTTATCTGACCAAACTAACCTGGTCGGGAGCAGGTTAACTGTCAGGCTAACTTGAGCGGTGTTTCAGAGAAATCCATCTGTCAGCAACAATTGTACCATCAGAAGGTTCCGCCAAACCTAGTCCTCACAATTTTGTCATAAATGTACATATATGAAGTACAAACAGCGTATATTTTCACTAAGGGTCTAAGATTAAATGATGCAAATGAAATAATTCAATGAATTGCTATCTATTATTACTATGGCTATTTTTTCAACCCATTTTTACACAAATCGATGTATTATCGCGTAATCAGGAATCAGCGGCAGGGTGAATGGTCCATCACCTGCCCTGTGATAGGCGCGACCCGAGTTCGCGTCCAGAGTATTTCATAGTATTCTTGGCGTTGGCTTCATTTTGTAATTCCCTTTATTAATTTGATTAATTCCCTAATTAAGAATATTCAAAGAAATGGAAAATAAATGGCATGAAAAGGTATTTGATTTCTCTAATAATCCTTCCTATATTAGGTAATTGCGTGGGGATAGAACCCCGGACGACCGGGTGCAAGTCCGACACGTTAACTCGAGACTATCTCCCTGCTTTCAAATCCATGGTCAATATTAAATAAAAATATGTTACGCTTAATACTACTTATGCATTCAACAGATGACCGATTTTTGTGCCAGGCAGCCTCCCTGTTTCTATTAATGGTTACGGTGTTCCCTTTTTGAGTTATTATATGCTTGTACTCCTCATAGACCTCCACAAGCAGCTTCTGTTCACCGCTGGAAAAGATACCGCTCGGTCCTTTTCGGACATTTGATCCATGATTCGACATTCACGGTTATGGGCTGGTTACATATCTCTTAACCTGAGCAAGGCGCGGCTGAACTGCGTTGATGGAACGGCTTTAGCCTCAAGTGGAAGTTGGCGCTAGTTCTAACCGGGCTTAATCAACTAAGCGCCGCTTTCGTTAGCGACCTTGATGGAATACCCCCCTGGTGGCATGTCATGGGACCTTTAAATATAGGCCTGTGAAGCTTTGCATAAACTTTCCAATTTGTCATCCATAATAATTGAATAAGCAGAATCGTGACCACACTTTACGTCATGGATCCTATTTGAGCCAATGGAGAATGCAAATCCCGGACCAATGATGTAAATCGTCCCAACGTTTCTGCGATTTGTTACGTGAATGTTCCCTCTCCCCTCTGGCAAGCAAATGTCATCATTTTGATCCAATTAGATCCTATATGATCAAATTGGATTCATTTTCTGAGGCTTTTCTGAGGGACATAAACACTGGCATAAACACTATGCGGTTGTTTAGGGCAACAACCGCTAGGGGGGGCCACACGATCAGTGTGACCTTCTGTGTTTCTCACTCATTACACGTTGAGTGGTGAGAAGTTGCCTTGCTCACTTTAAGAACTCGTAGCCATGGGAGTGCGTAGTGCGTAGCCATGGGAACGTGTGGCAATTGCTGTGTGCCAATAAAACTCCATTCACTCACCGCTTCTTTTTGATAAACCGAGTAACCTTACACAAATAGCTGCCAATGATCATTGAAAGTTGTAAATCGATTCAGAATCATAGGAGATCAATAATCACAATCCTAAGGTGAATTGATTCCCCCCCCCCCCCCCCCCCCTCCTCCGTCCGAGATGGCCTGACAGACAGACAGACAGACAGACAGACAACAAACCTCGCAAGTGACAGCAATGTTGGTCTTGATCTCGTCTGAATCCTTGGGCCCCCGGTCCCTGGGGTCGGTGGTCGGGAGGCCGATCTTGCGGAAGACCGTGGACATCAAGCTGCCGAACACACCGTAGCTGCTCAGCAGCTCCTGGAAGATCTTGGCGCAGTCATAATCCTAGAGGAGGAACGGAAAGAAGGCAAACATTTACATGATGTCACGCCCCAGCTTTGCCGTGCTTGGTGTGCCTCTCCCACCCTCCCTCCCTCCCCCCCTCCCTGGCTTGGCCTTGTGTGTCATTGTTGCCTGCTGTTCTCTCTGTCACCAACAGGGGAGCTGGCGCTATGGGCCTTGCCAGGTTAATGACTGGGCTGATTGGACGGGAGTCAAAAGACGCCCTTTCCCGTCGGCTCGCTCTCTGCTCCCGCCTGACGCTGAAATGCCGGCTGAAGCCTCGCTCTCAGTACCGCATTTTGCTTTATACTACAGCTGCTGATGTGCACTACACTTTCGGTTTGGCTTCCCATTACTGATTACGTTTGTATATAGTTTCATTTGATTAATTATTGTTCTACCTTTATGATCGGTGTGGTCTCCCCATTTACGTCAGCTCTACTTGAGCCAAGTGGTCCTGACAGTGAGCATAGATGTTGACTGTAGAAATACTTACTTACTATATCATATTCTGCATAATATTCACTTACCCAACCCCTTCTACTGATCACTTGTGTTCCTTTACCGATAGTTAAACAGTGTAATGCTGTAAATGTATGTAGCTAAGAAGTACTCTTTAACACCAAGTAGGACTTACACAGGTTCAATATGCTCTTCATGTATACTTCTCCCCATCCTCGCATTTCCAGACTAAGAGAATACTTATTTTCTCTGTAGTTCTGCAATTATTTCAGGTTCAAAAATAGTTCAGGTTCAAAAATAAAAACCTATGTTATTGGTTTGACATGAGGTTTGATATGAAGCCACATCAGCATTTTTGATGCCTGCCGTGGGTCCTGTATTCATTCCTATTGTCAAGCATCACAGTGTGGGAATGCTAGGCTAGCCTGGATAGTCTCACAATGAAAGACTAGATCTCCAGTCATTTCCTTCCTTATCTGGAAACGAAATGTAGGCCATGGGTGCGAGTAGAGCCTGTGGCACCACAGGATGAACTAACCACACCATTACACACACCATTAGTGGCATGTTGCTCAACTCTCAAACAAAGATCTAACTGCTTTCTGAGATGTAAGAAGGTTTACCGCCATAAAGCTCAGAACGCCCAGAAATTCAACCTAATCTGTCGGTGAACTGTACTCTTATTCAACTCGAGACTCGACAACCAGGGTTAATGACAAAGAAATAGAGAAATGAGGGCCTCTTTGTGAATGGAGACACGTTGATTTACACCGTTGGTGATGCCCTCCAAGTACTGCAGTTAAAACAGGGAATATAACTGTGCTTTGATTTTGTTCTTACCTCTGCCACCATGTCACCGCACTGCCTGAGCAATAGGCCCGCCAGCTTCTCTATTTCACCTGAACAACACAGAAACAACAACATTTTGAGCTGAAAAGGCTGATTGGCCGTCACACACACACACACACACACACACACACACACACACACACACACACACACACACACACACACACACACACACACACACACACACACACACACACACACACACACACACCTTAAGAGGTCAATGTTGAGATTCCTTTAAGTTGTGATCCTGTACTTGTAATGCAACCGTGTGAAGGAAAGGATTGAGATAGAGACACAAAGAAGTGACTATAAAACACACACACACACAAAAAGATTCCCTTACCTTCTTCTGCATCAGACTCTATTTCAGGAGGAATGAAGGAGATGTTGGCTCGCTCAATTAGCACGGCCGCTAGCTCATCGACCGCCTGCACCTGATCATCCACCTCACGTACTAGAGAAAACAGACAAACAAGTCGAAACTGGTTAGCTCACACTCGCCGGGAGACGAGTGCACACTCGACAAGAAGCACAAAACACAAACAACGATGCAAGGCATAAGAACGGGCCACCGGTCTATTAAAATACGACACGGCCGTACAAGACGAGCCATCACGGCCCGACGACACCTTTCAGTACGCGTTGGAAGGCGGAAGTGACCCCCCCCCCTTTGGAGGAACCACGGGTACACATGAGCTGACTCACACCCTGACTCACGCTACGAGCTCACAGAGCTCCGGACCTCGTCATGTTCACAGAGCTCAAAATAGGAATAGTGGAAACGAAATACGGTGTTAAAAAAAAAAGAAAAAAAAAAAGGTTCAGTTCAGACTTGTTACTTTTCTTCCGCCGCTGTGTGTGTGTGTGTGTGTGTGTGTGTGTGTGTGTGTGTGTGTGTGTGTGTGTGTGTGTGTGTGTGTGTGTGTGTGTGTGTGTGTGTGTGTGTGTGTGTGTGTGTGTGTCTTGTCGGAAGGTTGCGAAACCGAACTGAAGCCACACCTCACTATTTTTCAAACCCCCGGCTACCGCCCTGACCACAACAGATTCACAGAATCATGTCTGGGGATGCCCTCTCCCTGATTGTTAATCTGCGTTATGAGGGCAGACCGTAAACAGAGACAATACACACCATCGAGGTGTGTTCACCTCACAGTGAGGTCCGTGCGGGACTCACTCCGCTGTATTCCAACGGGAGAAATCATCCGAGTCACATTTCACCGAGGGGGGAGGGGGGAGGGGCCATGCGCCCGACCTCCCTCCCCAAGTCTAGATTATTTCAACTTTGACCCCCCGAAAAAGCAGCGACGTTGTGAGCCGAGGTGTGTTTGAAACGGCCCCCCCGCGCTCGAGGACACACCGCGCATGGCGCCTTCTGACTCACAGGGGCGGCACGTGGCTCAGGAGGTAGAGAGGGTCGGCTGGTGACCGGAAGGTTGCCGGTTCGATCCCCGGCTCTCCTCCTCGGCCTAGAGTGTCGAAGGTGTGCCTGAGCAGGACGCCTCACCCCTGACCCAGCTCCCCACGAGCCGGCTGTCGCCTTGCACGGTTGACGGCCGACGTCGGTGTGTGTGTGTGTGTGTGTGTGTGTGTGTGTGTGTGTGTGTGTGTGTGTGTGTGTGTGTGTGTGTGTGTGTGTGTGTGTGTGTGTGTGTGTGTGTGTGTGTGTGTGTGTGTGTGTGTGTGTGTGTGTGTGTGTATGAATGGGTGAATGTTAGGCAATGTTTGTAAAGCTCTATTAAAATGGCACGCAGTCCATTTTACAGGGCGTCGCCCCTCACGTGGACGAACCTTCAGGAAGGGTTAGTCCAACATTCAGTCAACTCAGCACCACTTACCCTCGACCGCGCCACCGGTCCTAAAGTTTGTCTCAGCACGTCCGTCCTCGGCTGCTTCAGCCCGCCCAGCTAATCCGCACGAGAAGAGCTTGAGCAGACGTCTGTTGATACTCTTCGTCGTCTTCTTCTTCTTCTGCTTCTTCCTGGGTTCCGCTTCCTCCACGGAGGAGGAAGGAGGGACCGCAGCCGGCCCGTTACCCGACGTCCCGTTGCCGTTGACCACCAGGGTTTTGTCCCCGGGGCGTCTCCGCTGGGCGAACGCCCTCATCAGCATCAGCTCCTTGCTGTCCTCCATGTCGTGGTGCTCCGCCGCCACCGGCCCGCCGTTTGCGGAGGGAGGAACGTGGCCGGTGCCCGCGTGCTGGGCGGCCATACTTCTAGAGAGTTCTTCTAGAGTAAAAATCAGAAAGACACGTTTCTTCAAAGGAAGTTTTTCTTTCTATTTTATAAGCCTCCCCTCGCTTAGAATTGTTTTTAGTTTGTTTGTACACCAGTGTTCCCAGTTTTTTTTCTCTCTCACACACACACACACACACACACACACACACACACACACACACACACAGATTTACAATAGTAAATCTATTGTACTTTAGCATGGTTAGGCCTATTGTATGCCCACACAACCCTTATTGAAGAAGCGTGAAATATTATATCACGGATTATTATTAGGATTATTAATTTATCATTCACTCGCACTTCATCAATCGCAATCAGAAAAAGAACACTAGTTTAATTGAGAATAGTTGTCAAACAGATCCGCACACCTTGCTTGTCAATTTGAGTCCACTTGGTAGCTGAGTGTTTGTTTTTTTCTAGCAGAAATGACAGCTAACAACAACGCAGACTGATTTAATTAGATCGATCCACGACATTGTTTAGCATCAAATCACTCTGATTTTTCATAATCTCAGGTAATGACAAGGTAAAAGGTACCACATGAAAAACTTTTAAGTTACTTTACGATCCGATTACAGGACATCCAAGACCTCATGGTACGGAGGGGATACTTACAGTTAGGCAGCGGAACAGAAAACGGGCAGATAATAAATTAACTCCAACGGGACGGTACTCCTCCGTGTGTAACTTCAGCAGTGTTGACTACGACCGACGACCCGGTACTCCTGACACACTACTCCTGGTCTGGCTGTCAGCTCAAATACCAGCCTGGTGCCTGCCTGGTCGCCGCCCTCCAGCTTCTTAAACGGGACGCAGCAGCCCAGCAGCCGTTTACTGTAAACGTTCAGCACTGTCACGGCAAGGAGGTGGAGCTTAGCCTCGTCCAGCCCCGCCCCCTTTATCAAGCTCCGCCCTCCACCCAACCACACACTGCTCACTGCACTCGTTCCAGACAGAGATCAAAAGGAGTTGCCTCAAAAGTTGCATTAAAGGTCCCATGACATGCCACCGGTGTGGTGTGGTGTGAATGATTAGCCGTTACAAGCCTTTTTTGGAAATCTGCCCCTTATGACATAAAAGGTGAGCATGTCCACCTAGATGTGTGACGGATAGGCTGGTAGACTATTTATCTATCTATCTATCTATCCAGTAACGGCTAATCACACCACACCCACCTGGTGGCATGTCATGGGACCTTTAAGACAAAATAGATGCCGCTTTTCCACCGACAGTACCTGCTCGACTCGACTCGCCTCGACTTGGCCTGCCTTTTTTTTTTTTTTTGCGTTTCCATTGGCAAAAAAGTACCTGGTACCTAATACCGGGTACTATTTTTTAGTACTACCTCCGTCGAGGTTCCAAGCGAGCGGAGTAGGTACTTTTGTGTGACGTAAACAGGCTGCTGGCAACTGATTGGCCAGCGGCTGTAAATTTGAATAATCACTCAAAGTTAAGTTGTGTCCGGCGTGGCTGGAGTCCACGGACCCGCTCCCGAGGGGGACACGGATCAGCGTTTCGCTGTTTTGTTTTAGTGTCGTTCCTTTCCCGGGGCTCGAGTTTCGCCTCCATCAACGTTACCGTATGACAATAGACGATAGACGCGCAGTCATTGCGCTTTTTTATTCCCATCATAATAACCCAGGGCTGCCAACTTTTGGGTTTTGGCTGGAGTGAGATTCTGTAGAATCTCATCGATCGGGGTTCTTGAGGGGGCGTGAGAAATTGGATGTGTGGCGTGTGTAAGCAGGCAAAAACGTGTGTCACACCGCATGGTGAAACCGTGAGTTGGCAGCTCTGCATAGCCTTTCCCGGGAATCAGGAAAGTCTTGATCACATTGAGATTTCCCAGGTATCGTGTCTCACGTGATCAAAACCTAATGACGACCCGCCCATGTTGGAGAGGTACTTTACTTTCTAAGATTGATTGTTGATTTCTTTAGATGGAAACGCGACGTGCCTGGAACCAAACCGAGGCGAGTCAGGTCGAGCTAGTTGGCTGCTGTCGGTGGTTTGTTAATTATTTAAATATTGTGGCGAGTAGCACGGGGTAGGACGAGACGGGATCCCAGAGGTTCAGCAGTTATACAACTCTCGCACACCTTACCGCATGACTAAGACTCATTACAAAGATAACACTCAACATAACCCATCGCCACTGACCTCTCACTGACTGTAAAACATTATCTAACTCCACCGTCAACGAGGTGGGGTTAAACAGCTCCCGCATATTGTCGGTGGACCCATGGCCGTAAAGGACCTAGGAGGGCGCCACAGGTCCGACTAAGCTGACCACCGATAGTCAAACCCTCCTCCCAGGATCCCTTGCGGCACCCGTAACACGGCGACCACGCCCAGGGTCGCGACATTAATCGACTAAGGTCTGGCTGCAGCCTGTAGTAGGACATGGACATCCAACGTCCAAGTGCTACCGTCACTCACTCACGTCCAGTCGTGAAGCGTGGTTCACGGGCGTGGAAAGTTTCAATCTCTTCTTTCAATCCCTAACCCTAACCACTACCAGTGGCGTCACTAGGCTGTTTTATTCGGGGCTAAAGCCCCGGATCAAATTGAAATAACCCCGAATCTATTTTTGTTTGAAAAAATAATAATTAAAAAATAATTCAAAACCGTCAACAATCTCGTCCTCCCGCGATCGCTCGATACCCTCTACTGAGCCCCGGATGTTTAAGAAACCTAGAATCGCTAACCACCCTAACGACTACTAACCTATCCCTAACCCTAACCACTACTAACCTATCCCTAACCCTAACCACTACTAACCTATCCCTAACCCTAACCACTACTACCCTATCCCTGAAAGGGACATCATTTAATAAACATCATCGCTGGCGTAAAACGACTTTGACGGTAGCCGTTGGATGTTGATGTCCATGTCCTACAGGCTGCAGCCGGACATTCCAGGTCTTTCGTCTCGAGGCGATAATGCCGATAACACAGGCAAACCGTCTGGCGAATGTTCAGGTCAATTAAAGAACAATTAAGAGAACAAATGACGACCACAAAAGGAAATTTTAGATTAACGTTTCAAACTTTATTTATTCTGAAATGATATGGTTATTTAGACAATGTAATAGTTGTACAATCTCTCGTGCTAAACTATTAGCAATAGCCTCTTTTTTTTTCCAGTGCCATCAACTTTGTTTTTTTTCTTTGCTTTTCTTATAAAATATAACACACTCTCTGAACATAGAGTGGTGAGATTATATTACATCCAAATCCAACACTGTTTATGGCACTCAGTAGTCCCTGTAGAAAAAAGAAACCGTGTAAATATGTGAACGGAGAGAAAGGATAGAGAAAAATAAACAATGGTCCTTGGTTCCTTAACTATAGACAGGGAATAGGGTTTGTTTAGACACTCTCGTTACACAGCATCACTTGGTTTGGCAGTAGACTTGGATATATAACTTCTATCATCTGGGATCACACAGACCAATGCTTTTCTGTGGTTCACAGTAGTGTGAGAATCTAGCTCACTGTACCACAACTTTTTTTTCTTTATTTTTTTTTACCTTTATGAATCGACATGGAAACACTCACATTCTTCACTAGCACAGCAGGTTGACCTTGGTGACACTTTCAAACCGCCTGGTATCGACCAGTCAAGAAGTTTCACACTCTCTGGATGAAACACCACTTTACCGCTCCACTGCACGTGTGCAGTGGAGCGGTAAAGTGGTGTTTCATCCTTATCACATTCTCTTTTTCTTTACCCAACACAAGAAATGAATAATTAAGCATTCTACGTGGCCTGTTTGGAAGCAGACTTCACTTAGAGTGTTTGTCATCACTCTTTCCTTCTTAAGAGATCATATGAATGAAAACAGGTTTAACAATGAATGTTCAAGTAATAAAAACCTCAGCAGATAAAAGGAATATACAAAAGAAAAAAAAAACACTACACACTCAATATTTTTCAGATTTTTCCTAAGCATAAATCTCAAGTAACTAATACACATTTTAAACCATTAAAACTATATCATTTTATTAAAATTGTTCAATTGAATTGTATTGTAAAACAACCATAGTAATGCCACTTTAAGTCAATGTTCAAAA
>NC_140288.1:13482909-13487909 GCF_964030765.1 Micromesistius poutassou
ACATACACACACACACAAGCATAACCACACACACACACACACACACACACACACACACACACACACACACTGACCCTGGTGCAGGATGTAGCTGACTAGAGGCGTGTGTCCGCTCTGTGCGGCCAGGTGAAGAGCAGAGCATCCCCCAGAGTCCCTCACCAACAGGCTGACCCCCCTCACCACACACTCCGACAGCTGGGACAGAGAGAGAGAGAGAGAGAGAGAGAGAGAGAGAGAGAGAGAGAGAGAGAGAGAGAGACAGAGAGAGAGAGAGACAGAGACAGAGACAGAGAGAGAGAGAGAGAGAGAGAGAGAGAGAGCCTCTGTATTCATTTGCTTTTCAATGATTATCATTGAAAGGTCACAAACACATGGACTCAACACTGTGCACACACCACACCAGGAAATCTTTGTTTGTATATCATTTCAGAAGGTATTCATACAATTACTCGACACTTTGACACTTCTTAGACGCGATATATTTGGTGTATATGTAAAGTGTTCCCGTCCATAATTAATTGACAGAATTATTCATTTAATTTAGATTTGAGAGAGAAAGTAGAGTGTGTTTATTTGTGTGTGTGTGTGTGTGTGTGTGTGTGTGTGTGTGTGTGTGTGTGTGTGTGAGGGGGGGCGGGGGGGGTGAGGCGTGACGGTGTCTGGATGTGGATGTGGGGGTGTGAGACAGGAACAGGGTCTGGTTGAGCGGAGGTCAGGTCAGAGGGCCCATCTGAAGGCGAACTTTTCCCGGCAGTACACGGCTGAAGACTGAGCATGTTTCTATTCTTTATTCTTTATTTCAAGGATAGCCCCTTGAGATGCACCATCTCATTTTCGAGGGGGTCCTTAGTCATAGAGTCACCGTCCAGAGGGCTTTCACATCAGGATGTCATAAACAAAACAAACACCTCCCTTTTTTTTTTTTTTGCATAGCAGCATAGTGAGTGTTACTGGTAGTAATGGGATTTTGGTCATCGTTTAGTGGTTGCTCGTCAAATTATTTGTCACCATGGGGTAGGTATGGTTGTGTTTGAAACTTCCACACGTACGTTGTTTCTCACACGAGACGTGCCATCACAGGGTTTGGATTTACCCCAGGTGAGGGGGATATTTACGTTTCTTCAGGATTTGACAGTACGTCTCTCTGGAGGGGCCTCGCAGAATGATGCAAATCAATTTGCATTTGGATGCACAAGCCCCACGCGACACACACTATCACTAATCCCTTCCGTGTGGAAAAAGCAGTACAATGACATAGCGCCACATCAACACAATGTACACCGCTCGTCACGGGAAACCGATCACGAGAGCGTTGTTCATCAGGAATTTCCTCCTCTAAACAGCAACACTTTCTGAGTCATCCGTAGGATTGAGACACACGTTTTCTGCTCCACATGCCTCGACATGTCTCGATACATGACGTTCAGCTGGGATGATATTGTAGTGTAATCATTTCCCTTTGAGTGGAATGGACATGATTCAATGTTCATTTAATAACCACATATTAAAAGGCATGTCGCCGTTTGTGTTTAACATCCTTCGTATAATCAAATAAATAATGGTATCACAGGGAAATGACGTAATTGTTTTATGATGTGAAGGCCGAACCAAAGCTCTAACTTTACTCAGAACATGTGTGTTTGGTGTGTGTGTGTGTGTGTGTGTGTGTGTGTCTGTGTGTGTGTGTGCCCATCCTAACTTGTGCTGCACTATATTGTCTGGGTCTCTGTCTCTCTCTTGTTTGTGTTTGTTCACTTATTAACATCCATTGGGCCATTCAGTTGATGATCCTCATATTCCTTGCTTAAGATAGACATATCAGGAGACTTGAGAACTTTGCTCTGCCTCCTACCGGAATCTGTTAACTAGCAGATAGCAGCCGGTCAGGAAGTGACGCTTCCACAGTAGCAGCCCCCACTGCGGTCAGTGTGAGGACTATAGGGCGCACGTTCACAGACTGTCTGGCTGTCATGAGGCCACACATCTCTGGTGTCTGGGGTGGAAGTGGGACATGATTCTTAAAGACTGTGACTCACCCTGTTGTTGACAATGCGATACAATAAGGGGCTTAATAAAGATTAACAGAAGGCTTAATAAAGGGCTTAATAAAGTGCGTCCGGAGGTGATGCTCTGTTGGTCCAGGGAGTCACTTGTAAAAAGTGAGATTATGTGTTTGTTGAAGTAATCGATGTTATGTTATGTGTAATTATGTTATGTGTTATGTATTTTGGCACAAGGGATTATAACATCTGATCCTGTGTATTAATGAAATAAAAGTGACCATCGTCCATTGTGATTATTTTCAAGTTGTGTAGTCAATTTGTGTTATCTGTGACGTGAGATAAACAGCTTCAGGCGTATTGTAACACACCTGAAGCTATATATATATATATATTTATATATGGATATATATATATGTATACATGGATATATGGAAACAGACTGAACGAATCTGCCCGGTGTGTTTGTTGATGTGAACTTATTTGATATTATTCTCAGACAGACAGATATATCTATCCGTCTGTCTGTCTATCTATCTTCTATCTATCAGATAAGGCTGCCGTAGTACTCCTCGAATGTACCAACGCACCATTCCAACTGAATCAACAACCGTTCCTCGAGGTGTAAGCGAGCATGGCGTAACCGCGGCCCTCACGTCTGGGCAGAGACCGCTGCTACGCTAGTGGCTAATTTGTTCACCTTTGATGCATTGGAGAGGTCGAGCAATGTAACTGGAGGTATTACATAACTAGGTCTCCCGTGTGTGTGTGTGTGTGTGTGTGTTCAAAAGTGGGAATTACCATTGGCAAATCTCCAGAACTGGCAGCCGATAACAAAGCTGTGGAAGGAAAACATACGTACGCACAGCCACACAAAAACACACGCACACAAAACAAATACACACGTCAGCTTACCAGCAAACCGGTTGATACAAGCTGAGGGCTGTAATTTGATCTGTGATCTGTGCTGCATCGCAAATTGAGAATGGACTGGTCCACTAATCATTCAGTTTTATGTCACAGGTTTTATTTAACCCTAACCCACACACAGGTGATAAAGTTGAAATTAAGTTTAATTAAACATTGAGGAAAGGAGCACGGAGAAACACGGAGGACATGTCTGTACATGTCTCCTCAGAGGACAATAAATCTTAAGAAAACGATAAATCTTAAGATTTCAACTACACAGACGTCGTGAACCTCAAGCAATTTTATATAAAAGTTAGGTTAAGTTATATTTAAGTTATAAAGTTAGTATTGTGCAAGTTGTTTGCACTATGCCTGGCAATCACAAAGAGAGAGAGATCACTCTGAGGACATGTCTGTACATGTCCTCTGAGGGCCTCACAGTAAGCGATACCATTTTTTTCGTAGGATAAGTCTGGGATTCTCGCCTCTGATTGGTTAGAATGGCTCTCCTCCGATTGGTTATGGTTAGGGTTAGGTTTTGGGTAAGGGTTAACCCTAACCCTAATCATAACCCTAACCCTAAACCTAACCCTAACACTAACCTCCCGCAAACAGCTAGGACTAATCGAAACACGATCTAAAGGAGAGCCCTTCTAACCACTCATAAGGCGAGAATCCCAGACTTATCCTATGAATAAAAATATTGCTCACAAGAGCCCAAGAAACAGTGGTATATGTTTGTGTGTGCGTGTGTGTGTGTGTGTGTGTGTGCGTGCACGCTTCCTACCTTGCTCTTCAGGAGTCAGAGGTGCACTGGAGAGCAAATAAGAGGAAAAAGATTGGTAGTTCATAATTGCGGATTTAATATATTATTCAAATATTCTGGTGAAAGAATAAAAAGAGTATTCAACCATTAATATAAAAACCTTCATTCCTGTATCTACGTACAGCCTGTATTTAATCTATTTGTGTATGCGCGAGTGTATGTGTGTGTGTCTTTGTCTGCATCTTTGTCTGTGTGTGTCTGTTTGTGTATGTTTCTGCATGTTTGTGTTTGTGTCTGCATGTGTGTGTGTGTGTGTGTGTGTGTGTGTGTGTATGTATGTATATATGTATGTATGTATGTATGTGTGTCAGTGTTAATTTTGTCACCTATTTTTAATTTAGTCTTAGTCTTAGGCCCTGTCCCATTTCTCCCCCCTTAAAACCTCCACTTGGTTTGGAGGGCCCTCAACAGTAAATCTTCCACTTCGTTTTAAGCCTGCATCGGACCTCACTACGTTTTGAGGGTTGATTATAAGGGCAAAATAACACTCCCCCTTGCTCCCTACAGTAATGGGACACCCTACCCCTACACCCCTACACCCCAAAAATCTAGGGTTAGGGTAGGTATTTGGACAGGGCCTTAGTCTTGTGTGCCAAATGTCCTTGTTAGTTTTAGTCATATTTAGTCATTGTTGGGAAAAACAGTCTGCCTAGTTACTTGACCAGATAAAATGAGACGGAGAGGTGATAAAGTCTGTCAGCACGAGGGCCTCGGATTTATTGAGTAAAGTGGCAAAGGTAATACTGATTCATAAAGCGTGAGAGATCGAATATTCGACGTCCCCTTACAGCGCTGAGGTCGTCTGGAGCTTCGCCTCCGTGGAGGTTCTGCTTCAGAAGACCACCCCGTGATCCGGTGCATGTGAAACTTATAGTATCTTTCCTAGCCAGGTGTGTGTGGTAGACTTTGTGTGGGTTATCGAGGGTTCTCTTGTCCCTGAGCCTCCGGGTTGTGTTGTCTTTCTGTGTGATATGTGTGTCCTCGCCATCCAGCTGTGGCAGAGTGTTCTCCGCAGACTGATAGGGGGGCTCGAGGGTCATCTTGACCCTCTTGAATGTGTGGTGTGTTGTGTTCGTTAGGTTTGGGCCCAGAGTTGACTATATTCGTAATGTAATGTGTCCGTTAGGTTATTTTTGCCCATCATCATTCACATATCTTTTTTTGTTAGTCAAGTTTTAGTCGACTAAAAGTCTCGTCATTTTAGTCTAGTTTTAGTCAAAAGAGAACTCAAGGTATTTTAGTCAAGTTTTAGTCAAAACATTTTA
>NC_140288.1:13492909-13495409 GCF_964030765.1 Micromesistius poutassou
CGGAGGAGCCAAGGAGAGGAGGCAAAGGAAGGAGGAGGACATTAGACGAGGAGAGGAGATAAGGAGATTGAAGGCAACAGGCAGAGAAAAGTGAACATAAGAGAAGGATGAGAACAGAAATGATCAAGGGGATTAAGAGAGGAAATTGTCGGAGGAGAAAACGGACGAGGAGGAAAATAAATATAAAGTAATAATATAAATAATAAATAATAACATTATAAAAAAATTAACAATTGAGGGACAGAAACAGTCAGAAAAAGAGACACACAAAAAAAAACTCACAACGAAAAAAGAAGACCAACAAAGAATTAGGCCGGTGGAACATGAAGAACACAATTAACAAGGAGACCGAGAGACAACCATGTAGACATACATTCATATATATAGACACACAGAAAGAAGGAGACACAAAGGCACAAAGCCCAGAGGTGTAAATGGACGAGAACACGAAAAAGTAGCATACAGTATACAGGTAACACCAACGTAGGTTGAGCAAAAGACACCAGTGTGTGTGTGTGTGTGTGTGTGTGTGCATGTGTGTGTAGAAGTCTGCCTCTCTGTCATATGCACACACTGACACTAAAGGCGTAGTTATGTTTCCAAGTCGACGCAACGCAAAGGGGGGGTTCACGGGCCCGTTACGTCCTCGCCGACCCTCCTTGCGTCCACCGCGAGGGGCCGGACGTGCGCCTCCAAAAAATTGTAACCTTTCGTCGAGGCGACGCCGCGGCAAGGGCAAGGGCTGTGATTGGTCCGCTCACTAAAACCCCGACGCAGAACCAAAACAGGTTCACGACTGCGTCGAAGGCGTCTGGGGGGCGGTCGTTGCGTTGACGTGGAACCATAGCTGAGCCTCAACACAGCAACCACTACAGCTAGAAGGAGACGTGTGCACATACACTGTAGTAGTAGTAGCAGCAGCAGCGGTGGTAGTATTGAAGCTGTGGCGCGCGGTCACGGGACGCACAGAGATAGATATTAGTGTGAAGCGCGGGAGGCGGGAGCATGGACAGCAAGAGAACCCGGGAGCACGGCGCATCGGTTGTGTTTCCTTGTGTGCGTTTGGCTCGGATTTGGAAGCAACAACGAGGAATTAAGGCCTGCTTTCTTGCGTTATGGGTCGAAAGGTTTCGAGGTTTTCGAAGGAGTTTTGCTCCTTACTGTAACGTGCTCTTCTCCTCCTTCCTGGGCCTAGAACGACTCCCGACTACAAGTACTGTGCACTATAGCTTAATGTTTGATACGGACACGTTGGATGACTTTGCAATAAGAAGAAATTCATTTACCAAAATGTACCTACTTTACTAATGTTAGTGTTCATTTTTCCAGATGGTGTTCATGTTAACTGAGGTAATGGTGTTCATGTTCATGTTATTACTGCATTAACTAATGGTTAATTAACATTTTTGTTAAGTGTTACCTGGGTGACTATAAGTAGGCAAAAATACCACAATGTAATAGTATCAAATAAAAAAGTAATAGCCTTAAGAATCATAAGGCAGAAAAGATAGACATCATTAATCTAGGCGTTCGCTTACATAGCTAGCATGGATAAACTCAATGGCTGGCATAATTCCCCCATAAATGGGGGCCGGACCTTCCTATCAAGGGATACTGTGAAGTCTAAGTCAAACAGTTATATGATTTAAGGGAACCATTACGCAGATGGACTGTATCTTTACTGCACCTATATGAGTTGATTTCCAGTATGTAGGCCACGGGAGGAATGGAAAGTTACCGGAATAGTGCTGTGGTGTTTTTAAACCTTCGTCTTTGGAGGAGAGGAGTGGAAACTGACTGACAGCATAATGTGGAATTGTCTGTCACTGTGCTCTCTTCAAAAGGAGCAATTTCTATGGCTGCGTCCTTCTGACAGTGAGGGACAGAGTGTGCACGGTGTACAGAACGCTTTTGTTAATTATGGGCCTTGGAATCATGGCTGTTTGAGATAAGAATCTGTATGAGAAATAGAATGAGTTTGAAGTCTCTTTTTTTGGAGTGAACCAAAATCTTTGCTCAACAGACGCCCAGAATGTGTTCAACTGTTCTACTGCCTGTAAACTATGGAAGTATTTCTGGTCTGTCTTAAGTGGAGCGGCTGGTCTTAAGTTATAGCTGCTACACACATGTTATAGTGTTGTGCATGAGTGACACCGCAGCAGTGGCAGGTGTTGACCACAACCTACAAAGCATCTCATCTAAAAGACATCGTCACTTTTAACAATCGTATCTATTAGCGCCAATAAGTCACGTGGAAAAAGGTCAAGGAAATTGATTTGGCTGCTGCCCCGTTTCCTGTCTAAACGTGTGTGTGTGTGTGTGTGCGTGTGAGTGTGTGTGCGTGTGTGTGTGTGTGTGTGCGTGTGTGCGTGCGTGCTGCTCACTCGTTGAGGAGGGGTACGGAGGTCCGTCTCTTGCTCTTCTGCACCATGTTGGCCTGGTTCCGGAGGGAGATGTGGAGGGTGGAGGGGGCCAGCCGGCAGGGCTCGCCGTCCACCTG
>NC_140288.1:13505524-13513024 GCF_964030765.1 Micromesistius poutassou
TGGTGTGTGTGTGTGTGTGTGTGTGTGTGTGTGTGTGTGTGTGTGTGTGTGTGTGTGTGTGTGTGTGTGTGTGTGTGTGTGTGTGTGTGTGTGTGTGTGTGTGTGTGTGTGTGTGTGTGTGCAGTGCAAACCTACTGCAATTTGCAGCACTCTGCAAAGCACTCATCCTCGGGTGTCTCTAGGAAACATTGTTGTCTTGCGCACGCATGTGACACACGTGCGACACACACACACACACCACACACACACCACACACACACACACACTAAACTATTACTCCTATGTATTACTCCTATCATGTAGCAGACGCTACAATCCATATTTACGAGAGCTTGACCTCGTCTCACAAGTCCTTGCGATTCATATCTAAAGTCTGGTGGCGGACTAGCTCAAAACTGCGCGGACCGGGCCGTTCCACCTTGTTTGGCCTCTTGTGTTGTACCATAACATAGTAGGAGCACTGTATCCGAGAAAAGTAAGACCCCTAAGCCTAGTCATGTAGGAGAAGTTGGCAAAATCTTAGCTGTATAGGAGGCTACAGGTAGGACTGCGGAAAGTTGTGGAATCAAACACGGTACCTTCTGTGTTCGACAGCCTAGCGGTGAAAATGCCAGATAGAATCTGAAAGGAGATCATGTAAAACACAAGGACCAGTGGAAGGGGGCCGGTCGGTGGGTTGCGGGGTGGGGTAACGGGTGTGGTAATGGGTGTGGTAATGGGTGGGGGGGTGAAGGACTTTAGGGTCCGGTTATAGAATAAAGGCAGTAGTCAAGGTTTGACACAGAATCAAAACAAAGAAAATACAGGACCCTCCCTGTTATTAGCCTGGTAAAACTGAGTGTGTGTGTGTGTGTGTGTGTGTGTGTCTTCAGGAAATGGGATGTAGGGCACTAGGATTCTCACCATGCTGGGAAGGGTTAGTGGTTGGATCAGGTCTCACATATGTGCGCTCACTCTCATACACACACACACACACACACACACACACACACACACACACACACACATATATAAACACAAAACGCCGACACACACACACACACACACACACAGAGCTCTTTGTGCAGGCGGTCTCTGGGGGCCTTGCAGGGAGAAGCTTGGGTTGACACACTAGTCTCCCTCCAGCTGGGACCCAGCCTGGGCAGGCTTGTCTCCGTATGCTGGTGGGAATGTAGTGTGTGTGTGTGTGTGTGTGTGTGTGTGTGTGTGTGTGTGTGTGTGTTTTGTGGGGGGAGGGCGGTGCAATGGAGAGGGGGATGCTTGGAATGAGATTACAATGTGGTGGAATGCGCAATCGGGAAAGCAGTTGGAAAAATGTTTTCAGAGCGTCGGAGCGCCGGGGCCCGCGTCGCTGAGACGCTGAGACCCAACGGTGCGGGGAAAAAAAAAAACGGTCAGAAAATAATAAAAGGCTGGTTGTTGACGCCCGTCCCAAAATGGCAGGAGTCGGGCTAACTGTCAGAATACAGGTTACCGTTCACCGTTATTATTCTCTATAGTCAACAGACAACAGTTACGTTACGTTTTTTTCAGACAAATATTTCCGCGTCGGGACAAAAAAAAACAGCGTAAATGCGAAACGCGTTGCTGACCGATCGGGAAAAAAGAAGGTGTGAGCACGTCAGACGGCGTCGTAAAAAAAACATCAAGGCCTCCGTTCACACAGGGTTGTGTGTGAAAGTAGTTTAGCATGAAAATGGTATGGTTTGGTGTGTGTGTGTGTGTGTGTGTGTGTGTCTGTGTGGGGGGAGGGGCGGAGGAGACAGCAGACTTACTTTCAGGGTCTGTCATGTCTCGTCTACCCATGGCCTTTGTGAGTCTGTGTGTGTGTGTGTGTGTGTGTGTGTGTGTGTGTGTGTAAGGGCAAGAGTGCCGGCTCTAGGCTACTCTGATGATGTAACACCTCCCCTACGTTAAAACAAAAAACAGATGTCAAGGCTCACAGGACACACACACACACACACACACACACACACACACACACACACAATGTGTGTGTGTGTGTGTGTGCTTGAGGTTGACTCAGTGCAACTTCAGCAGAGGATCTGCAGAACAGTGGACAACGTAACATATTTGATCAAATAAAACTAATAGGTCATTAAGTTTATCAATGGACCCTAACCTTACAATCGTCTTAAACAATATTGTAATGCAATGTATCCCGTGAGAATAACAGCGTTGGCAAAGCACCCACTTGAAGCCAGGAGGTTTTCATCCCTTGCATAACGTCATACAATAATAAGAGTTTATTGTCCTTCAGATAACCACGATAGGCAACAGAACAACATTACAGCAAGGAGCAGATAAGCTCACCACACTCAAACACTGCCTTGATAAAAAAATATTGTTTTAAAAGGCAAGCGACCTACAAGCTAGTTCCCCGAGCAAGCCTTTGGGAGTTTAGCTACGGCACCACTGATGTCAGAGGGTGTTAGCGTGAACGTTTCTGTGTGCGCAACTTCTGTGTGTGTGTGCAGTGTGTGTCTGTAGTGTGTCTGCTTCAGGACAAAACAGTTGGTATACCTTAAGACAAGAACAAGGAAAGTGGGGAAGATTGGGATACTTGCTTCGATTCTTAAATTAAATTCTTAAAATAAAACTTCCTCTCACGCGGATTCAGAGAGAGATTCAGGCAACCGATGGAAGATTATTTCCTGATCCTCAACCACTGATCAATGGTGATGATATCCCCCGGTCAGATAACACTTTGAGGAGAACAACAGGAGTCCTGGATATGGTATGAAAGCTCTGCAACTGATATCAAACGGGACACCCAAAACCTCTTTCACGTTTCTTTCAAAATTTCCGTTTCAGCTAGAACAAAAAAAAAAAAAAAAAAAGGGGGGGGGGGGTATATTTGCAACCATGTGCAACATAACAAACCATCTAGAAACAATGAATGCGTACATAAGCCACGCCTTGACCATCGGTATCCTCAGATCTGGGACAGTATTCTGTTCTTCCCGAGCTATTCATCCCTGTGAAGGGTGTCGGGTAACGTCTCCAGGTCCCCCGGTTGTTATGGTCCGGGCGGTTTCTCCGTACCGAGGAGGGAAAAGGGAAAGCGTCGCAGCGCAGCGGACTTGGATTCCCGAGACCTTTGAGCCCGACTGTTGAACACATCCCGGGTCAAAGGTCAAGATAAAACGAGCGATGCATTATCAGGGGGCAGCGAGGCACCCGCCCGCACGTGGGCCGCAGTGATAAGTGAGTCACACTTTGTGCTTTCTGCGTGTGAGTGTGTGGGCGTGTGTGTGTGTGTGTGTGTGTGGGTGGGTGTGTATGTGTGTGTGTGTGTGTGTGTGTGATTCAGCGGTGGGGGGGGGGGGGGGGGGATTGATTTGAAGCAGTCACAGGTATAAATGATCCGTGATGAACAACATTATCGTCATTGATGCCCCCGTACACACTCTCCATCCATTACCCACCCCCCCCCACGCACACACACACACACACACACACACACACAAACACAAACACCCCATGCAATGTCCAGACAGAACATGCGTCAACACACCGCCCATATAAGGGCGTCCCTCTGACTCATTCCCCACCGTCCGCTTCTCCAAACACAGATGCGAAGAGCAGACGCAGGGGGGCTGGGTCCACACACACACACACACACACACACACACATGCACACTCACACACAAACACACACACACACTTCACTTTTTCCATTGATGCACCAGTGACTGCTTAGTCACTCATGCCCCTCTGTATTCCCCACATGAAAACACAGGCACGCGCACGCACACACGCACACACATGCACACACATGCACACACACACACACACGCATCCACACATCCACACACCCACAATGTGGGTTTCCATTACCTCAGCCGCCAACTACCCTCCATGGCTCCCTTACAGCCTGGATGTATTTATAATTTCACACACACACACACACACAGCACACACACACACACACACACACACACACACACACACACACACACACACACACACACACACACACACACACACACACACACACACACACACACACACACACACACACACACACACACACGACCTGTATGGGTAAGAGAGGAACAAGTAATAGCATATTCTTTCCAGATTTTTTTTTTTCCAAATACACCCCGAAAGCCTTCACTTCTCATTGTTGCATCGACTGCACCGAAAAAAAAAGACAAAAAAACCCTGAAATATATAAATCTAGATCCCAGACCTTCTAGGAAAAAATACCTGTACCTCCCCAGAGAGAGAGAAGACTCTTCAGGCCCGTATGACGGCTGTCAGCGGAGAAGGAGGAGTGTCCCTGTATTTTGGGCGACGCTGCCGGATACAAATTCTTTCAACGGAGGCGCCTGTTCATACATGTAAAGGTGAGGAACGTGTTACCTTTAGGGCCCCCCCCCCCCCCTCCCCACTGAACACTGCCGCTCTCAGCCAGCCACACACTGCTGCACCTTTAAGGCATGAGAGCGCACTGTCCATTCATCCAAGAGCTACAGCCGCGTGTTGGTTTAGTGAAGAGTCAGGGCATCGCAGGGTTATGTGTGTCTGATATGAGAGGGGGAGAGGTGGAGAGAGAGAGATGGAGAGAGAGAGAGAGAGAGAGAGAGAGAACGAACGAAAGAGTAGAAAGAGTAGAAAGAGTAGAAAGAGTGGAATGATGAAGTCTGGTATTTTGGGCAGGAGCCGACTTGCCCCAAAAGGAGACAGCCAAAGTCAGGGGGGGGGGGGGGGGGTGGTAAAAGAGGGAGGGAGGGATAGAGGCGTGTGTGTGTGTGTGTGTGTCTGTGTGTGTGCGTGCGTGTGTGCGTGCTTGCGTGCATGTGCGTGCGTGCATGTGCGTGTGTGTGTTTCTGTCTGCCCGTGATTGCAGGGTTAACTAGGCGCTGGACATGAGAGCAGGAGGAGGAGGAGGTCATTGCATCCGTTCCCAGGCAAACCCTTGCTCCTAATTGTACATCTGGACCGGGAAGGGGACGTTCTGCTGCAGACAGCTACAGCTCGCTGAAACCACAGGCCCAGGGGCCCCGTGCCGGGCGAGGACTCCCAACGGAGGAGGCCCATCGGAGCATCTGAACACCAACCAGCCTTAAGGCTCCTCAGACACTTTATATTGACATATGAACCGCCTTCCAACAAATGCCCCCCTTTTTCCATACAACAAGAGGCTAGGATACTTAGCGTCAGGGAGAGAGGAGGGGGGAGGGGTTGCCCCCACTGTTTTTAATGAGCTTTTAATTTTTTACTAGCAGGCGACGCTTTGATGTGTATTGCCTACGAAGAGAGGAAAAGCAATGAACAGGAAGTTTGTCCACAGGTGATCTCTCTGTCGGGGGGGGGGCTACCGCTAATGAAAGCTAGCCAGGTATCGAGCGCAAGCTAAGCAGTTCCTTTCAAGCGGCGCCTACGATATGCCTGCGGGCGAGTCATTAACGAAGTAAAACCGGAATCAGCGCAAGACCACCTGGAGAAAAACATAGATGCCCTGTTAAAGCAGATACTTCTGTCTACAAAGGGTCCGTCGACGGAGTGGAGTTAATTTGACAGACTAAAAACAGATGTACGCTATAATAATATAGCATTACTTTAACACACCCCACTCCCACTCCACATCACATCCTAATGCCAGTTGCAGAGCTGCGTCTTTCGAACCTGTGAAAGGGCAGAGGCGAACTTCGACTTTATCTGGGAAAGCATTATATACATTTTTTTATTTTATTTTTTTTCACATGATGTAAATTATAGCTATACTGACAAAAAAACGCGACTGAATGACCACTGTGGCGACACACCCTGTCATTGTCCGGGGGGTTCAGTATAAAGAGGTGCCTGACCCGGCAGACCTAGTATTTCAAACCACAATCGTTTCGATGTCCTTTGTGACTTTTGTGTCCTATAAAAAAAAAGTGTGTATGTGGGGCATTCAGTGGGGGGGGTTTGTGAAGTAAAAAAAAACACCACTGTGGCTCTCAGACTGTGGTGTACGGTTCACTTTAGGGTTGAGCGTACAAACACGCCAGGGGAAAAAGGGACATAGGGACGCCCACACCCTGTTGACCGCGCGAGCATACGCACGCACACCTACACGGACACTCAAGAAGGTTCACGAGGCGTCAAACGAAAACCCCAAGGACGGTTGATTGAGGACAAAACAGATTGTGAGTGTTAATGAGAAGAGAACCAACGACAGACAAAACCCACCAGACAAAATAAAGAAGAAACATACATACATACGTACAACAACATAACAGAAGCTAACAGGAAAGCAAGACAGACAGACAGACAGACAGACAGACAGGAAAAAAAAAAGACAAGGGTACTAAAAATAAAGCGAACATGAGAGCAATGTATTTAGCCATGCGTCGTAGCGTGGCTGCCTCTGCGGATTCGGCGTAATAAGCCCTCTGACTGAGATGATTGCTACCTTCTTTAGGCCTCAAAGGGCTGCACGGAGAGAACTCCAACGAGCGCCGCTGGCGGAGGCTCCAGCGGTTCACTACGGTTGCTAGCTCCAGCGTGGTGGTTGCGTCAGATTTTTTTTTTTTTTTTAAAGCAAAGCGTGGTGCTGTCACGAAGCCCAGAATCCAGGTCAGGCCCGTGCTTGCTCCATGTGTGCCCCGGCAAAGCGTTCCACACTGGGTGCCAGAACAGTCTCCGGTGTCTTTCTGGAAGGCCTTAGAGGCCTGGAAGAGTCGGCTCTCACGTTTGCTCCCTTCCTTTTGCTGCACGTCGTTGGGTTTTTGACGCAAATTCTTCTTCTCGCAGAGTCGAGAAGGAAACTCGAGAATGTTCCTTTCGGAAGGCATTTGTGAAAACGTTTTGTCCGGGATTCACGCCATTCATGACAAGATGGCCATAGGACGTTGTTAGGCCCAGGTCAATGAATCACCATCTTTATACCCGTCATTTTTTTTTAGCAAAGAAATATACTGTAGATATATATCACGTAGAAAGAGCTAGGAATATACAAATATATGTTAGCTAGGAAAGGCCCGGTTTGTTCACAGCCAGCGACTTCCCCCGTCTGAATTGAAATCAGGTCCTGAGGGCGTGAGTGTGTTGATGTATGCGTGTACATGTCTGTGTACGTGCGTGTGTGCGTGTGCGTGTGCGAGTGTGTTGATGCATGTGTGTGTGTGTGTGTAAAAGATAACCTGTAGATCCGGCCGTACGTCAAGAACCGCAAGAATGAAGACCAGCGTAGAGGAAATACTGGCTTGTCTTCATCGCTCTTTGCATGCATTGTGAAGTAATGACACGTGCCGTTGGGAGGAGGCCGCGCGTTATGATTGGGCCGTTTGGCGAGTCGAAGGTATGCACTCACACGTGTGTGTGTGTGTGTGTGTGTGTGTGTGTGTGTTTGACATCACATCAAAGTGGGTCACGTAAAAGAGAGATATAGAGAGATAAAGAGGGATACAGAGAGAAAGACCAGAGTGAGAAAAACAGAATGAGAGAGAGAGAGAGAGAGAGAGAGAGAGAGAGAGAGAGAGAGAGAGAGAGAGAGAGAGAGAGAGA
>NC_140288.1:13515524-13525524 GCF_964030765.1 Micromesistius poutassou
CTTCTATATGAGCCACTCAGACAGTAGCTGCATAGTGCGGTGAAAAAGTGAGCCGAGCTTTCACTAACCACACACACGGCAAGACCTACTTCACCTTTGTTTCTTCACGACCTGAAAGAGCGGTTTATTGGCTGACATATAGCACTACTGTGACTTCCCTGTGTTGTGGACATTGTATGCTTTCACCCTATTCGCCGTGGGAGCGTATTCGGCCACTTAACAAAAGCGAGGTGAACGCCTTTTGTCGCACTGAATACAGGACAACAACAAAGCTGTTGGATCCGGAAGACCACTGCCGAAGGGCCCATGAGCCGAGCCGCGCAGACGCCGCAAACGCGGTTCGTTGAGGGTTCGACGCGGGAGTGGGGGTCCGACCAACCTTAAAAAAAAGCGCCGCTAGACTTTGCACACTTGAAGCCGTCCATTATGATTAGGAGGGTGGTTCCTTCTGTCACCTTTAGCCCCGGAACCGTATGGAATGAGGAAAAGGGTTCGTTAAAAAGGAGGGTTTCATAAATTGGTGGACGAGTTTCTTTTTTGGCTTTCACTGCTCAGGTTTTCAGATCCTTCATCTGACAGGCCCCGGACGAACCTGTACCGCGACCTCTTACTAGAAGTCGACAGAATACGTTGTGGAGGGAAGTGAGGACGGGGGTCAAACCAAAAAGGCATTTTTCTAATTGAGTGAGGTGTGTGTAGGCACTCCGGGGTGGATACTAAAGGAACCCCCTGGTTTGAAGGGGAGGGGGGGGGGGATGGGGCAGGGTGAGAGGGTTGTTTAATGAGGCTGGGACCTGCTGCTTGTTGCCGCATGCATAGGCTTTAGCAGACACACACACACACACACACACACACACACACACACACACACACCATATTACCTGACTGTCTGCAGCCCTAACCTGGACTGTGCCAAATACCACATAATCAGTGTGTGTGTGTGTGTGTGTGTGTGTGTGTGTGTGTGTGTGTGTGTGTGTGTGTGTGTGTGTGTGTGTGTCTGAGAGAGGTGTCTGATTTCAATCCTGCAGGCCAGCTGGTTTTTTTTTCTCCCCCAGTAAACCCAATCCCTCCTTGTGCAAAAACACAAACGCACACACATGTGCGCTGCACACACACACACAGCTTTTGGCCCGAAAGAGCTTCTACCCAAAAACCATATGGTTGAGATGCATACCATACTTCAGTTGCATAATAACCAGACAAAAGTTTTCCTTTAGAAGAGGGATCCCGTACGGAGACACTGTGTGTGTGTGTGTGTGTGTGTGTGTGTGTGTGTGTGTGTGTGTGTGTGTGTGTCGGTAGCCTGTGGCTGCAATAAAATGCAAGCTTTCTCGATAGTCGAAAGGGAATTATTCTGTCATCTGCATAAAGTAAAACAGTCATACATTATCTATGGAAACCCTTGGGCTAGGATATATATATATATACACGCATGTTTATACTGTAACCATGAATGCATAGAATAGTTAAGTGTGGAATTAGTGGAAATAGTACACAGACTCAAAGGAAGGGTTTTTGACGCCCATGAAAACAACTTGCAGAACTCACTAAACGTGCTCCTTCTTTTGTCGTATTAGGTATTTAGCGCTAATGAGTAATGAGTAGGGTTGTTCAGGTCAGACGTATTATTCAAAGCAAGCTTTCCTTTGATGCATAACTCTCTCAAATTCTTGGTTGCAGCAGGTTTTTACGACCCGCCAGGTATTCTGCTCGAGGCCCCCTCTAATAGGAGAGAACCACTCCAGAGGAGACCTTTTCCAAAAGCATTATGCGCCGAAAACACCCACTTCACGTTAAACGATCAAATCATTAGATATTATGGTAGCCTACAGTATGGGGGGGACCCATCTGACCAGTAAACCCATCAGGGCTATTACTTAGCGCATTGGGTTATGGCTGAAGGACGTGCTCTGCGAGAATTGTGAACTATGACGAGGAATGGAACCAGCATCCTGGACCCCAAGGCTCGCCAAGACAGCGGAGCGCAGGGGACGCATCTGGATCTCTCGTGCACGCACGCAAATCTCACGCGCACAAACATTCAGGCGCGCGCACAAATACACGCACACACAGACACACAGACACACACACACACACACACCCTTCTAGCCCTGTATAATGGGGAGAATATACATAGTCTTTGATGCATTAATTCAGAAAGTCTTCCAAACACTGAGCCACTTACGGTGCCGTAAAGACCGTTGTCGTGCTCCCCGTTCTCCGAGATCTCACTCAGATTCCGATCCCAGTGTAGAAACGATTCGCCACTGTCCATGATTTCCATCCTTTTTTTATTAACGCGGCTTCTGGGCCCGATCTGTCCTTAAATATTTTTCAAATAACGTGATGTCACCGAAACGATGATTTCTTGCAGCGAAGTAAGACTTGGTGACTTTCAGTCGCTCTTTTTCTCTGCCTAGATAACGCTCAAGTCCATGCGAAAAGTTATCAACAACTTCGGTATGGGAAAGACGCAGATGTGCTTCGTCTGACTCTGAGGCATCAATCTTCGGGAATAAACTGCTTTGTTTTCGGGTTGAATGATCACAAACGCGGATACTGCAGCCGGCCAGCTGGGTCTTGTTTATCTTCTTGATTCGAGGTCTACTGGAGTTGAAAGCTCTCCTCCTATTCTCTATCCTGGGGAGAAGTTTCACCAGCAGACAGCTTAGGATGTGTGGGCGGAGTCTGGCGGCGGAGCAGGAGACAGGCTTATCTTCGTCATAAGAAATAACATTTGTGTCTACGTGTTAGGAGAGCAGCCAGCACCGTATTCTTAATTTAAATAAAACAGTACGGCCACATATAGTTAATGTTTGCTTGCAATAGTTAAAGCCTAATTAGCCAGAATCCACAAGTTCCTTACGGTCCAAGGCCCGCCCACATATTTCGCTACATCGAATCAGGTCGTCCATAATGAATGGCGGCCGCGACGACCAATCGCATGGCATCGACTCCTTTCGTCATACTTTTACAAATAGTACAGCCAATCAACTACGGTCAGTGGATTTCCAGGGACCAATCCAATAAGGCCAAGAATACCTCTGACAAAAACCCACCTCCATTGAGGATATAAAGCCAATCAACTTGAAGCCAAAATATTTATCATAGACCAGCATTGACTTGCAACAGAGCGAATTTCTGAGGCATTTATAATGTATGCCTTGTTTTAATCATTACAGAAAGGTAGAGTGGGCAATGTCTGTCAACAAAGTTAAGATGGCATGCATTTTAACACATTTTTAAAGTTATTATCCAGATAAAAGTACAAATAACTTTACCAGGGGTCGCGGCGAGATGGTTTTAAGTGCTATGAGCCATGAAAAATTAAAGTAGGTCAACACAGAATGTGTTCAATACCGCCTGCAGCCAAATACATGTCATCATTGCAGCAAACAGATGCAAAAAGTTTAACTTCTATAAAGAAAACATGCATATTTATGCCCGCTGGTAATCCCTTCTAAATTCTGACATACAGTGAATAGCAAGTTGATTCCTTCAAGTAAAACAAAATAAATAAATCTCCACGTGTGTTCCAAAGAAACGTTGTATTCACATATACAAAAAGGAATTTTGTTGACCTTACAACATAGAACTGTCAACAACGACAACAAATAGGAAACAATGAATGACTTGCTGAAACCGTGTGGTTTTCCTGCTAAAGTAAGTTCAACTGACTTGGCCGCAATAGAAGCAACCACCACACTCTGCGCAACCAAAAGGGTCAGCACATCGTGACTGTAGGACTTATTTTAGGAGGAGAGGCATAAAATAAACCAGCCAAAAAAATATATATATATTGTTCCAAGTGGAATAAAAAAAAACAAAAAAAAACAGATGCCAACTTCAGACACCAAGCTAAGAAAATTATACTTGGAATAATCCACAAAAAATAATGAGAACTGATACAGTGCCTAGAAATCGGCAGGGTTATAACAATCAGGAAATGTAACAAGATCGCAGTCTTGCTGGTAAAAGAAAACAGATAAACTACTTCCTGTAACTCAAACCTTCCTTTGTATGGCTAACATTGAGGACAGTTGTATCAGTTGTCTTTATATTTATCGTTGTTATACTGTTGTTGCAAATTCTTTCAGTTATTATTTTTTTCCTTCCAGCCCTTTCACTGTGTCATCAAATTAGATTTGTGAAAAGTTTTACTTAATGCCTGATCCAAAAAAGAATAACAGCAAATCAGACAGTGGTTGGATGTTTTAAAGTGTTGAACATTGATCAGAGGATTCTAATTTCCATATTGATGACATAACATTTTTAATCCATCATAATTGCTTAAAGCGTTATGCTCCGGTTGCCATTTCCATTGTCTTCCTACCAGACCATAACTAACCCGATTGTATCTGGTTGTCACATTCATTTTAATACAGTGAACTCCATAATATAGAGAACATATGGGATTATGTATATATCAGACGGAGTTTGATTACCCTTGACATAAACAGTAGACCTCTTTCTGTTTCCTTCACCACTAGGGGGCGCCAAAGTCACAATGTGTTGTGTTGCACTATATTCTGTCCCCTTAAAAAGTGAATACATACAGAGCTCCTCTGTTCCTCTCTTTCTGGTCAGTGTTGAAGTCCTCAGACGTTGTACTGAAGAACGATCTAAGAAAACGAGTCGAGATGGGGCTGGGAGTCTTCTTTCCATAGTAGGTGTAGAAAAAAAAAAAGAAGAAACTTCTCTTCTTCATTGTCGTTCCCGTACGTTGTCACTCAGAAAGACAATGTTGTCTGATGAGAAAAAAGGTGTTCAAAAAACGAGTTTAAGTATCTCTTGAGGGCGATAACATTACTTGTTTGAATGTGTAAGACAACCAAAAAGGATCATAAACATTTTCATAAACTCACAGGCACTGTGTCAAAATGATTTGCATGTACCAAACTACGCGTGGGGGATTTTGCATAGCGCTGCAATCTGTTGCGTGTGCGCGTGGCGTACCTGCAATGATGGTGGTGGCCTGGCGCCGGACCTGATTCTTGTCTACATACTCGCCGTAGTCCAACTTCCCCTCCACCAGAATCCGGGCTCTGTGATTAAAGACGACGGAAAGGATTGTCGGACCAACGGCTCACACTTCTACTAACGCAAACTCACTCTGCACCCGAGCATTTTCAACTCAATTATTCACGTAAAGTTAGTGAGAAAAATTAAGAGGGGAAGGAAAAAGTAGTACAGGTGCACGGGTGCACAGGGCCGGGCAGCACTTTCAGACACTCCCATTTCGGCGGTTCTCATGTTCTCATAGAGAGGTTAGCGATGGTCCGTACCCCTTCTTGACGTACTGGTACGCAATGTCCCTCAGGCCCGGTTTGAATATGGACACCCGGTGCCACGTGGTCTTCTGGCTGACGTCGCCTGGAGACACAAATGGAGTCAAGAGAGTGTGTGTGCGCGCGCGTATGTGTGCTCGTGTGTCACACACCTGGCCATTGATGAAATGTAAACAAAATGTCTAAAAGTGTACAATGTCATCATCATCATCATCAGCCATACCTTGCTGTGAACTCTGCGAGCCCCCCTCTGCATCCCCGGAGCGCCACATCTCATTGGTCGCCATGGAGAAGATGGTTACGGGGTTACGGCCCTCCACCTGTCTCATGACGGGGTCCTGACCCACGCGGCCCAGGAGCTGCACGCGGTTGATCGCTGAAGACACACACACACACACACACACACACACACACACACACACACACACACTTTATAAACATTGCTTTTTCCTTATGGCAATTGGAGACACTTCGGTAGCCTAGCAACCGCTTGATGACAGCAACTGGCTCAGACCTTTCTAGGCCCTGTAACGGCAGACCTATCAGGCCACTGCTGTTGTTCAATCAATGACTTTCACATTCGATAATTATCGACGTTTAATAATTATCACACATACGCAAAAAAATGATGTCTTAGCATAACAAAAATATACCAAATAATATAAAAAGATGAATCTCTCTATCCATATTGGCGATCCTCAAGTAAATGCACGCACACACACACACACACACACACACACACACTTACATCTCTCCAGGATGAGACTTTGGTCTGTGCTCACGTGCCGCACCACCTGCCTAAACATCTGTGAAGTAAAACAAGAACAGCATGTGTCATTCAATCCTGGGACTGCCTAAATACAGTCACTCTCACAGGCATCGTTCAAATGGTAATATAATATAAAAGGTTTTTTTTTTATAACGTGAAATACATTATCTATAACTACAAAGAAAAGGAGTTAAAAGGCTCGGTAGCCAACGACGGCTTGCCATTCGAACTCACCTGTGCCGAAGCATTTCTGAACATTTTCTCTCTGTGCTGAAAACCTCCAAGGAACGCAATGGGTTCTGACAGGAGAGGGAATTAAATGGTAAGAACACAACTGCAGCATGACGAAAAACTTTGTAACAAATGAGAGATAATCTAATGCATCATGGAACTGTTAACGAGCAACAACCAGAAGATATGTCACAGCGCCATTACATGTACACATTTAAAAACATAACTAAACACAAATCAAAGCTTTTAACTTAGCAACTTAAAAAACGTAGTAATCATTGAGTAAGAACGTTTTTCCATCATTTTGGAGCCAAACAAACGATGGTCCTTTATACACTGGTCGGTCACAGCATGTGTGTGTGTGTGTGTGTGTGTGTGTGTGTGTGTGTTGTAGGCCAGAGTTCGTTCGCAGCTAAACGATAACTTTACAGCATTGTGTTTGGGATATTAATAATACAAGCAATTGCATATATCCATACACTCAATCATCAGCGCGGTACAAGTGCATCTACGTAAGTAGCGAGACGTCATGTGCAGTCTCGTCTTGTGTGACAGTGGTCACACACAAGGCGGCTGATAGATTAACGTCCCGGTGGAGGTGAAGCCTGCAGACCGCAATGAGGCTGCCGACTCCCGCCATTGCTTTGACATCACTCTTTAAACCGATTTTATTTTTTTTCCCGAACATGGTTAGCTATAAATAAATTTAAAAAAAAACGGAACTTTTCTAATTGAATATGATAACACTAATTCGAAATATTGAAAAATCGGAAACATGTGAACTAGAGAAACTTACCAGAGTTCGCACGACTGAAAAAGACTCCTGTAACCCTCACGCTGCTTCCGGTCCGTTCTGTTTAAGGGCCGGAAGTTTCTCTGAGGTGCAGATGGTTCCACTTCCAATCCAATGATCAGTTGAGTTATTGATAATGTCCATGAACTACTACTAATATATATGATATTTGATCCTTATTATTTCTCAGTGAAACATAAGGCCTACCCCAAATTATTTGTACAATCGGTATTCGATGCATCACTACAGTGGCGGACTCAGACAGTTTGAAGGGCAGGGGCGAAAAAATAAAAAGGGCACACATTCGGCACATGGGGCCCCACCAGCGCGCAAAAAGCTATGATGCATCATGTATGATGAAATAGTTCTCATCTTCATTAAGATTATACGGAAGAGGATTAGTGCCGAACATAAGAAAAAAAAAATGAGAATTGAGAATGAGAATTCTCAGAATTCTGAGAATAAAGTCAGAATTCAGAATTTATTCTCAGAATTCCATAGACTTCAGAGTCAGAAATCTGACTTTAATCTCAGAATTCCATAGACTTCAAAGTCAGAATTCTGACTTTAATCTCAGAATTCTAGCTTTTTCTCAGAATCCTGAGATTAAAATCAGAATTCTGACCTTAAACTCTGGCTCTAGAGGGCTACATCATCATAATTGATTGTATGAAGGGGCACCACAGAGGGTACTCAATCATTTTTTTGCACACGTAAAGAGCAGCCAATAAGGCACTTCCTGTCGTTTTCACCACTCCAGAGGGCACTTTAGCAACACTTTTTCAACCATGGAGGCACGTGGGGGGCGGGGGGCGGGGGGGGAGGGGGGTCGCCTCCTAACCCTGAGTCCGTCACTGCCTCACGATGAAGCCCGACACGAGTCCAGATGTACACAGACCAGCCTGCGCTGGGATCCGCGCATCCCAGAGTGGAGTAGAAATAACAACGATTCTCTCTCTACGGCTCCGGCGCGTCCTAGGAGTCCTAGGAGTACGCAATAGTAGCGGAGATCCATTGACGTCCGCCTGCAGAACGTGCTTGGACGTGGGGTTTAATGTGGGGATGGGCGATTAATCTAATTTTGATCGCGATTTCGATTTCAGAGTGAAACGATCACCAAACGAATATAATCGAGTTGAAACGATTTAATACATTTTAATTTTTTTTAATTTTTTTTAATAGAAATTGCAGAACAGCTGGATTCATATCTGGACTTTATTTTCTATTTGACCATTTTGTGTATATTTTTTAAGGGGAAATTTCAAAGTTCTCATTTACAAAGTGGTTTTTTTGGAGAGAAATTATGAATAAATGCATCATGTTTTCAAACTCAAAAATAATCGTTTGAATAATCGAGATTTCAATATTGACCAAAAATAATTGTGATTATGATTTTTTCCATAATCGAGCAGCCCTAGTTTAATGAGAACCCCCACTGCATGATACTGTCACATCGAAAGGCATTTCACATCGAACAGGAAACATAGTATAGCTATAGATCACAACAACAGGACACAGGTGAATAAGAGCTAAAATAACGGATGGATCCACGTAGGGCTGCACGATTATGGAAAAAAATCATAATCACGATTATTTTTGGTCAATATTGAAATCTCGATTATTCAAACGATTATTTTTGAGTTTGAAAACATGATGCATTTATTTATAATTTCTCTCCAAAAAAACACTTTGTAAATGAGAACTTCGAAATTTCCCCTTAAAAAATATACACAAAATGGTCAAATAGAAAATAAAGTCCAGATATGAATCCAGCTGTTCTGCAATTTCTATAAATATATGTATATATATATTTTTTTTTTTATCGTTTCAACTCGATTATATTAGTTTGGTGATCGTTTCACTCAGAAATCGAAATCGCGAACAAAATTCGATTAATCGCCCATCCCTAGATCCACGTTTGATGAGATGGCTGGCCGGTGAGGTCCGCAGGTACGGCCGCCTGTACGACTCTTCCCAGCGGGATTACAAAGACTTTGAAGAGTAACAAGTCCTGGAAGGAGATCGGATCAACGCTGGGCAAGGATGAAGCGATCTGTCGAGCCAAATGGCCAGGCAGCCCCCGCAGACGCTGCCAAGAGGAGGGGGCGGGCGGTGGGGGATGAGCAGCCCGGTGCGTCCGGTCGCAGCGGCTGCTGTACCGAGAGGACACGAGGACAGAGTAGTGAAAGTAGAGTCATATATAGGAGTGAAAGTAGAGTCATATATAGTAGTGAAAGTAGAGTAGCCCAATATATAGGCCTGTTTCTTTTCCTATTACTTTGAACATAAAATACATAAATACATAGTAAATACATTCTTAAAAACAAAGATGTGTGTCCAATAGGTCTATGTGTATGCACTACCACCAGCATTCTTGTAGTGGGCTAAGTAAATAGAGCAACTACTGCTATATTTATTAACTTTGTGTTATGGTTGTTGTGTCCAATTGTGGTTTTAGAAACAAACATTTTTGGCATTCTTGCATCCTAGGTTATAAATCCATATTATTATATGCAAAATCTCTATCCAGCTCCTCTGTTGTTCCGGTATGGTATACTATCCAAGTGGAAATACAATACAATAAGACACATTCATGAATGATCTTTAATGGCAGGTTTATATGTGAACTGATAATAATAGTCATAATAGTAAACAGATGTTATCTGTTATGCTAATACAAGGCAGTCTGTCTAACATGTTGTCAACAATTAGTTATTGCCTCTATGACTACCAGAAAGTGCATTGGAAATGTGCAAGCAAAAGGACAGCGAAGCCAATATTGGCAATAGTACCTCAAACACCTGGTTAAGTGAAAGTAATTATTGACTTCTACACCCTGGCCATCTCCAACCAGGTCAGGTCCTACTTAGAACAGCGAACCTGGATACTGATCAAGCAAGGCTTATAGTAAGATAA
>NC_140288.1:13530524-13538024 GCF_964030765.1 Micromesistius poutassou
AGAGCGGGTCCAACATCAGGGTGGACCTCTGGACGGACGGACAGACACACGGACACACACGCGCAGACGCACGCAGTTAGACACACAGACACACAGACTATAATAATGCTAATAATGCTAATAATAATAATAATGATAATAATGGGTAAAACGAAATCAGTGTTTTGCTCGACAGGTTCAAATGCGGATACGCAAGATAAAGAAAGCAAGACACAAAGAAAAATCGAACGAAAGGATGAAAGAGAGAAAGAAAAAACGTAATACAAAGTGACATTTGGCAGGAGACGGAGTGTGTGTGGGGGGGGTGGGGAGGGTGGTGCGTACGATGATGTAACTGTTCCACGAGTTCTGCAGGTGGAGGTAAATGCGGGAGGTGCGCGACACCGAGTACAGGTGCAGCTCCGCGTCTCGCTCGCCGGGGGATGGGGTGGAGTCCCGCTCGCCCTTGTCCGTCCACGCCCTGCCCCTCTTCAGGAGGCTGTCCAGGACGAAATGCCGCCGTCTGGACACCTGGAAGGATTTCCACAGACACTGATGGACTTCGCTTACATGTTCCGCACGATGCTGCGTGTGAGGAATTATTATTATTTTTTTTTTTAAGATTTATTTTTGCATTTTTTCAGCTTTATTATAGAGAGGAAAGTGTGGAAGACAGAGGGGAGGACATGCAGTAAATGACCCAGGCCGGATTCGATCCTGGGTCTCTGCGATTAGGACTGTACCTATATGGTATTCTCCTCTGCCCAGTGCTCCACCGGGGCACCACTGTGTGAGGAATTCTAAACTAACTAATTTCCTCAGCCCCATGTACTCAGAGGAGGGGTTGTTTATCCACGCAGAGGTGATGAAGACAATGTATTTATTGAATACAAATAGGAGTTATGGATGTTTTTGGCACAGCGCACACACACACACACACACACACACACCCATCAAATCCATTCACCCCATTCCCCGTTCTTTCATCCACCCACATATCCATCCGTCCATCTCTCCACCCGACCCACCCCACCCCACCCCACCCAACCCATACCTGTCTAGGCTTGGCGGGTGCTCCGCACTCCGGGAGCGTCAGCGGGGAGGTGGGGAGGGAGAGGGGGAGACGGGGTGCCGTCCCCAGCGGTGAGTGGGTGGTGGTGGCGCATCGGCGCGGCAACGGGTGCCCACCCAGACCCAGGGTGTCCGGGTCGGGGCAGGAGGCGGAGCGGCGGGCGGACCGGGGAGCCCACCCCTCCTCCTCCTGCTCGTCCACGTCGGCACCCTTTGCTCCTAGGTCTCTTTATCGGAGAGAGAGAACAGAGAGGGAGAGAGAGGGAGAGAGAGAGAGAGAGAGAGAGAGAGAGAGAGAGAGAGAGAGAGAGAGAGAGAGAGACAGACAGAGAGAGAGAGTGCAATAGAGAGTGAGTGAGTGAGTGAGTGAGTGAGTGAGTGAGCGAGTGCAAACGAGAGTGAGAATCAGAGAGAGAGAAAGAGAGAGAGAGAGAGAAATGGAGGGGGAGAGAGAGAGAGAGAGAGAGATGAAGACGAGGTCAGGTGATAAACAGAGGCATTGATCTTGCAGAACTCTCCAGCTCTCATTTGTAATTCATGGTCAGTTCAATGGGGAAGTAAATCAAAGGATCTTTTGGTTCCAGAAAATGCCATAAGGGGCCAGCGTTTATAAAATGGTTGAAAACAATTGTTTATATGCATGGCCATGTTTGAATGCTACCACAGCAGCACAGATATGATCAGAAAACCGCCATGGAAATATGAGATATGCTGAGGAAAAAGGGAAAGTAAAAAATGCATGCACTCCCCACAATGCAGTTAGCAAATGTCCCATTTATAAACATTTGAATCGTGTAAATCGGTTAATAATTCTTTTAACAATTATTTTATTCTGTGATCAATAGTTGAATGACTTGAAAATCTGCAATGAAATGTCTCTCGCACAGGAATCGTGTCTTGATTTCCTTTTTTATTACATTCCCATCGAAATATTGTTGTCTTCCCCTTGAACTTGAGCTCCCTGTTTGTGGGGCAGGGGGAAACCACTAGACGCACAATCCATTGATGCTCGATCACCTCCGTCCTTTGAGAGCGTTTCAATTAGAAAAACTGCATGTGGCGTGGCACTTAAAAGGTTGCTAGGCAACAGCGTATATTTTCAAAGGTTTTGCATCTTTTCTTCCGCGCTAAAGACTAGGTATAAAAGAAAGCTTGTAATTATTGAATCAAGAGTACGATGAAAGGTGTTTTCTGGTGAATCGAGAGTTGTGTGACTATGCAGCGAAATATATCCACACACTTCATGAGCTATAACTGACGATTTACAAATCAACAAATTCAAATCGATTACATTAGTCAATGGCTATTGTCCTCAGATGCATTACAATGTTTCATTCCTGCAGTCAAGCTGAGTAATGGCTGATAAAAACTAAATTCTGTATCAGGAAACTTTTATTTCAAGCACAGCTAAAGCAAAGCCAATCAATGTGTGTAAAACAAATTTTATGAAGGGTTTGCAAATAAAAATATATACATTCTGGCAATAATCACCACAAACCTTGCCATAGGTGTGTGTGCGTGTGTGTGCGTGCATACGTGTGTGTGTGTGTGTGTGTGTGTGTTAGTTAATGACATTCCAGGGTCGAACCCAATTCAACAGAGACACAAAAGAGAGCACTTGCAGCTCAAGACGTCACTCTCAACACACGCACACAAACCCACTTTATGAACATACATTTTCCTTTTATTACAGTTGCACACTTTTGTTGTAGCCTGTTACCCTGGCAACCCCCCAATGATACAGACATGGTGAGGGATGCACTCCCTTGTACCTTTCTAAGCCGTGTCACACACACACACACACACGCACACACACACACACACACACACACCAACACACACCAACAAAGCACAGGAAATGAGCCGGAGTAGGTGGTGTCTTTAACGTGAACAACAGGAGATGTATTCTGTGATGCTAGTGCTCTTGCTCTTTCACACTGCAGGACCGTGAAGGACGTGTAACACCATATATATGGCCCTAACCCTAACCCTAACCCTAACCCTATATATATAACCCAATTTCCCAACAGCTAAGCGGAATCACTTGCGATCTCCACAGCTGTCATTGAGGGATTTCACACCAGATCTTGAATGACTGCAAGTCACTCCAGAATCAAAATGACAAAGTGGCAGGACGCTCCATCTATGAATATTTTTGCCTGTCGGTTGTATGCAGAGTTTACACACCCAATCAATTGAAAGATACACCTTAAAACGTCTTTACTGTATTATTATTATTAAAAAAATATTTGTTTAATTTATGTCACTCTGTTTTGGTGCTCCAAAACAGCATCAATTTAAGACGCAGAAATTGCCTGTCAACACAGTAAACAAAACAAATTATTAATGTAATTATAATTCCAACACGGGTCAGCGTGTTTCACGGTGGGAGCCAACAAAGCGTTAAGCGTTTTTCACTCTCCCCCTTCAACCGTTTAGAAGCTGCACAATACCCCACTGACACCCCCGGCCTCTCGGTGGAAGTGGACGGTAAGCCGAGCCGCTTCCGTCCTGCTTGAATTAGTCATGATGAGCTATCCGAGACGGCAATCGCCGACCCGGGAGCGGACCGTGGCCCCCGCGGCACAGTGCTACAGCTCCCCTTACCCAGGTCATCGTTTCACATGTTGAACGAGTGGCGTGTGGCCTCGCCCAGGAGGAACGACAGGGGCCGCAGCGGTAATAATAATTACGACCCTCTTGCGTTATCCTGGATGGTGGTGATGATGGATCCCACGTGTCCAATGAATAAAGTAAAGCTGACACACTGCCGGTTCCTTTGTCGTTTCACCTTGTCGTTACTGGACCCTTTTTTTGTGTCAAATAATTCATTTTTGCCTGGGGCTAAGCGAGGCTACCAGCACCCCAAAGGCACACCATGAAGTCTTTGTGAATGAATATTGAAGACGTTAAGTGGGTTTAAGTGAAAATATTTATGAAAGCCTGAAACTATTGTTATAAATGCTTCATTATTACAATATAACGTACCACACGGTCATTTTGTAGGATGATACTGTATTGTGACAATACATTCATTTTTCAGAACGGACTCATTTGAAACCTCATTTTAAATGGCCCGCTACGTCTATGACCTATATTGCACATTCTGTCAGTGGGAGTCACGGAAACCCGCCTATACACAGACAGTTAAACCCTCCGTTAAATCTTAACTCCAAACTGGTAGAAACAGTGAAACCAGCCTCATTCTTTAGAGGCAGCCTCAAAACTTGTGACCCTCGTCACATTAACGCTGTACCCAGTGTTGTGCAAGTTCACACTTCACATGAACTGGTTCAAAGTTCAGTTCATACAAAAGAAAATGAATAAATTCACGTTCATAGTTCACCAATTCAGTTTTGAACTAGTTCATGTTCAGTTCATTAACAGTTTTTTTTTTTAAACCGAAGAAAAACTGTTGGAGTGAGCCAAACATTACCCTTTAATTGAGCCGCATTAGCTTAGCGTAGCACCAGACCTCGGTTGCCGGGAGGCGTCTTTGGCTGGCCTTGCCAAAAAAGGATAAACTGATTGAACCTGATTGTGTGATTAACTCAGCTCAGACCCAGTCTGGGGTTTGTGTGGAAGATGACAACTATGTCATGGCGTGGTAGCTTCTCTGGTGTGTAATGTAACACTTTGAACTGACTTTGAGAATTATACAAGCAATCTTGACGACGGTGTGTGTGTGTGTGTGTGTGTGTGTGTGTGTGTGTGTGTGTGTGCGCACGTGCGTGCTTGTGTGTGTGTGTGTGTGTGTGTGTGTGTGTGTGTGTGTCTGTGTGTGTGTGTGTCTAAAATTTACCTTTGCTGGGGATCAGGTGAGATCCTCCAATTATGTACCCCTGGGGGGGGGGGGGGGGGGGGGGGGGAGAACAGTATGTTAGTACTATTGTTAGTACTATGTTAGTACTATTGTAAATTAAGTTTTTTACAAATGTATTCATATAATCATCATAGATACCTTCTATCTTCTATCTTATTACAATCTAATCCAACATGATCACACTGAATACAAAGTATTAGATGCGTCCTGACGCATATTTATACTTCCCCTCTCCCAAATATTGCAATGTCAGGTTTTGGTTGTGAGTGATCACATTGAAATGCGACATGCAGATTGTTTTGACATCTGACACACACCTGTGCACGTTTACAGATTAGCAGGCGCATGTTCCAAGACTCATAGGAAGAAGTGAGTAGGAAAGCAGACAGGTGTAGAGACAGAGAGAAAGAGAGAGAGAGATAGAGAGTTAGAGCGAGAGGGCAAGGGAGAGACGTAGAGAATGAGGGAGAAAGAGAGGGAGGGAGAGAGAGAGTTAGAGCAAGAAGAGGGCAAGAGGGCGAGAGAGAGAGCGACTTAAGAGAGCGAGGGAGAAGGAGAGGGAGAGATGAAGGGAGAGAGAGAGAGAGAGAGAGACAGTGAGACAGACAGACATAGAGGGAAGGAAGTGTATAAACAAGATTACAGGGCACCATTTACCCTCTAGGCTGTTGGGCACCAGGAGCTGCAGGTTCCTGCGAGAGGGGAAACTTCGGACAGAAAGTCCCACCTCCTTTCCTTTCCTCACCCAACCACCTCTCTTCCCCGCAGGCTTAGTGGTGGAATAGAGGACGAGGACGTGTTGGGAGTACTCCCTGTCCTTCCCGCTCAGAAAGTCTGGCAGATCGTTGACCTGTAGTGGAAGATACACAGAGGACGGCTTTGTTTAAAGGGTTAGAGTTGAACCGTTGACTTCATCGGCCCAGGATTCACATACAAGTGCAACATGTGTACAAAGCAGTGCTCTCTTATACAAGAAAACGTTGTACAATAAATTCATTGTAGCTTATCTTAAAATGTGATTAGCCATTAGGCCTACAAGCCGTTTGGAAATCGGCCTTTCCCTGTGGCCTAGTGACGTCACTAGTGGGCGTGTCCACCTAGATGTATGCCGGATGGATAGATTTTCAGACGCCTTGAAACGGCCAATCACACGCATAGTCTACCTAGTGGCCTGAGATCAATCCTTTAACTCCTCTGAAGTGAATGGTTTGGTTTATGCAACGTCTAACTATAAAACGTTGATAAAACAATGGCTCTCATTAATCATGCTCATAATTTAAACCAAAACCCCTAACCGATTCAATTCTACATTTCTGAATGCACCGCTTTGAGACTAGGCTACGTTAGAGGGGTTGGATCTATCGTAAATCCTTGTGATGAAGCGGAGGTCAAGCGGGTAATCTACAGCACTAATAGCAACAGCCAGTATTCTTGACCGAGCAAGAAGACAGGCTTACCTGTAATCCCTCCCCTGTAGCTGAACTAACGAGGTAAAGATTAATTGGCCATGTGCACGCACGGCTTTAAAAGTCATGGGTGCTGTGATTTGTCACTGGTGGTTACGTAGAGGTCACCCATGTGAGACCCGTTGAGATAGGATATTGTGTTTTCATTTACATTTACATTTTACATTTAGGGCATTTAGCAGACGCTTTTATTCCAAAGCGACTTACAACAAGTAGGTACATTTGTCGTAAGAAGTGAAACAATATATCGCTGTCGGTACAGTGAAGATGTTCCGAACCAAGTGCAAGTAGGTAACAATCGCCAGGGTAACCCATTCCCCGTATACAGCAGTGATAGCAACTGCAGATGCTACACAATTAAGTAGGCTACTATGAATAAATATAACGTAGGCCTACATTAAGTGCGTTAATCAAGTGTGTTCATTAAGTAGGCCTACGTTCATTAAGTGCCAGGACGTACAACAGACAGTAGTGGGCGGGGGGGGGGGGGGGGGGGGGGACTGAATGGCTATACAGAGTCTAGGACGGTGAACACTGAACAGGTGGGTTTTGAGTCTTTTGCGGAAGCTGGTGAGCGACTCTGCGATGCTGACATCGACAGGGAGCTCGTTCCACCACTATGGTCCCAAAACAGAGAAGAGTTGTGATTTTGCTGATCGACCTTTGCTTGCTCTTAGCGATCATTAGTTAGGTAATGGAGGATTTGGTTTGAGAGCTTATTCCTGTAGGCCTACTGTTTCTGCTATAATCGAAAGAATGAACACTGTATGAAGACGAACATCAGTGTGTGTGTGTGTGTGTGTGTGTGTGTGTGTGTGTGTGTGTGTGTGTGTGTGTGTGTGTGTGTATTATCCTTATCCCTCTCCCTAAAGGAGAAGGAGATGGGGCATTTTTGGGGTTATAATTATAGTCACATTCAAAAACCTCTTGTATGAATAACAATAACATTGACAATAAAATATGAAGTTCTTGTCAATTTGTAGGCTAAATAAAACAACGCGATACAACCTTGGTTAGACATCCGTTAAGCAGTGTGTTAGCAGACTACCTGTTTTATATTGGCTGTGGAGTGATAATTACCATGTTTCTCCCTATACGTCAAAACAGGATAAGTAGGCCTACTATTTATTTATAAACAACAAATACAAAAATCCAGTTGCA
>NC_140288.1:13543024-13578706 GCF_964030765.1 Micromesistius poutassou
GATTAATGGTCTTTAGTGAAACCCCTGTAAAGAAAATACCCTATTTTCTGATTATTTTAGGTCTAAGGGACTAATGTGGACAACAACTTTTGAAATTGGACCAGTATCGAGCTAGAAATTATTCAGAATTTATTAATTTAAAGACACCAATAGGGCTTGACCATCAGAATGCATCATGTTGTTGGCGTGTGTGTGTGTGTGTGTGTGTGTGTGTGTGTGTGTGTGTGTGTGTGTGTGTGTGTGTGTGTGTGTGTGTGTGTGTGTGTGTGTGTGTGTGTGTGTGTGTGTGTTGTTGTTTTTTTTAGCGTCTGTGGCACCTGAGCTAAATCATCAGTTTGAATTGAACCCTTCATTTGTAGGAACACCAAAGAAAGTTTTACTAGCAGGCAGCTAGGATGATATAGCCATTTTGTAATGCAATGATGTCTGTGGCTAACTAGTCTATATGCCATAGGTTATTATTTATCATGTAGCCTAATAATGGCTTAGTATTCATTTTATATTAGGTTGCTTTAAATCAGCAGCCTGCTGTTGCAATATTAGCCTATCGTACACTTTATTTATCCTTTACTTTAATAACTAAGGCCTCATCATTTGAAAGTGTAGCTGATTTAAGAGTTAGGAATGGGGGGGGGGGGGGGGTTCATCTTGTGTGTTTAAACGTTTGTGCTCACCTTAGAAAAAAAGAAATTTATTTAGCTGTGGCTGTGACATATTGCCGCATGGCATTTAGTTACGTTATTAAACTATTTTTTACTCCTTTTTTTTTTTCCCCCAAATTTCCCATGGGCCCCCCCTCTGCCTTGGCCGCCCCCCCCCCAAAGCCTGTCCCACTTCCACCCGCAGTCCGTCGGCCCTGGGTTCACCCGATCAATGAGTGTGAAACCAAGCCAATTCTCCATCACTGCTCTCTGTGCCCTAGGCCCACGCACGAAAGCCCTCCCCGGAAGTGACTTTTACCTGCCCTCAACACGTCCAACCCACCCTAGCCCCGCCATTAGCCCCGCCCCTCGGCCGTGCGTCATAGGTGAACAATTGCATTCACAGGTGAGCCACGTTAAGGTGTGGCCCGTTTCACAGCCCTAAAAGAAGACCCTTTCCGTGGCCCTCCTTCTTTCTGCCTCCCCCCACTAAAGAAGCGGGATTACTCTCTGAAAATAGCACGTTCTATATCGCTTTGAGGGCATTTTTTGTGTTGTACTTCTTGTTTTTTTTTCCACCGATTGTTTCGACCGACACCATGGGGGGAATGCAGTGCATCAAGTACTTGATGTTTGTCTTCAATTTTCTCTTCTGGGTAAGGTCCGCTTTGTCCTGATTATAATGTGGGTAAGGTCCACAATGTCCTGAGTATAATGTGCTAGTTTTAGCCTAGACACCAGCATGGTGAATGCGTGACTGCGTAAATGTCAACATTATTTTGAGTTAAAACATTCAGTGCTGGTGGACGATGCTTTTCTGGAGAGTTGTGTTTAATGTTGTTGTTCACACTGTTGGATTTGCATTAATTGCGAATATTCACCTTATTTATTGTAACTTGCTTCATTCTGCATATTATATGTTGATGGTATCCGTAAACTAGTTTTTATTAGGTGTATGTATGTTGAACAAAGAGCTGCCCGTCCTCCTGGTCAACACCGAGGATCCATGGTTACACTCTGTAATTATGAGGACGGACTCTTGTTTTATTAATCTGTATAAACACGACTTATCATACTTCCCACCACCGAACATTAAATGAGAAAAAAAAGAGCGGTTTCGTGTACTTTGGCCAAGATGTTCTCTATCAGGGACCACCTGAGAAGTACAACTCGCCGTAAAGCAAACCAAAGACAATAGCCCAGCACGATTAGTCTATCTGATGGGAATGTCATCCCGGGGTAGTTTAAGTTAGTCCGCCTAGCATGAGTTCAATCAGAGCTGCATGCAGTGTCTGTCTAGGGCACCAGGCCTAGAGCTCAAGCGTTGGTTGCATCTTGTAGCCTACATTAAACCAAGCAGAACCCATTTAAATTAAATATTAACTCGTTAACCACAATTGGCTAATCTGTTCCCCTCCACTAGCGGGGACCGTGGAGGCAGATTGGACTGTTTCAACATCGGATGGATTCAGTGGTCATGGAAAGATGAGGTTTAGGGAAGGAAGGAAGGAAACGAGCCCCCATGTGTCCCTGGCCTAGTTGAACAACGTTTGTTAGATGTTTTACAGAAATTATCTTTAACTTTGCTAGTTTATGTGACTTAATACCGCACTGACTTCATACACACTGATTGTGTTTGAATATGTGTAAGATTCTGGGGGGGGGGGGGGGGCATTGTAATGAATGCAAAGACACGCCCTGACAAACAGGTTGATCCCGAGGAGGTTGGTTGCTACAACAACGAACAACACTTCTGGAAGTTGACACACTCTGCCCCTACCCCCACATCCATACTGAAACCACCACCCCCCCAGCTCGGCACAAACTCAGCTCTGCAGAACCTGCATTTCCCTTTTTTATCAGTCACGTGAATCAAACGCTTCTCGTTGTCTTTAGTGGTGGATTGCCTGTCAGTTGGGAGTCATTATTGTCAGGTGTGCAGTGTGAGGCCGAGGGGAGAGTTACCTGTGACACCACACACCGGTACAACTCATTAAGGGCCTGCCATCGCAATGCTCGGAGCGAGTGTGGTTTCATTTACCTGGTATTATTCACTCAGAGAGGACGGCTCTCTGTAAATGTAGAATGCAAATCCACAGGGGCTTCAACGGCTCAACCAGTTACCTTCAATGAAAAAGAAATCCAAGTGAGTGAACCCGTTGGCCGGGAAGTGTTTCATCAGCTGAATGTGCTTTAGTATATTTGGCATTCTGTATGTGCAGTAGAATAAGTCAATGTACGTTCAATTAAATTCTCATGGCAAGGGTCATCTACGTGCTAGGAATTAAGTTTAACAAAGCAACGATAAGGCCTTAAGTAATTAACTCTGTAAAAATGTTTAGCTAAGTGGGAGGAAAAAAAAACTTTGAGATTTTAGTGCTTGTGAGGTGAATTTACATATCATTGAATTGGCAGGCTAGGTTGTTCCATGTGAAATGGTGAGGTTTTGAAATCTCTCGCCCAGTAGATGAGGAGTAGGGTCATGCCCCTTCTCGGAACAATCCAAAGTGAAAGAATTCTCCCTCCATGTTTGTTAAATGGGTAACCACTCATGATCAAACATGGAGGCAGTGTTCAAGATGGTATGCAGCCATAGCTCCACCTCCACGACTGATCCATGACCCTGATCCGTGATGCTGATCCATCGCTGCTGGGGAAGTGGTCAAGTGGTTCCCCAATGTGTCTCTGGCTCCAGGAAAAGTTGCATTGGTAGACAGTTGAGTCTCGGATCGTTTCTTGACTGTTAACCAACTTCTCCTTCTCCGGCGTCTGTTAATTTGCAACACATGAATTTGTAAGATTCTAGGAAGTGAAAGAGGTACTAAACACTTGACTATTAGTTTGATTGAGTGCATGAAAGAGCTGTATATGCTTTACCTACTCTTTTACGTTGTTTGTATGGTCTGCGTTCACCCACAGCTTGCATTTATCTACCCCTCAGTGACATGGCAAGAATGTACATGTCCTATAGGTAAGGTTCACATCTTTATAGACTCTCTATACACACCCAGCGGTATGTTTGGCTGTAGTGTGTTCAGATGACACGACAAACAATTTTATAACCCATAAATAAATGGTTGACATGACAGCAAACCACTGTTGACATGCTTTTATAACGGAATAATCTACATTTATAGAACCTTATGAGATAACTCTGTGTTCATGTGGGTCAACTGGCTCTCTGTAAATGGGCCTTCACGCTATGAGACGGTGGGTATTGTAGCAAAATTCTGATGAGCCAATAATTCTATGGGCATACCTTTTTTTTACAATTATTTTTTTATTTTATTTTCCAACACACTTGTCGGCAGCTAATTTCCTGACCACAAAGACGGAGGAGGCAAACAACTTGTGTTAACAGCTGCAGCTGGTGCATAGTCTCCATATCAAACGTGTTCAGCTCTAGGGACAAGGTTCATCTTTGGTGTGATGGTCCAATTACTTACAAATTAGTTTGTCCATGGATCAAGGATTGATTTCCTGACGACTTTTCAATTTCCTGACGCTATAGCAATTAGGAAAGGGTGCTTGGGTTTATTTACAGGCTAGACAATCTTATCTCAACAACAGGTGGCCATAAACCTGTCCTTTCTGTAGTTTCGGAAGCTTTGTAGTGGGTGGAAGGCTCAAGGCTGTTAGTGAGTGTCAGGGTTCCCTGTAAACACTTCACAGGGGACCCTGATTTGAGATCTACAGGTGTTTTTTAAAAGTTGAACACCTTTTCTGTTAAGAGGCCTAATTCTGTATCCCGGTGTTCTGCTGTAGTACCCCTGTGGTTCCAGCTGATGTTGACGCGACATGGGTAGGCTTTGAGTAATGTTTTAATTTGCATTACACATGTTTTTCTTTTGGGCCTGGTTTGAGGTGCTGACGCCATGTCTCCTCCTCTGTGGTGACTGTAGCCACCAGGCTAGGCTCTTTCAGCTCGGCCGTGTGTAGCGTCCACACGGTAGCCACGGGGATATCGAAAAGCAAAGGATAAAAACGCAACACATTGACCACATGGGGAATTCCTCACACCACTGGGGCTTCCAAAGGCCAATTCTACGGTATGTCTTTACTTAGCCCAGGCATGTGTGCAATGTGGGACACACCGCCAAGAAGGCTATTCTCTTTCTCCACGGCCCACACTTGGTGTGTGTTTTTTGTGGTTTGATACGGGCCAACACAACTCTCTCACTCGTTTGAGAATGCCAGCAACAAGCCAGGGCATGACCGGCCAGCACAGACGGTAGCTCACACGTACGCATGATCCCCTTTTGCGCAACAAACCGCCAAACGTAATCTGGTGTCATGCTGTGTGACACGCCGGCTGGAAGGAATCACTTGCGCTGAAGGAATCATTGAGTCGGCGGTCAGGGGAGCTTTAGTCATCTCATGCTTGTGTCAACTGTTTTGCGAAACAAGCAAGTTCACCGAGGTCGCGACGTCTGTGTTGTCGGAGCTACGTTGTCTTAGCGGCGGGCTGACATTTGCTGTAAGTGGTTTGCTTTTAGTAATCCTACATTACCAGGAGACGTGCCCCAACTAAAGCAGTAGTAAATGTACTGAGCTGACTTCAGGCTGAGAACCCCCCACCCCCACCCCCTGAGATCTCGATTATTCAAACGATAATTTTCATGAAGTTTGAAAACATGATGCATTTATTCAGAATTTCCCTCCAAAAAAACACTTTGTAAATGAGAAACTTTAAAAACCCTTAAAAAAAAAAATACACAAAATGGTCAAATAGAAAATGATGTCCAGATATTTATCCAGCTCTTCTGCAATTTCTATAAAGAAAGGAAGAAGAAAAAAAAAAAAACCTTCAACTCGATTATATTATTTTGGCGATCGTTTCACGCTGAAATTGAAATCGCAATCAAAATTTGCTTAATTGCCCTACAAGAAAATACAGGCTTCTTGTCTCTATGAACCGACATCAGCCATTGACCACCTTTTCAGAGAGCTTATCGTGTGTGTGTGTGTGTGTGTGTGTGTGTGTGTGTGTGTGTGTGTGTGTGTGTGTGTGTGTGTGTGTGTGTGTGTGTGTGTGTGTGTGTGTGTGTGTGTGTGTGTGTGTGTGTGTGTGTGTGTGTGTGTGTGTGTGTGTGTGTGTGTGTGTGTGATTAGGCAGCCATTTATTTTGGTGTGTGTCTTTTGAGTTTGCTTTGCTTTTGTCCTCTTGAGTTTGCTTGTGAATATGACCCAATAAACACGTCTGCTTTGATTGTGTCCGCGGTCCTGACTCAAGGAGTCGGTCCACGGAGAGGTGTCGCCTGTCAGTGGCTTATTATGCAGGCTGTGTGAGGAGGCTTTTGTATGGGGGGGGGGGGGGGGGAGAGAAACTGACTGCAGGCTGCAACCACTTGAAGAGCACGTTACCCCCTTTTTTATCTCAAGAATGTTTCATGGAGTTGGTGTGTGGCGTTTAAGAGGCCTCACCTGGCAGAGTCTGACCGGACACTGGCAGCTGCACACCTGACGCAAAACCAGCCAATCCCGACTCACAAACGTGTTTAAAACCTGGTTTTTGTTGTGTCAGAATATTGCATATTTATTTATTTAAAATCGTGTGTGTGTGTGTGTGTGTGTGTGTGTGTGTGTGTGTGTGTGTGTGTGTGTGTGTGTGTGTGTGTGTGTGTGTGTGTGTGTGTGTGTGTGTGTGTGTGTGTGTGTGTGTGTGTGTGTGTGTGTGTGTGTGTGTGTGTGTGTGTGTGGCGTTGCAGCTGGCCGGGACCGGCGTGCTGGCCGTGGGGCTGTGGCTGCGCTTCGACACCCGGACGGCGGCGCTGTTTGAGGGGCCCGAGGCCCCTACCGTCTTCTTCACCGGTGAGCCAATCGGAACGCGCCGTCGCCACGTTACTCTGCACAACGCACGATTCCACTGCTGCGTTGCGCTCGGAGCTCAAAAAAGTGAAATGCCAGCCAATAGGTTGGGTTTCTTTCTTCTTCTTTTTTTTTAAGTTTGAGTATTTGCGCTGGTAGAAATGCAGGGTTGCATAATGCAAGAGCTGCCTGGTCGGGTTTTCCACTCTGGTAGATTTACTGTTATCTTGAACCGTGGTTGCACTGCTGACCTTTTATTGTCATAACAATGTTACCGTCACTTTTCCAGAACTAGCAGACTCCTATCACCCACCTCGCCGATCTTTGTTTCCACCAACCCACCCAGCTCTCGTACATGATTACCCTACAGAAAGGGGTGGATTTCCAACCCAACACGAGCCATTTACCTCCCCCGTGATGCACTCCATGCCTGCTAGTGGTGGATGGCGTGAAGCCACTGCATGGCTCACTGTGGGGAAACCATAACATTTTAGATGTAGATCTACAGCAGCAATTGCAAAGCCGAGAGTGTGCTTCCTGGAATATGTACCGTGGTTATTTAAAGATTTTTCTTTTTTAGGGGAAGGGACTCCCAGGAACAGCGCTGGTTTCTTTCTTGTGTTTTTTTTTCTATTTACCTCTGTTGCCACAGAAACGGGCCACTCCTTATCTGCCTTTTGTCTGTTGGTAGTGGGCCGGGCATACAGAGCCCGTCACGCAGGAGAAATGTGATGCTGACCAGGCCCCAGGCACCGACACTCAACAACCCACGGCGTTTGTCATTCCGGAGGAACCAAACGCCACAGCACAGTTTCTCATCAAATGCTTCCTTGTTTCTTCCTTTTGTGCTGAACTTTGCACGTCGAGGGACCTCGCCTTGCACCGGTCTGGGTCGACCTGAATCATTACGTTAACCGGCGTTTTGACACCGGTGCCATCTCGGTGTGTGTGCTCTTGAATGAATAATCCACATAGTGGACCAGTGTCTTGACTAACAAGCAGCTGTTGACCAACTTGTATATCTCTGGCCTTGGCCTGCCTACTCAAACAGATAACACACCGGTCAACTGTTGCCTCCCCAGATAGGGAGGAATCAACCACAGGCTACAGTTAACTCGTGGCCACCTTGTGTCTGCAGAGAACCCTGTTTAAACCCCGGGCTGACGGCCGGCGTGGCCTCCCTGGACGGCCGTCTTAACCCCCCCCCCCCCCCCCATTTTAGGCCGCAAGAACAAAGCCACCCCAGGCTCGGGTTGCACAGTATTCACCGTGCAACCAACTCTCGGTATTCAAGAGTTTCATGTGGGACGACAGTTTGCTGCTCGGAAACCCCAAACATTTACACCCGTGGCCAGATGATGTGGCCTCGGAATAAACAATGGCTTTGCTGCTGACGGGCCCCAGCAGCAAAGGAATGTTTGTTTACGTCTCTCGGAGTAGCCTCCTCCAGAGCGCTGCGCGGTGTGTGTGTGTCTGCAGTGCTAATTGGAGCGCTGTGCTGTTGAAAGAAGGGCTTGTTGGAGTCTTTAAAAGGGTTTCCTCAGAGCGACCGTGTCGGGACGGCTGTGGAGGCATCGACCCGTGGCCCTCAAGCGTGCACGTGTGCGTGTGTGTGCGTGTGTGTGTTGAAATCCAGCTGAATCTGTCATCTTGAGTGTGTGTGTGTGTGTGTGTGCGCGCACATGAGGGCAAGGCGGCATAATGGTGGCACTGTGCTGAAGGCAGGGGTAGATGAGGCCAAATCGGGTCCACAGTGATGCCTGTCCGTCCGTCCGTCCGCACGCGCACGCGATAGACGCACGCACGCAAATAAACACAGGCCTCTCTCTTTGTTTGTGAACAGGGATGCTTTTGTTTTTTTTTCACCCTTTTGTTTTGCCTCCATCTCAAGAACTGTCACAGTGAGAATGATTCCTCCCTCTTCTTTCTGCCGCGATCTGTCGGTTTTTTCCGTCCGACTGCAAAGTGGGCTGATGTGTTGTCGAGAATTGATGTAGAAATGACAAACATCTTGGCGCCTGTGTACGCGTGCTCAAGCTAATTTATATCCCCCCCCCCCCCCTCCCAATTCTCTGCATCTCTCATTGTGTCTAATTTATATGTGCAAATGAGTCATAATGTTTATGACTCACAGCTGCCATGTACAGACGATGAGGCCCCATTTCAACACTAAGGAGACTTCAGAGAGGGCTTTTTTTAATTACCGTTTACACCACCATTCGCTGTTTTGAAATCAACATCTCACGCCACTGTCCGCCACGCACATTCTGAGCCTGGTTGCCTGAGTGTCGTAGCCGGCCTCACTACCACATCTTGTGGTATGATGGCTGGTGTTGGAACGGTTTGGTAGCACTTGACAATAAGGGCACTTTAATTAACACCCGTAAATGCAGTGATAAGCATTATTACAGAGCATTAGCGGAAGTTAAATATACATATATATTATTATATATACAATATACATAATTAAATGATGTATAAATGAAATACCGTTGCTAACATAAACGCCATTAGTAAATGACTAGACTATTAACGAAGATAATCTTTGTAAATGCATCTTACTGCAGAATTAATGTGAATAAAGCCTTAAAGGAGACCTCTGGATATTTTTAAACCCCTTATCATTTTCCTGAGGGTCAACCAATGTTGAGGGAAGTGAAAAACCTGACGATAGCAGAACGGATGCACAGCCACTGTCTAGTGGCTGGGAGCGCGTCCGTTCTGCTATCGGCAAGTTAGGGCTTACTGGATATGTCAACGGGGTAATCTGCGGTGAGTGTTTATAGAGAAGGTTATACTGTTTTTTTCCCACACTATTTTTGAGTTAAACGAACACGGTGGTGTCTCGTAAGGAACCAACTCGTGTTACATAGGGCTTGGAATGATTTTCTGAATGTGTTAGAGGCCCCAAAAGCTAGAGATGGAGAGCTTGCCCCCACAGGTTAGCGTTATAGCTATTCCGTAGTGCCAGCAGCCAGTGCAGATCTCTGGCTTGGTCGAATCAATTTTTGTTGGTTTTTAAAAAAAATTGACATCCCTCAACGTGTGACCCTCAGGAAAACTATAATGGGTTTAAAAAAAAATCGCCAGAGTTCTCCTTTAAGTATTACCAGTGGTTTTGTGCGACGCCTGACTGTGTGACCGTGCCGTTGTGTGCGTCTGTGTTTTGCGCGCGCTAGGCGTGTACATCCTGATTGCGGCGGGAGCACTGATGATGGTGGTGGGCTTCCTGGGATGCTGCGGTGCCATCAAGGAGTCTCCCTGCATGCTAGGATTGGTGAGGACTCCTTTTGACACCCGTCAACCCGACCATTGCACCACAATCAGTCACCACAATCCGCAGTCACACACATTTTAAAATAGTTACATTTTTGACGTTGTTGGGTGTGACCACAGGAGACTTGACGTGCGGTGTTGTGCTGTTTTTCTAGTTCTTCTTCTTCCTGCTCGTCATCTTCGCGATTGAGGTGGCTGCCGGCATCTGGGGCCTGTCCAACAAAGACCGGGTACGGAGGACTCGCAAAGTCGTACACGCGAGCGGCGCGCACACGTCTTCTTCTTCTGATTCTGGCATGCGAGCGTTTTTTTCCGTCTGTGAATCTCTCCGCTGAGCTCTGGCCGTGGTCCCTCTGTTCAGGTGGTGGAGGACGTGACGGAGTTCTACAAGCAGACCTACGCCAACTACAAGGACACCCGCCAGGAGGCGCTGAAGGAGACTCTGCGGCTCATCCACTTCGGGGTGAGACGAGCGACGAGTGCGGGACGAGAACCGCGTCCGTGGATCCGCCGCGGTCCAGTCTCCCCCCCCCCTCCCCCCCCCCTCACGCCGGAGGGTGACGAGATTTTAAACGCACCGACGATAACGAGGGAGTCCTCGTGCGCTTGAGTTGAGAGTCGGCCATAAGGGCTCTTATCTCTTGGCTGCGTCCCCATATCTCCTCCCTGGAATTCCCTTATTCGAACTGTGACCTGGTAGAGAATTTGTAAACAAGTCTAAAATCGGAGGCTGTATTTTCCGGACCACCCACTCTCTATAGCCACCAATAGCTCGCTATGTTAAAGCCCAAGGTCACTGTTGAACAGAGGAGATCTGTATTGCCACTGTGTTAAGTCTAGTGCCACCAGTAGGCCACTGTGTTAAACGCAAGTCTAGTGCCACCAGTAGGCCACTGTGTTAAACGCAAGTCTATTGCCACCAGTAGGTCACTGTGTTAAACGTATGTCCAGTGCCACCAGTAGGTCACTGTGTTAAACGTATGTCCAGTGCCACCAGTAGGTCACTGTGTTAAACGTAAGTCTAGTGCCACCAGTAGGTCACTGTGTTAAACGTATGTCCAGTGCCACCAGTAGGTCACTGTGTTAAACGTATGTCCAGTGCCACCAGTAGGTCACTGTGTTAAACGTATGTCCAGTGCCACCAGTAGGTCGCAGTGTTCAACGTGTGAAGGCTAGTGGAGCTGACGTTGCGTGGCGTTTGTTTCCCAGCTGGACTGCTGCGGCCCCACGGGGACCGTGATCGACGCGGCCAAGGACATCTGCCCCAAGAAGGAAGGCCTGGAGGTCCTCATCACCACGGTAACTCATGTCACCCAGCCCTGTCAATGGGACGCATACGAAAAGCTACTTTCTTTAATGTTTTGACACCTATCCTGTTTTGACACCTAAAAAGAAAAGAAAATCTTCAATCAAATATAAATGAATCTCAATTTTTTTGAGTCCCCTTACAAGCTTAGTTAGTATCTGATCACAGCCGGACCAGAAGTCGCAAACTGATGGGGACAAAGTAGCATGGTGGTTGCCTCTTTGTGTGACATGTGACAGTATGGTAGAGGATGAGGGATCTGGTCAGCTGACCCGCTGCCGTTCTTTGTGCTCCCAGAGCTGCCCCGCTGCCATCGACGAGGTGTTCAACGGCCGGCTGCACATCATCGGAGGGGTGGGCATCGGCATCGGAGTCATCATGGTGAGTGTGTGTGTGTGTGTGTGTGTGTCTGTGTGTGTCTCCCCAGAGGGGTGTACAAAGTGTACACACCCCCTTCATGGCTCCTCCCACGGGCTGACGGATTAAAAACCCAACGAAGAAAGGGTTTGCAGCACATCTTTGTGAAAGTGCAGATTGCTGTAATTGAGAAATTGACATGCTCTCAGGAATTTGAGGAGCGACATTAGGCTTTTTACACAGGTGTAATGTAGATTGTAATGCGGTGGGTGGGCACGCACAGTGCTCGTACCATATGGTGCGTATGGACCGGTCGTCGAGTAGACAGACAGAAAGACAGACGGACAGAAGCCCCCCCCACACCTTTTCTGTCTGTCTACCTAAAGGCACACTGGGATGCATGTTTTTTTTGTGGTTTAGTTCCACAGCAGAAAGTCCCCCTCATGAGTCAAGCTGCCTTGTTTACGTGATTTATTTACTCCCTCTGTTTCCGTTCTCCACCCCCCTTTGCAGATCTTTGGCATGATCTTCAGCATGCTGCTCTGCTGCGCCATCAAGAAGTCCCGGGACTTTGTCTAAACTCGACTGCATTTCCTTTAACTTATGTTTATACCCCCCCCTCCTCCCCCTCCCTCCCTCCCCCCACAACCACCTCGTCACTGCTTTAGATTTCCCTGTTTTTATACTTTCCTCCTTTTTTTTTGTTTTTTTTAGCAGTAATCCAATAGCCAATAGCCGTTAGCCGTTAGTGGCCCCGCCCCCTGCTGGATGGACCCAGGGGTCCCGTGAGAGCAGGGGGTCCGTGCCACTCTCGGCCCTGTAGATGTTCACTTTCGCAGGGCTCGTTGTTCACATCGCCGTCCTTTTTTTAATACGTTGCATGTTTTCTTATTACAATAACCCAAAAGGGGAATCTCGAGCGTTTCCGTTAAATATCCCTGTCTATTTGTTGTTTTATTGTAATCTTTGTATATTGAGTATGTAGACTACTAGGCCAAGAGTACTTATTTTTGTGGTTTGTAGGACGATCATTTTGGTATACACCAGTCAAACAAGGATATTTGGCACATGACGTAAGTTATAACTGCATGTTGGTCAACCGCAAGGAACGACCCCACATAATGGGGTGTTTAACATCAAGTTCTCGTTCTCTAAATAACCTGAGCATTCTAGTTTTTCAGCTGGTTTTGACTTTGTGTTCATTTGAAAAACGATGATTTCTTCTAATGCAAATTCTTTTGACAGGTAAAGATTGTATCATTTGTGATGGCAAATAAACTAATCAGGTAGACCTTTGTGGACTTTCTTCTGCATGATTGAACAATGTTCTTACACAGATGACAGGATCAGTCATTTTCTGTGTGATATGAAAATATAAAATACATCTTTAAATACAAATCTTGATAAACCTACTGCCATGAGAAAAGTGCACAGATTGATTTAAAGTTATTAGATGCAATTTGTGTAAGACTATCCAGATGTTTAAACAAAACAATCAGTCCCATGTGTTAACTTTAATTTGTTTAATTTGTACGTTAGTCCGATTACATCCAATGCAAATAATTTTTGTAATGAGTAGCAAAACTAATCAGGTAGACCTTGTTGGATCATTTTTATCCAATCTTGCACAGATCACATGACATCATTTTCTGGGTGATATGAAAATATCTTTTATTTCAACAAGCCACAAAATACATATTTAAACATCTTTGAAAAAAAAAAAAGTGCCACAACAAGTGCATACATTAATTAGGAAGTTATGTTAAGTCTGAATTCAGTACAGCTGTCTCCTACAAATTATAATCCAGATAGGCTAACATTACTCAATCTTGCAAAGACATGATCATCTGCAACATGAACAGAAAGAAAGATTAAAATAATTTCAACAGTGGCAGTCTCACAAACTGCAGATTAAAAAAAAAAACTCTTTGGCTACACAGACAAGCCAGGATCCATAAATTGGCGTCAGTCAACAAAAGTCTGCAAGATAAGGACAATGTAATTTAAATGTACTTTAGAACAAATTGTATTGTTTAGTGACCGAAAGACATGTACAACCTACGTCTTGTGTTCACACGATACAAGAGATCATTGTTCAGTGATATCGTTACCATCTTGTCATGTGACGAGTAGGGCACGAAAATGGTGCCCTCTTGAAGTTCATTGAGCGGCTCGTTCCTCACGTTCACATTTGAAAACACCTCTAATGGGATTTTGACACTAAACCTGGAGGCAAGGAACATTGATTTGGTTGCTGTGTTGGCGTTGCATTGATTTATAGTTTCACAGTTATATGTTCCCTTGGACTACAATATTGTAACACTAAAGTAATTTTCCTCATTGAAATAATGATGTAGTTGGAGGCTATCACCAAATGATCACAGTTGCATAATTAATTGTGAATTGCAAATAAAAGACAACAAGCATCAAGCAGTGTCCTAAAATTTGCTCCAATATTCAATATGTGCACAAGTTCCCCGCTCTAGTGAGTAGACCAATGAAATGTCCTAAACGTCTAATGGTACATTTATTTTAATTTAGGTTAAAAATCATTCTCACATATCAAACAGAAGCATTTGTGTCTACAGTGGGTGGCTGAATCTTCACGGTGGGGGTTCACAAAAAGGTTTGACGATTAAACTAAAACTGAGTGAATCATGTAAACCAACAATCGGCCGACGCGGTTGACACACCAGACATTGTGACACAAGTCTTGCTTTTGATCACTCCAGGGTCAAAAGGGGCGGCTGCCCTCTGACCTTTAGGGTCAGCGGCCTTGGTCCAGTCACTTCGTGGCTCGTGTGGAAGGCAACAGGGGTCAGGGGTCACCCAACGGAGACATGCCGAGGAGCAGTGTGGGAGATTTTTTTAAAAATCAAAAAAAAATATATAGACTTTCTGCAATTACAATTCAAAAACAAATATGGATTCCCTGTTTAACTTGTTTTAAAAATCATAATAACCACATTGTCTAGGAATTGACTGATGGGGGTCATGTGTTTGTCTTAGCTTAAGCAGAGTTGACTTCCGGTTTATCCCAGGGTGTTCAGACAGCAGGAAACGCCTTAAGGAGGAGTGTGTGTGTGTAGGATCGATACGGTGACGAGGAGCAGGAAGGGCGACCAAAGGGAAGCTCTTGGTAGGAGAACTGGGGGTTTGGACCCCCTTTTAGGTCTCCAAGTGTGCACTCTGCCTCGATCGGGGCTCTTAGGGAAACTCTGTACCACAGCCGGTCCGTGTAAGAGAAAGGGCGCCCCCCCACACCGGGAGTGGCAGTGTCGGGTATTGCAACCACTCAGAAAAAGGCCTCCGATTTTCAGATACTCTTACCCTGTGAATTAAACAGGACTTCCACCCTTCATTCCATCATCAGACTTTGGGAGACTCCCAGAGATAAGGCATCAACATCGAGAAAGGCTGGACAGAATCAACCACGACAAAACGACGCACGCACGCACACACACACACACACACAAACACACACACAAAAGAACAGCCCTTCTTCGGTTCACTTCATGGTCCTCTCTGCAGGCCGCCGCCTGCTGCTCCTCACTTGCTCCCGCGCCGCAGGAGGCTCAGCCGGGTCCGGTGGCTGCCGAACATCTGCCGGGGGTCGAAGCGGTACCTGACAGAGAGACATGGAGACATGGAGAGAGAGTGAGAGAGAGAGAGACATGGAGAGAGAGACATGGAGAGAGAGAGACATGGAGAGAGAGAGACGGAGAGAGAGAGACATAGAGAGAGAGACATAGAGAGAGAGACATAGAGAGAGAGAGAGAGAGAGAGAGAGAGAGAGAGAGAGAGAGAGAGAGAGAGAGAGAGAGAGAGAGAGAGAGAGAGAGGAGAAAGAATAAATACATGGAGAAACATACACACACATGGTCATAGTCTGACGTCACCGTACACAAGTAACCGAAATGAGCTTCAATAATAAATAATAGGGATGTGAATAACTCAAAATTTTCATGGTCGAATCATCGGTGGGTGGTATGAACGAATAATCGATTATTCGATGTGTGCCGACGTTCACAGTGCGCGGAGAAAGGCTGCTCCGCCTCCGATGCGAAAATCTGAGTGTAAGTCACAATTAAGAAATAACAACGGTGGGCCGGTTCGTAATTCATTTATATAGTTTGTAAATTTTAATGTAATAGTGTAATAATTATCAACCTTAATTTTGGGGGGGCCCCCCCCAGGTAGGCCTACTTGGGGCCCTACGCGCTCTGCGTACTCTGTGTATGGGGAGCGGCGGCCCTGGGCCTACCTAAAAGACAGGCGCTGGTGCAAACAGATAAATAGCCTTTAGGCCACACGCAGGAACGAAAATGATCGCCCTTTATAATAAAGGAGGATAACAATGAAATTACTTAGTAGCCGAACAACATTTTGACAAAGCAGGTGCGGGCTTGTGGAACGGAAAATTAAGATAGCCTTTCTTACCTTTGGACAGGCATATAAAATTGCTCCTAGCTATCAACAGATCAAGAGAGCCAAAAGGCAGTCTCATCAAACCGAGTTTTTATTAAGGAACAATAGCATGTCAACATGTGCTGGGAGGAGACGAGTGCGGAGCCTATTGACCCAAACACCTGCAGCGGAAAAAACCCGCTCAGCAGGGACAGACGTGGCGGGGATAGAGAGGTAAGCCTTCGCCACGTGCATGTTCATTCCAAGTTCGCATCCGTAGCCAATTGAGGCCAAGTGAAACGGCATGTTTGAATTAAGGGTATCGTCTCGGCTGTTCTTTATTTTGGGCCGTGGTTACAGCAGGCAAGGTCAGCTCGACTCGCTTCCAATAACTTAAAAAAAACCATTTTATTTATTTTACAATTAAAAAATGAACAAAACTGTCTTCTAAATTAAGTAAATGATACTGGGAAACGAATAAACCATTATAAGCAACGGGTGAACTTAATAAGCGATCGAAATACTTTTTGCAACCACCGCCTCTTTCCCTTGACGTTTAGTTTTCACCTTAAATATGCGACAGGTGTAATTAAGGCAACCTGGTCTCACATGAATACGTGAAAAGAGTCTGTCTACGTCCCGTTTACAAAAAATAATGCCCATAAAAGGTTTGAATATTAAGGGCTGCCTAATATTCTTTCGAATATTATAAAAAATTGTAATATTCGAATAACGAAGTTCGGAGTCAAAGCCCTAGTCCATACACAGGTAAACAGTGACGGCGTTTGTTATCTCGTTCCACCTTTTTTTGTCGTAAGCTTTGGAAAATGCCTGCGGAAGCGATGTCTGAGATGCAGAGACAGCTTCACGCTACCAGCGTCTGTCTCGTACCACGGTGTGGAATGAGAGCTTGCGAAGGGACGCAGGCGCGCTTGCTGCGCGGCTGCGTCCTTGCGCAATAGCAGACTGCCTGTACCGTTTCTATACCGTTTATACCGTACACCCCTAGTGTATTGTGTATATTGTTTATCTGTACATGATTAATAATAATAATGATAAAAACTAATAGTGCTACAGAACCAACATTAGTTCCGTCCGTTAATTCTTGTTTATTTGAATGGGAAAAAATGTTAACGGTCCAAATGTTAAAAATCTATTTAACCCTCGGGAACGAATAATTGAATAATCGAATATTCTGACCCATCCCTAATAAATAATAATCTCATTTTGTGAAAAGAAAAAGAAAGTCAGGGAAGAAAGAGGGCACACGAGACGGGACATCGAGTCCTTCCTCAACGCGGCCCACGGTCTGTAACATTCCTCGGAGAGACCCGACCAAACGACCGTAAGGCTCCTCAAGGAACCAAACGGGACCACAGGACGCGCCCCGGGGGGGGGCCTCCGCAACGCACCTGGAGTCGTACACACCGGGGGTCCGGCAGGAGGGGCCGGCGCAGGACTGCAGCATCATCAGCCGATGGTTCATCTTCTCCAGCACCTCCTGGTCGATGGTCTTGGCGATGTTGGCCAGCTGGAAGGGGTCGGCGGTCACGTTGTACACCTCCACGAAGACCTGGGCCAGAGGGTCAGAGGGTCAGAGGGTCAGAGGCGGAGGTTGAAAGGCGACAATGTCATACCAGCAGGTGGGGGCGGGATTAGCCGTTACACGCCGTTTTGAAAAATCGAAATAGATGTGTGACGGACAGATGAGCGACGTTCGCTACGGTCCACTGTGATAGGCCGGTGGACTGATCTATCACAGCAACACGTCTAGGTGGACACGCCCACCTGTGGTGTCTGACTCAGAAGAGGCTGATTTTCAAAACCGGGGTGGTCGAATATGTCCCCTTTAAGAACATACGCAAAAAAAAAAACGAACAGAAGCAGTGTTTAAAGGGGCCATGATGTTACTACCAGGAGTGTGGTGGATGCATCATTATAAGCCACTGCCCACTGTTTGCCATGTGTGACATCACACCCGACGAGGGGTCGCCCCGGTGTGCGTGACGGGTGTCGTACCTCGTTATCGTCAAACTCGCAGTACTGGAGGTTGGACGAGGGGGCGACGCTGCGCACGCAGGCGTAGGTGTTGTTGAAGGCGTCCTCACACACGCAGTCGGGGAAGCACTCCTGGAGGAAAACGGTTAAGAGACAGGAGAGAGGAGCGGGACGATGAGCGGACGTCTTCTAAAAGGCACCGTTGGGTCTCAACGTTAAAACCACCGGACCTCGTGAGTGTTCTGCCATCTGAAGGTCTACAAAGAAAACGCCGTGGATTTCATGACTTAGTCTCCTTTTCACGGGCATAGCTTATTTTGCGTTTGAGGTTCTTCAAACGTGTCATTTTTAAAATGATTCTTAATATACAAATGTCTTATTTTTAGCACTGACCGATCCTCCTGTACCAACTGTTCGGATGCAAGTGCAGCCGCAGTCAATCTAGAACGTGCTCAGTAAAGAAAACTAAATGGGAACTTATTGGCAGATATCCCTTAATACAGAGTTTACGCCAACAGCTTCTCAAAAATAGTCATTCCAATTCTCTCCCCCCTCAAGAAGACGCCACCCCTCCCCTCTCTGTCATCCCCTCCGTCATTCCCCTCCGTCCACCCCACCGCTTGTGCTTTCCGTACCGAGACCCCGGGTCCGAGCAGGGGGCAGGAGGGGTCCGAGATGTTGCGACCCTCCCCCTCGTACTCCACCAGCACATCTGTCCTCCAGCTGCTGCCGTTGACGCGGCCCTCCTGGTGGGGACGAACACACACACACACAGTGAGACACCCCGCCCCGACGGACCTCCTCACCAGGCGACCCGGTCACCGTCACTAGGGGTGTAAATCTGAGCCGTCATGACGATTCGATATGATATCGATTACGTAAGCCAACGATTCGATTATTTCCGGTACTTCAGAATTCCCCACGATACGATTCGATACAATTGAATATGTTTTATATTATTTTTTAGTGCTTACTGTGCAGGTCTATTATGGCAATTAGTCTATTCACTGTAAAAAAAAAAAATTTAAATTAAAAATGTATGTATTTTTTAATAATCGATACTCTTGCAGACGAATCGATGGATCGAATCGTCAGCTGTAAAATCGATTAATCGATACAAATTGATTAATATTTACACCCCTAACCGTCACGCCGTCTCACAGGAAACGGGCGCTTTGGTTTAAAGTTACGGATTCATACAATGTCGGGACCAAAGGGAACAATCCCCTGTGCGAAATCGACCCAGGCCTTTCACCCGCACCACCCTTATCTAAATCAATTAAATCTCCAAATATGAATAAATAATAAATAAATAAATAAATCTGTGGCGAAAACGGCAAAAAAACAAAAACAGAAACGTGAACCAACAACACTACGCGCGTGTTTTTCGTTTGTTCGACGTACGTGGGGTCATTTTACGTTCGTGGGACAAACCAAAGGAAACCACTCGGGTAGTGGACTGGCGGTGGCCGGCTTACCAACACGGGCAGGAAGGACATGCCGTCCATCTGGGTCTTGTTGACGTCGTGGCCGGCGATGTCCAACATGGTGGGCCCCAGGTCCACATTGGCCACCAGCAGCTGGAGGACACAACAACAACAACAACAACAACACAATCAGACCATCGTTAAAACTACAAACCAAAACAATACGGTAAGATAAAACGAAAATGTGATCATGGATTGCACCGGTGACTGAGGAGAGGCTTTGTGTGTGTGTGTGTGTGTGTGTGTGTGTGTGTGTGTGTGTGTGTGTGTGTGTGTGTGTGTGTGTGTGTGTGTGTGTGTGTGTGTGTGTGTGTGTGTGTGTGTGTGTACCTTGCTGGTTTGGTTGGGCTTGATGTTGGGCCCTCTGACCATGAGAGGCACCCTGATGTCAAACTCATACAGCTGCCTCTTGTCCAGAGGTAGAGAGAACTGGCCTGGGGGAGAGAAAGAGAGAGAAGGACATTTTCAGCTACATTTGAACCACCAATACAATGAACCAGAGTACCATGAACTACAAGACATAAAAGGAGATTCCCGAGTTGACAGTAGATAGTAACAGTAGATCATATCTAAACACTTCCATTTCAGGGCCAGGTTTTTTTTTTTTTTTTTTCATTACTCTTTTCATTATCTTGAGAGAGTGAGAGAGTGTGAGCGTGCATACCAGTGTGGTAGCCGTTGTCAGAGGTGAAGAAGACGTATGTGTTGTCAAGGTCCTTGCTGGCTTCTAGGGCCAGCACCAGGCGCTCCACCAGGTCGTCCACCGAGAGCAGAGTGCGCCACCTGCAGGCCGGAGGGACACGGTGCAATCACCATAGAAAAAAAAATACAACAGCAATTTAGGCGGGTTCAGAATTTGGTCAGCCCTTATCACAGAATGGATGATGGATTAAAAACAGTGACAAAAACAGAGACAATGGAAGAAAATGAAATGAAGAAGAAAGGAAGGAACAAAGCAATGGGTGATTAAGAAACAGCACAATACACGGAAATGGCGGCGGATGTGATGAATATGTGTGTGGGAGTGGGATGTGTGTGAGATGTAGGGGTGGTGTTAGGTTAGGGGCAAGTCATACCGGCTTCTGAAGGCGTTGTCCAGGAACTGGATGGAGGCGTTGCTCATGGGGGTCTTGGCCTGTCTGATCAGCCAGTGTTTATCCTGCAGGAGGACATACATTAACAATATGGATCATCCAAATACTCCAGCTATATCCATAAGCGTCTGAAGCTGTGGCCGATCTCATTTTAGATATCACACTCATAGCTAAATGTTGAAGGGGTTTGACTGTTGGAAGAAGAGGAAGATACACTATTTAAATCCAAGTAATTTATTCCCTGCATTTGACCCCTCCTTGCTAGCTAGGAGCCGTCTGCTACACATTGTAACACTGGGAACCGAGTCTAGTTTTGAGTGCTCTAGCCTTGGTTACGTGCTTGGAAGCACGTAGAACCCTTAAGAGTGTCAACCATTGTTTATGTGTGCTTGGAAGCACGTAACCACTGGAAGCACGTAACCACGTAACCTTAGAAGTATGATATCGTTGACTTCTCTAGAAGTCAAAGTGAAACCCCCTTCTTGTATCCGGAATCAGACCGGTTTCAGAAGTGAAAGGAGATGTAATAGAGATGGGTAAAATACTTCAAACACAACATATCGATTTACGATGTTTGTTGGTATCCCTGTTATTTGCGGTAGGAACATCACGCACGCACACGTAAACAATGGTTGACACTCTTAAGGGCTCACGTTCACGCAACGCAAGGACCACGCAGATGCTTCGCAGACGTAGTCGTGAACGTCGACGGATGGTTACGATTTTTGGGAGGCGCACGTCCGGCCCTTGCGGTGGACGCAAGGAGGGTCCGCAAGGACGTAGGGTCCGACAGCCCCTTTGCGTTGCGTGAACGTGGGACCATAAATAGCCTTTTAGAGGAAATGAGCGGGCAGGGTTATATAATATACATTTTTTTTAAAAGGGGCTTTTGTTTTGTCTTTTGTCGCCTCTCAGTTCCTTGTCAACCACAGACTTTGTTTGTCTCAGTTCCGCAGCAAAGTAATAACAAACGAACAACAACGTGTTACACCACATAGAGGTTTCACTTTCAGGGGAGCAGGCCAGAGGTGACCGCGTCCCTCGCATCCAGGCACCCACCTTCCCGTGCACGTTGAAGTTGGGGTCCCTGGGGGCCTGGGTGTCCTTGTACTTGTCCTGGTACTGGGGGGCCGGCGTCCAGGGGGAGTGGGGGGCCGGCGTGGACACCATCATGAAGAAGGGCAGGTACTTGGACTTGTAGCGCAGGAAGTCCAGCGACACGTTGGCCTGGGAGAGGGAGGGGGGGGGGGGGGGGGGAAGTGGAAGAGAGAAGCGGGTTTTGTGGGAGAGAGTTGAAAAACCCATGTGTGGGAAAGGGTGTTTTTGGATCACGACGACGTCACATACGTTGCTGATAACAACCGCCATATAGTAGTGGATGTCTGAATGGCCCCCGAGACTGAAGAGGCAGTTATGACGGTTGAGTAATGAGTATAACTTACCAGAACATCCGTCAGGTAGTCCTTGCTGTACTCCGCTCCGTGAACCTCGGGCTTCCCGTTCACAGACAGCGTGTAGTTGTAGTACTTGGAGTTCCGCTCCTGGCCAAACGTCAAACCATTGAACGTCATGTTATGTTAAAAGGGAGACGCGTAGGACTATCAACAACAGGGTTCGTATAAACAAACTTTTAAAGAACACATCAATGCGGGCTGGTGCCGGTGGTCCAAGTCTTACCAGTCCAATCCATTGGCTCCATCCCAGCGGGACATGGCCAAGTCCACCAGCCTTTGCGTCGCCGTACTGCACACGCACACGCACACACACACACACACACACACACACACACACACACACACACACACACACACACACACACTTTGAATCTCTTATTTCAACTATGTTTCATGATTTGACAAGATACTTGGATATAATAGTTATAAGGAACTTGGGAACATCACACACACACACACACACACATCCAATGAACACTGTTGGCCAATCAGAAAACTAGTTCCCAATGTCAGTCATGTGTCCATCACAAGGGCCTGACACTGTTTTCAGGAAGTGACACGGTTCATGGGGTCATATAGTAAGTCCACCTTGTGACAAATAAGTACCTAATGACTAAATTCTAAAATAGTTCCAAAAAGGACACAAATATCAATCAGACCGGTTGAAAGATGCTGAATGATGGGCTTCCTGAAATCAAGTTATTTAACGTATATAGGCACATAAGCATCTCTCTCTCTCCCATTCTACACCAATTCTACACCATCAATTACATGCTCTCTCTCTCTCATAATTCTGTCTTTTCACACCATTTCCTCCTGTCCTCTTCCTCTTTCTCATTTATGTATTTTAACCCCCCCCCCCCCTAACTCCTGCAGATGAATGAAGTAACAATAGAAAGTCTAGCGTTTAATCTGGTCAGCTGAGAATCATGTACTACCTCATTTGCATGCAGGCACAATTTAGAGTACATGCTCCGTTCGTGAGAGTGTCATCAAACTCGGATAACAAGGCTTCCATCCACTTTCTCCCTCTCCCTCCCTCCCACCCTCCTACCTGGTTGAGGTACTTCCCGGCGAAGAAGGTCTGGTATCCCCCCAGGTTGCGCAGCAGGGCTGGGAAGGTCTGGGGCTCCTGGCTCTTCTGCCAGGCCGTGCTGCTGCAGTTGCCCTCCAGCGTGTTGTTGACGACGTGGTGGTTGTGGGGGTACTTCCCCGTCAGTATGCTGGCCCGGCTTGGGCAGCACAGTGGGCTGGCAACAAACTGGTGGTGGTGGTGGTGGTGGTGTTATTGGTGGTGGCCGTGAAGATGTGGGGAGAATGAATGCAAATAAAGGGTAGAAAGAGAAAAGGACGGTCGATCAAATAGAAACACTAACATTGGAAAAGGATGTTGAAGTGCAAGAGCAGGGGTCGCCAGTTCAACCCATGACCCACAATGACGTTCCCAGTTTTTTTTTTTAAGGAAACCTTTGCCTGGTGGTCATTTACACAGTTTGGAACACGTAAACGGAAATGTGATTCATCTTATATGCAGAGCTCAGGCGTGACTAGATGTTTCCCTATCACATTCTTGAACTGCCTCAAATGAATCCACCAAGCGCAAACAACTTCTCAGGGGAGCATCCGTTCATAACATTCTGTTTGTAATGACTAGGCTGGACAGTTCCTTTTCTCAACGCTGAAACATGCACTTGAGCCCAAAAGCATGCCTGGACTCGACTCTGGGTTGTGTCTTTATCAGCACAGATTTCACAATATACATTGTTGTCTTACTGTCTGACTAGGGGTCATGACTGTGGAAACCAGTGGACCTTTATTAAAGTAATAGGAACACAGTTGGGAAGGTACATACTATGGAGATTATGGGAAAATGAAGTGGTGTAAAGTGATGGTTACTTACAGCATTCGTGAACGAGATCCCTGCATCTCCAATTAACTTTTTAGTCTTGGCTAGTGGACTCTGAAAGAGAGACAGTTTCAGCATTACTTTCTGTATATAATTTACTGTATAAGGATAAGCTCTACTGCCTAATAAATTACATTTCAAAACACATGATGACGTTTATATTCTATCTTCTTGATATGGTTTTCTTGTCCAAGACCCTTTTTTAAAAACATAATTCAACAGCAGTGATACTAAACTTAGATATCCGCTATCAAGTGGATAAAAAGTAGAAAACAGGAAGAGAAGCTCTAAAGACCAAAGTCTGAATATGTCACCAACACCAAGGACGAAAACCCCCCTGATCAGAAGATTAGTAGAAGAATTAACACATATTTGTGCTGGTCGTATGGTTGCCAAATTCCCAACACCTGACTCACTAAAGTGTCCAGCAAGGGAAGAGGCTGAATCAGCGCACACACACACACACACACACACACACACACACACACACACACACACACACACACATCCATAATGATAACATGTGACTACAGAGCCAGTGTTAAGGATGCCTGACTTATTCTGTCCTGCTGTCCGTATGCTGATGTCCGTATTCTGCATGGATGCTCATAATGGACAAACAAGACATCCATTGCAGAAAACGTCCACGGCGGTCCACTCACCAGACCCCCTATAGCGATGTCCAGGTCGTCGGTGAGAATCAAAACGATGTTCGGTTTTCGGTTCGGCTTGGCAGTGACACCCCCTCGCAGACCGCACAACAAAGTGACGCAGATTAGACAGGTTCGAAAGGTCGCCAGACAATGTCCGGCAGAGGCCATTATCCCTTCCAAATGTAAAGTCGCGCAGCCGCCCCCCACTTGTCCAAACAGCTCAGCTCGATAGAAAAACGAGGAGTTCTTCTTATAAAGTATTCCAGACACGACACTGGCGACTCACGACCCGCTGCTTCCGGGTCCTCTACTAGTCATGTGATCCTGAGCTACGGAAGCCCGAGTCAGCTGCTCGACATGCTTATACATGCGCTCTCATTGGCAGACAGACCTGTGACTGTGCAGTCTTTTTGGTCCTAGACTGAAGCAAGTCCCAAAAGTCATGTGGTCCATGTTTCAAGCAAGTCCCAAGTCATGTGCAGTCCTCAAGCAAGTCTCTAGATATACAACTGCATTTTGGTTGCGCAAGTCAAGTCACAAGTTCATTGGTATTGGGTTATTCGTTTTCGCCAAACAACGACAATGCAATTATGCAGCGTTCGTAGGCATAGGCCTACTTGTAATGTGTGTACTACAAACTGAAATATGAATTATTTTCCCTCCCACAAATGCATGCGCACGAACGCCTCTATCGTTGATACAAAATATATGGGGAAATGGGTTAAATAACTTTACACTTTTGTTAATGTTAGTAAATTAAATAATTTAAATATAATTTTATAGTTATTTAGTCATGAAAAAATGCCTAGATATTTTTTCCTAGGTTTTCCTAGTGCGCTTCTCTGAGTTCTTCCGCGCGCACCTGCAGGCTGCTGCACCTGTCGCGCAACAGAGTTTGTCGCACGGGACGAAACTTTGGGAGTGGGCTGGACTATTATTTAGCCTGGCAGGGGCGTAAGTTACCAGCGTCTGGAAGTTTCAGGAAGGAAATTAAAGTATGTCAAACCCTGCCCTACCTCCCGAGGACAGGAATGGAATGCACCCGGAACTCCATCCTCATTGAAGCGCTCGCGGTTACTCACTTTGAGTGCTATTTACATGAATGGTCAACGTTGTACGGCGCAATGATAAGGGAGATAAGTGGAGAACAGTAGGATCCGACCGCAGTAAGCCACTTTGGCCGCGTGAAAATGGCGTCGCAGATGCCACTCCATGGGAGCAAACTTTTAGACCTTGACGTATGTGACCGCGGCGTGTGTTGCGAAGAAGGCGAGAGCGGAGTGTTCGTCAACTCGGCGACATCGCTCTCCGATGGCTACTCCGCTTTCCAGCAGTGGCGCGCCAGTGCCACCGACTCGGTGTCCGCCAACGGCTTCCTACCAAGTGACACATCATCACCAACTGCCGTGCGACAGGTTCCGGACCTGCCCGGCGGGACCCCCGGGACAACCGACGCTGCAGACTGTGATGATTTTGCACTTTACGGGGATATTACGAGAGGGCCACGCGCGTCCATAGTGGACGGCTTGCTGGTGGAACTTTATGAGACGTACAGCGGTGGGAAGAGGGGTTGCGTGGACAGTCTGGATAGCTCCACGGAGGCGTCAAGTTCGGAAGCATTCCTGGGTCGCAGTAACACCGGATCAAACTTCCTGCAGGAGTTGCAGGAGAGGCACACGAGACGACACCAGATGAACTATTTGGCACAAAAAGGTAAAGTCGTCATGTGTGCTAGTGTGTCTTAAAACAATGCCGAAGTAAGGAAGTTAATTAAAGTTTGTGATTAGTTTTAGTCGCAGTCCCACTCCTGACATCAGCAAATATAATTTAAATAACTATAATTCGATATTTATTTCAATGCATATTCCTAATGTTTTTAAATGTTTTTTTGTCTTTGTTGATTATTTTAACGAGATGCATATTTTCAATTTCATAACTATTTGATAGTGAGTGTGTGGTAGTGTGGTTACTTTGTTTTGAAGTACTCCATTGAAGTAGTTGAATTGAGGTTTGCTGACGGACATAAACGGAAGCTTAAGATATAAAAGGTCAAGACATTCCTGTTTGAACAGGATGTGGTTGTTGTTTTTTTGGTTTGCGTAATTTGGTTTGCTGAATTTATTGAGGATGCATTTCAGGGTGTGGAGATGACAGTTGATAGGGCTGCAACCAATGATGATTTTTCATAGTTTCACGACTAATTTCGCCGTCTCTAAAATATCGTCAACAATGGCAAAAATACACATCACATTACCAGAACCATAAGTAGATCCTCAATCTCCTTGCTTTTCTAAAGCTGTAAACTGAACATGTTACTTTCTACTTAAGTAGGCTAATGTCTGAAAGGTTTAATTGATTAATCATAATATTAGTCATAATCTTAATTATAACTATCTTGATTAATAACTTCATCATTGATATATTGCATTTATCTCCGGTGTTTCTGAGTGTGGTGCCTAGACAATCACAACTTCCATAGTTTGTTTTCTATTTTTGGTTTTGTTCAAACCAGTACCATTTTGTTATTGAACTTGTTTGAAACCAACACTGAGCGCTGTGGGCGCTCCGTAGCGGTTGGAGAACAGACCGGGCTGTTTATCGTCCACATGGGTTCGTGTGTGTGTGTGTGTGTGTGTGTGTGTGTGTGTGTGTGTGTGTGTGTGTGGACATCTTTTATTTTGTTATAAATAAGGGGAAGAAGCGTGGTTTTGTCGAAATGCGAGAACACACACACACACACACACACACACACACACACACACACACACACAGCAACAACTCCCAGCTGAAATATTCTGGGTTCACTCCCCAATTTCTTGTATCACAGCCCCCCCTCCAGCAGTATTACCTGCTCCACAATGAGCCGCGTCTATCCAGTCGCTTCAGACACAAGTGTGAGTTAATATTGTAATGTTGGGAACAGGTTAAGTGATTTTTTTCTTTGCAAAAAGATGTGAATGCAAGCAGATGTTTGTCACATTAGATTAGAGATGAGATTTATCAGTACAGAGAAGACCCATTCGATTGATCCCATCCAAGACCAAACTAATTGATCAATTAGAAGCGACACAGGTCTGTTGGCAGCGGTCTGTTCGCCCGTGGCATGGAAAAACAAAGAGTCTCAGGAGGCCATTATGTCATGCTCGGCTGCACACCGAACACTCCCCATGATAACATCCGAACGCCTGATGAACCACTAGCAACAGATTGTGGTTCTCATGAGAGGTGAACGGACAGGAAGTGCAAGTGCTTTGCATTTAGTGTTAGGAAGTCTGATGTATTCCTACGGTAGCAAATAAAAAAAAAAGCTTTTCTAACCAGTGGCCACTCAAAGCGCTTTACAATATTGCCTAATATTCACCCATTCATGCACACGTTCACACACTGATGGCGCTGTCAACCGCGCAAGGCGACAGCCAGCTCGTCTGGAGCAGTTGGGGTCAGGTGCCTCGCTCAGGGACACCTCGACACTGAGCTAGGAGGAGCCGGGGATGGAACTAGCAATCTTCCGGTTACCAGCCAACCCAACCCACTCTACCCCCCTGAGCCACACGGCGCCCGAGATCATGTCTTATTTAGAGTAGTTTTTTTATTTATTTAGTGTTTCCCAGCATTACTCTCTCCACCCTTTCCCCCGTAGCCCCCAAGCAAAAATACACATCACATTAGTAGATCCACCATCGCCTTGCTTTTCTAAAGCTGTAAACTGAACATTCTTACTTTCTTTTTAAGCAGGCTAATGTCTGAAAGGTTTAATCGATTTTAATCAAATCCAATATTTACGTCAATCTGTGCAGACCAGCTGGTTGGTTCATCAACATATTAAGACAAAGTGTTACAATAAGGAAGGTGCATTATGGATGGAAAGCTGCTGGTGACTTTCTGTGTGTGGTTAATAATAAGTTCACCGTTCATACGTTGCTGCAGCCCCAGAGGAGCTGTGTTCCATCGTCCAGGAGGTGAAGTACCGCACGGGGCTGCAGTCGGCCAAGCTGCTGCGGCAGCTGAAGCGTCGCGACCGGCTGCAGCACAAGCGGCAGAAGAACTGTGATGTCATCACAGCCTGCCTGCAGGCCGTCTCGCAGAAACGACGTAAGGGAGTCACGTGACACCCCCCCCCCCCCCGCCCCCCCCCCCCCCCAAAGCAGTCTAAGCTCTGCTTCTGTGAGACTGAAGAAACATGGACATTTGGCTGTCACTGATTGACGATTCTAATTAGTGAGTGAAGCTTTTTCAGTGTGAATTTTTTTTTTTTGTTTTTTTTTGTCTTTTGTGGTGCAGATAACTGATGGAAGATCCGTTCTCACGACTTAAGGATCCAAAATTGTCTTGGTTCTTATTTTCTGAGCGACCCTATCTCACTATTATCACACTATGGTTGTTGTATGGCAGACTTTGTAGGGGTTAGGGGCTGTGTGTCTTGCTCAAGAAGGCCTGCAGGCAGACCGCAGACTTTGGGGATCAAGGGATCACCCAGTGGGTGGGAGTCGAACACCATGGGCTACTGTCCTATCCCCAATCGAAAATTGTAAAATAATTTCCTTTGTGACCACCATTACCTCGTCCTCTGGCTATAGATAACGAAAGGCTGCTACTTGGAAAAAATACATTGAAAGTAATTTAATTGTAACTGTTATGGACATAATAATTATGCAATTTATGTTTTGCCAATTGGGATAATTACATTTTTATTAACAAATAACTGAACTAGCCAATCGGATGTTCCACCTCAATTCCCTGGTCCACTCATTCACAAATTACCTTTCGTTCTTTAAAAAAATTTAATAACGATATTCTACTCCGCTCCAGATGCTCATAAAGCCTTTCCGGTCTCTTGTCTACACCATTACCTCATTCTCCCCTCCATCTCTCCCTCTCTCTCTCTCTCCTCCCCGCATCACTCTCCATCCCTACCGCATCGCATCCTTTCCACCCACACCCCACCCCGAGTAGTGACGACAAAACGGAGGTGTGCGCTTCTCAGATCCCGCCGCCTTATGCAGGGATCTTGGTTTCCTCGTCGGAAAGGGGGGGAACAACCGATTTCACTTAATCGCGTGCGATTTTTAGATGACAAGGTCTGTGAGCGATCCGGAGTGACTCCATTGAATAACCAAGGAAGCGTTTGACGTTAAAAACAACCAGGAAGAGACGCAGCGATCACATGCATTGATCGACATTGGCGCGGATCGATTTCGCCTATAAAAAACAGTTAGGAATGGACGCGTCTTCCAGGAAGAAAAACACCCTGCTATAAAACGCCCAAAAAAAAGTCGTGTAACGTGGACCACAGAGGACTCATTGGATGGTGGTTCGTGCGCCGTACACCGTAACCGATGAGGCAGGAGCGCTTCATCCCCGCGGGACGGCGGTCCAGGGCGTACGTGAGGTCTCGGCAGCAGCAGCAGCAGGCGGGCTCGGGGTCCGGAGGTGTGGGGAATGTCATCAGCAATGTCCTCAAGAAACGCAACGGCATCTCCCGCAGCGCGCCCCGGCTGCTGTGCACGCTGGAGCCAGGTGACAGGGGGAGGAGAACGCGCGTGTGTGTGTGTGTGTGTGTCCCGTGTGCGGGCGACTATTCATATTGTAGGCTTAGTTCCTCGTAAACGACAATATCGTCATGCTTTCCGTTTATATTTGTATTTTTAGGTGCCAAGCACAAAGTGTGCGGAGGCAACTTACTTAATATTGTTATCTTAGTTTTTGAACTACAATACAGACCCAGCCGGATCTGGCCGTTTAACCTGGATTGTTGTTAATGTGCTGTCCATCTTGATATGAAACTGGTAACGTTAGCCTGGTCGCATGCAGCCTGCTTATAATTATTAACAGTTATAATGGGCACACGATCTATGATCGTACCTCGATGATGGGGAGATAACCTTTTTATTTTGGTGTACATCCAAGCATGCAGAGGAAGCACTCAACCGGAAATCGGGATCGTTAACGCTTTTCTTTTCAAAGTAGTGCTGCAAGCGCATCGGAAGTAGGCTACATGAGGAGGGCAACTCGTTTATGAATCAGTCTCATTCAGTAAGGCCTCCCTTGACCATATCAATGGAGCTTAGCTGAAGATATGATTTGCCCACATGCACCCCTACACGGTGGCCCCTACTAGCCCAGCAGCTGACCTGTCGCGCGGCTCTAATCTGGGAAAGGGAAGTAGGAGGGCTTTCTGTGGTAATCCCTTCTCTAGCTCACAGTGTAAACATGAGCCACACACCGGTGTCCAACAGCACACCATGGCGCAGGACAACTCCGCCGAGACGTCTAGACTAGAATACCCAGGTTAATAGATCACACTAAATGATGATGGGGATGGTGTTTTGGGGGGTTTAAATGCCACGTGAAAGATTGTCTTAGTTGGTGGGATGACTATATAGGGAGACTTAGAGAAACAGGTTGGCTGGCGAGCACGCAACGATGTTAGGAGGACTTTGGCCAAAGTGGCTTTTCTTCTTAACTTGGAATGACATTTTTCATTTCCGTTGAGTTTTTGGGAGATTTGTCCGTGCGTTGTGGATGATGGAGTGATTTAGCAGCTGTCGTGCGCGCCAGTCCTGCGATTGAATTGCGAAATCAGTGCCACGCAGTAAAGGGCAGCGAGGCGATCCAATCCCTTTGGGGATGCTTTGCAATATCGTCTTCCTGGAAAAACGCTTCATGGGCCCAGAAGAACATTTCGAATACCCTGAAGAGGGATTTTTTACTCTAATTTGCTGGAGACATCCAGATGTCTGTAAGCTGTGACCCAGATCTGTGTTTCTGGCGTGTTTGGGTGCTTTGGGATTTTGAATGTGCATGACAGTTAATCTCATAATATTCGGTACATTCAGGCAAAGCTACTTGATATTATTGCAAGGGGAAACCGAAACCTGCACAAACGGCAATCCGTTTAGAATATATTATGCATATTTCATAAAGTAAAATAAAATGGCTACATCACAGAGGCAGTGTCTGAGCTGTCTCGTTCAATGGGAAGACCATATATGGTCCTTTTGATGAAAGAAATGCGACAGGTGATTGTTTCTAATTATTACCAAGATAATAACCAGACCTGTTGTTTACTTCACAGGAGTTGACACTCGGCTCAAATTCTCCATTGAACCGTCACTGGGCAAAAATGGATTCCAGCAAGTGAGTTTTTATTTATTTATCATGGCTGCTCTTGGCCAGACATTGAAATATTATATTTCTGTAAAAAATCCCTCCCCCCTGACATAAATCCTTTTGTGTGTGTGTGTGTGTGTGTGTGTGTGTGTGTGTGTGTGTGTGTGTGTGTGTGTGTGTGTGTGTGTGTGTGTGTGTGTGTGTGTGTGTGTGTGTGTGTGTGTGTGTGTGTGTGTGTGTGTGTGTGTCAGTGGTACGATGCCCTCAAATCCGTGGCCAGGCTGCCAACAGGAATCCCTAAGGAGTGGAGGAAAAGGGTAAATTACTCACAACAACCAAAAAGACACACACACACGTCACACAAATCAACCTTCCTACTGCGACTGTCTTCCGGGTCTTCAGGATACATTACAGGGCTAACTCTTTTGGCTTTTCTCCATTGTCTGCCGTGTAAACTATTAAGCTGTTGTGGCTTCAAGGCCGTTCTATTATTTTACCGTTGAAATGAGCCCTTTATAACCATATTGTGAACCAGTGCTTATAACACTATTTTACTCTTTCATTATACTACGCATGAAGGTAGACGTTAATTATGACAGGTGCTGTTGATAAGATCTGAGAGCTGTTCAGGGAACAACGTTTTATAATAAAAAGCCCAAACAAATTGTATCTATAATTTTATCTCTTAAATTGTGCCTGCAGCCCCTATTTTCCAAACAATATCATTTACAAATAAGGAAGTTTGTGTGTGTGTGTTGTACAAAATGTTGTGTGTTTTTCTCCTGGCTTGGCCACTATTGAGTCATTCACAAAGCATTTATACTGCGCTGCATAACACGCACTAAATCCAATTAATAATATTGACATCCGCAGGTGTGGCTGACCCTGGCCGACCATTACCTGCACAGCATCTCCATCGACTGGGAGAAGACGCTCCGCTTTGCCTTCAACGAGCGCAGTAACCCCGACGATGACTCCCTGGGCATCCAAATCGTCAAGGTAACGCTTAAGTGCGCCTTAAGGGTTGAGGTGTAAGTGTGCGTGTGCGTGGGAGGACGTTGTTCCAGACTTTAAAGCCAAACACACAAACAAACACAACTGTTGGAACAGTGTGACCACACCGCAAAGAGAGGCTAAATAAACACCTCTAGAAACAACACTGTGCTCGCCCCGTAATGGAGCTGGTTTTCAGGGCTGTGCTAACAGTCGGCTTGGCAACAGCCGTGACAATGTTGACTTTCACTGCGCCGGTTTGGAGAGACCTCTCCGTGCTTGTCAGTTGTGGTCAGGAGGACGCTTCATAAAGCTTTTTAAGTCTGTGTCCAATTGATTACAAGACTACAGTCTGCTCAATGCTCTCTGCCTGCAATTAGTTTAGGAAGGAAGGAAGCGAGGAGGGAGGGAGGGAGGGAGGGAAAGACTCCTTTCTAATGTATACAGAAAATGTATCACACACGTTGTTGGGACAGTTGCAGTTTATATGCTGTGTTGTATACATGTATACACACTATAATTAATGACAGTGCAGGTATTTGATGTACACTGTCCAGAAAGCAAGGAAGGAAGGAGAGTGAAGGAAGCGTGGAAAGAAGATCCCTGGAGAGCGTTGGTAAACCGTCGGGTGTGGAGGGGCCGCGGGGGTCCGCAGTGCTACGCCCGGTCCCGGGGTTCCATTCTGTACCAAACCATGACTTACAGTCACAAATCGGTGGGATTAACAACAATGTCGCCCATAGAGGGCGCCACCCCCTGTCTGCCGATGACCCCCAAGAACCGGCCTCTGTCGGTGACCGACGCTAATGGCTAGTACTTGATGCTTAAGTTAACAGAGACCCAATGGCTTCCTATCGCTCTGCCAAGCCTTCTGTTTGTTTTGCGTAGCTCTCCGTGAGCGTTGCTATGGAAATCCTCCTCGCTGTAATCAGTGGATCTCCAACGCACCTGCTGGGTGTTTTCACCTGAGGTGCCCGAGTTGGCGCATAACTCTCGTCCGTGTGCTACACGCCCGGCCTTGACGATTGTCTGTGACGGAGACGAGATGGAGGAGATGTTTGTCCCCGCCACCCGGCGTCAGTCCGGGTGCGTCCGCGTCACGGAAAGCCAGTTCCAGCTGTTGTTTTTCTCTCTCTCTCTCTCTCTGTGCTACTACGTCACGCTGAGCGGCGTGCTAGTGTGCGCCGGTTTCCACGTTAACATGAGGGCGCTCTCCTGTAATGAAACCATTATTACGCGCCTCGACTCCATCTGTGACGTGCCGACGCGTCTAGTAATTGACTTCATGGGGTAGTTCAGAAGGATAGACAGTCTGTTGATGCTAAAGGAGATGTGCAGCATGGCTTTGTTGTTCTGGTACTTCTTGATGTATCAGTTTATGATCACTATCCGCTGGTCGAACATGCATAGGGTACTACTGTGAAGGACTACTAATATTATATATATATATATATATATATATATATATATATATATTATATACTACTAACTAATATATGCAGTAATGTACACAATCCACGGGATGTCGAATTACGATCACTAGATACATGAAACTAGAGATTTTTAAGCTTTGTTTCAAGCAATTCTGAAAGGTATTAATACAAACAAAATAACATTGGCATGCCTTTTATTATCCGGTCTCAGGACTTGCACAGGACCGGCTGCAGTTCCTACTGTGGCCAGGAGGGGGAGCAGGACCGCGTGGTGCTGAAGAGGGTGCTGCTGGCCTACGCCCGCTGGAATAAAACGGTGGGCTACTGCCAAGGGTTCAACGTGCTGGCCGCGCTCATACTGGAGGTCACCGAGGGCAGCGAGAGCGACGCACTGAAGGTACACACACACTGTACATAACACGCACACACAAAATGTGACCGGAACGCATTGATATGAATACACATGCAAAAATACAACCCCATTTCTCTCTTTCTGAATTCAGGTGATGATTTATCTAATTGACAAGGTGCTGCCCGAGAACTATTTTGCCAACAACCTGCAGGCACTTTCAGGTATGCACACACACACACACCCCACCCTCAGCTACAAATTGCATTAATGTCTCAAAGCCTTTCATCTAAGTGTGTGTGTGTGTGTGTGTGTGTGTGTGTGTGTGTGTGTGTGTGTGTGCGTGTGCGTGTGTGTGTGTGCGTGCGTCTCTTCCTTCAGTGGACATGGCTGTCTTTAGGGACCTGCTTCGGCTGAAGTTGCCCAGGCTGTCCCAGCACCTCCACCATCTGCAGAAGGCTGCCAACAAGGAAGCCGGAGGTGTGTGTGTGTGTGTGTGTGTGTGTGTGTGTGTGTGTGTGTGTGTGTGTGTGTGTGTGTGTGTGTGTGTGTGTGTGTGTGTGTGTGTGTGTGTGTGTGTGTGTGTGTGTGATAAGGTCCCTTCTCCCTTCCTCCGCCTACCCTGTGTTTGACTAGGCATTCTCTAGCACAGCTGTGAACCAGAAAGTGGGTCGGATGTCAACGCCCCTGTTGCTGTTTAAACGGTAGAACGTCCCCCAGCTACACTGGCAGGAATGTGTGGCTTAAATTTACTGATAATGAGAAAGGGGGGGGAAGGCACTCTAGAAACATCCATCACGCTGCTGTGGGTCCTAAATTGTCCTCTATATCTCGACGTTAAATATTAATTGTAATAAATGTGTCATTATAATATGAAGGCTCATAATGTATAGGCGGTTGGCGTCGGGTCGGGTGCAGCAAATCGAGCCGTAAAACGCGTGCGCGTGCGTTACATCGTGACACCGCCGCATTAGCTTCTCTAGCCTGAATCTCTCTCTCTCTCTCTCTCTCTCTCTGTCTCTGTCTCTCTCTGTCTGTCTCTCTCTGTCTCTCTCTCTCTGTCTCTCTCTGTCTGTCTCTCTCTGTCTCTCTCTCTCTGTCTCTCTCTCTCTGTCTCTCCACCCCCCGCTGCCCAGGGAGCTACGAGCCCCCGCTGACCAACGTGTTCACCATGCAGTGGTTCCTCACCATGTTCGCCACCTGCCTGCCCCCGCAGACGGTGCTGAAGATCTGGGACTCGGTGTTCTTCGAGGGCTCCGAGGTGCTGCTCCGCGTGGCCCTGGCCATCTGGGAGCGGCTGGGAGAGTGAGTCCATCAGGAGCCTTTTTTTATTTATTTTTTTGTATTTTCTTTTGTTAGTTTTACTTACAGATGGCTGATGGACTTGGTATTGTGCAGCATGTTTTTATC
>NC_140288.1:13578906-13588906 GCF_964030765.1 Micromesistius poutassou
CCCCTCCACCTCTGCGTCAGCAGCATGCTACCGGATAGCGTGATGCTTTGGCGTATAGGCGGTTTAGACCCGTCACTCATATCCCCGTTTGCACTGTGAGTCGGTTTGGAAACCACTTCCTGTAAATTCATCCTCCCCTTACTACTCCAAGTAGATATCGAGTGTTGCTTATTTCATTTGCAACCCTCTTTGCAAAGGGCGTGGTGTGCCACTGTTTGGACGCAACGGATACTTTAGGTGGAATGTAGGATTTTTATTCTTGAAAAATAGGGTGATTCACAATGATGGAACGAATAATATAGATCACTGAACTTAATATTGAGTACATTTAGTAGCATGGCTTGTTTTGTTCCATTTGTAATGTTTTCCGTTGATGCTTTGATATAATTTGTGTTTGCTAAATAAACTGCCTTCTGGCTGTGATAGCTGTGTTTTAAAGGGGGTGCGGCACTCAGCCAGTGCATGTGTATTTATCTATTTTGTACTGTTCACATATGAGCAGTGTTTGGAATAACGCCGTTATTTTTTCAGTAACGGGGTAATCAAACTAATTACTGTTTCCGTCGTTACAACGCCGTTATCGTTACTGAACGTTAAATGCGGTGCGTTACTATGAATTGATTGAATAAACTGCGTAATCCGAACGCACCCCTGGCTCCGTACACAAACTGCTAGTGAGGAGACCGGGTGGGTTAACAACGAGATAAGCGATTATGATTGGCTAAGGCAGAGTCATGTTTCATGGTAGCCAATCGGAGCCAGTGTTTTTACACACAAGCCAGGCCACGCGCACCACACACACACACACCAAACTCGAAGAAGCAGCAGAGATGAAGCAGCAGAGATGGCGAGTCCGGAGCAATCCGATGAAAAGTTGGCATACTTTTTTAAAGTAACGTTCCCAACACTGCATATGTGAGGGGGTCTTTGAAAGGTTAAGATGACCATTTAGAGGTCAGAGCATGTATGCTATTGGGTCCCTTGGGAAGCAAGGCTAAAACCCTAGTCTCGTTCTCTAGTTGATATACTGACTAGAATGTGGTCTAACAGTGCTGGTCTTGACTGGAGGTGGTGACGAAGCCGTTGCTGCACAGTGGGGCTCCTAGCTATGGAGCTAGTGATGATGAGGATGTTTTGTCTTCACAGTAGCGGTCCTGGCGGTGGATATTGTGGTAGTAGTGTTGATGATGATGATGGCATGTCTTCACAGTGGGGGTCTTGGCAGCTTAGAGAGCGACGACGATGCTGACATGGATGATGAAGACTCCATAGTGACGTCCCTCGGGTGTCTGGGGCCCCTGGGCGGGCTGCTGGCCCCGGAGGTGCAGAGGTACCAGAAACACCTCAAAGGTCAGCACACACGCACACACACGCACTCGAAAACACACGCGCACACACACACACACACACACACACATCCCTCTACCTTTTTATGTCTATTCAAGCATGTTTGCCGATTTTCTTTTTAGCCATGAGCTGCAGTTAAAGAAATCAATAAAGCCACGCGTGCATATGGCAGAGATGCATTGTGATCCAAACACAAAAGCAGAATTGAACCACTTGAGGGAAATAACCGGGAGGAGCACAAAGAACAATGCACTCCAGTCCCCTGACCGTAGGTTTTTTTTGATGAGAGGGCAGTTCCTTCCTTTTTGCAGATCTCTATAAAAAAAACAACCCATAATGGTCTCATTTAAGACCCTATTCTTGGAGAAACTTGCACACTGCAGCGGTAATGATTCACCACTCTGTTGAACAGTGGGAAGCGTCATGCCTCAGGCGGTCCACATATAACCTTCTGCTGCCTCAGCATATAGCCTGCAAACGCTTTGACGCATCTTCATTTCTATGCTATTTATACCTAAATGGCCTCCCAGGGCCCAATATTCAAATGTTTGACTTGAACAGCTGTACCCTTCACCCTAACTGACTTTAAAGGGTTGCTTTTTCGGGTGTTATTGTGCCAACCATGTTGAAAAGTGTGGTTTGGAGCCCTGGGGGTTCAGTGGAAGAAGCTGTAGCTTCCGTACGACCTCTGCTGCTCTACGTGGTTTATGTCAAGAAAATAGCAAAAAACTACAGTATACACCAGATGCATACATTTGTGATGTACATTTTAATGCATCTTATTGTCTCATTTTTACCCCTTATCCAAGATCCATACATAGTACTACTCATTACACACTAGGGATGTGAATAACTCAAATTTTTCATGGTCGAATAATCAGTGGGTGGATGAATAATCGATTATTCAATGTGTGCCGACATTCACAAAGGCAGCCATGGATCATCGGCAAGAAATCACTTAATATCTTAAACACAAAAAAACAAACTTTAACAGTGATCAGTGTTTGTGTTGTAACAGTGCTACAGAACCAACATTAGTTCTGTCCGTTAATTCTCGTTTATCTGAATGGGAAAAAATGTCAACGGTCCAAATGTTAAAAATCGACTTTGATCCTCGGGAACGAATAATCGAATAATGGAATATTCTGACCCATCCCTAGTACACACCAAGGTTTGATAATACCTTTTTATAGCAGAATAGCATGTATGGACCTCAGACCCTTTTATCAGCTCTGACGGCGCTAGAGTACCACGGGCCACCGGCCCCACCAACACCTCCCGCCTCCACCCGCTCTCTCCCCCCGTCCCACAGATCAGCACGGGGGGCAGGGGAGCATCGCCGAGCTGAGCCCCGGCGCGGTGGGGGCCGGCGGCGGCGGCGGCGGCGGGCTCGGAGGCGGCACCGGCGGGTCGGCAGGAAGGGGAGGAGCCGCCCGGGGACGGAAGCAGAAGGAGCAGCAGCAGCAGCAGCAGGCGGCGGCGGTCAACGGCATGATGACGGAGCGCATGAGCACGGACATCGGCGCGCTCAAGCGGCAGTACGCGCGCATCAAGCGGCGCCAGCAGCAGCAGGCCATGCAGCTCTGCATCCGCACCGGTGGGTGTGGGGGTGTGGGGGGGGGGGGGTTCCAACACGGGTTCATGGGTTGGTTCAGCACGGGTCCAATGGCACGGTGAAACGGCGGCGTTGTGGAGAAGCTGTCGGCTGTGTTAAGCACAGTAAGAGCACTATTTTGGTGATAGCCGTGTAAAGATGAAATGAGAAAAAACACTTGAATAGGAGGAGATGAATTTAACACTTAATGTATGGGAATGAGGCTTTGAATGTATTGACACATGGGTATACGTATGTGTTGCACGTTTGTATCAGTATGTATCAGTCCTGCTACAATAGCAGCAGTCACACTACATACTACATACCACATCTACTACTACTACTAGTGTGCCAGCGATGGCACGGGCCATGTGACTCACTGTCGCGTGCATGTGCATGTGAACAAGTGTCAGGCAGGGTAGTCTTGTAGGACATAAGCTTGTGCAGTCATCCATGCATTTCAGTTCTGGACAATTAGGACCATCAACTGAACCATCTGTTGTTGGTTACTGGTTGAATAGATTATTCCTTAATATTTGAATTTGAAAGGCTTGTATACACATATGCGTGCATCTCTCCAATAAAAGATGATTCGATGCGTATCTCGATACATGGGGTACGATACGATTCAGGAACGATAAATTTTTAAAATGGAACGATTCGGTTCAGAAGGATTTCGATTCGATGTGGCACGGCTCAATTCGAGAGGGTATGATGCAATGGATTTCTTGTTCAAAGTAGACAATCATTTCACAAAATGAATTAACTTGTAAATGTGGCATTTCCTTCAAAAAGATTTATCAAAGACTAGAAAAGAAGTGTATTTGTTAGGGGTGTGCATCTCTCCAATAAAAGACGATTCGATGCGCATCTCGATACATGGGGTACGATACGATTCAGGAACGACACATTTTTTAAATGGAACGATTCCATTCAGAAGATTCGCATCTTTTAAATCAAAATCTATTTTCTGATTCAAATCGTTTTTTGTCACACCCCTAATGCACACACTTGGTATAGTTTATTTTGACAGAGGAGCACACATGCGTCTATACATTCAAATGCAAACTGCCACAGGTTATAATTGACTAACCATTGGTTGGTATGTGACCCTTAGGGCCTGAAATGAGAATGACACCGGCAGCAGGGGGTCCTCAGGAACCCCACCAGCAACCCACTAATGGTACAAACCGTCGCACCAATCCCAATGGGGCTAAACCAATCACAACGGGGCTAAACCAATCACAACGGGGCTAAACCAATCGCTGATGAGACATGAGGGGTGTCCAGCAGGGCATGACCACTTCGTCCAATAACTCTTGATTGCTTTCATTCTCTCAATCAGTGACACTAACTAATTACATGGATAACTACTGTCAGTTTTTTCACCACTGTTAAAGGGGTACCGTCAAATTATTCTAATTCTAATATAAGTGTACTGCTTGATCAATTTGTGAAGTAATCGTGGTCTGCAACATCAACCCGGATGAAAAAGTTGAACCATTTATTCAATTTTCCAAATAAAACGAATGGAGAACTCAATCAATCTATCAATGGTTCAACTCTTCTGTTTCTTTCAGGGGAAATGGGACTGGATTTTTTTTTTTTTTTCTATCACAACACCCATACGAAGCAGTTCAATCTCGTATGAGAAACCCTAGCATGACGGTTCCACTTTAAAGAAACGCCTGGTGGCAGAGTCTGAGAGTCTAATTTACTCCTGGGAAGCTTTGCTGTGGCTGCGTCTCTTTCAAAGTCACGTCGGACACGCGCCGCTGGAGCCAGGGAGGGCATTCCGAAAACGAGGCTAAACCTATTAAAACTGGGATTGTGTTCTTAATGAAGAGCAGAGATCCCCAGGAAATTTATACTAAATGACTTCAGGTGGCATCAGCCTACAAGGTCGTTGTGGCCATTGTAACGGTGATAATCCTGCACAAATGTAGACGGCTAATGTCGCAAGCGGCTCCAGTGGTCGTGTACAAAGTGACTTTGATCGTGGGCTCTGGGGATTTTCCTTTGATTCCTTGTCGTGGCAAAATGCTACCTTTTTTTTATAGCCCTGTGTTTCCATGTTTTCCGCACCTTTCTTCGACTTGAAATACTTTGAACCCTCTGTCATCTCTCGGGATCCTCTCAGCTCTTGCATTATGTAACCAAACACTGGCACCGTTGTTCTTACTCTGATTACATTTCCCTTCCATACCACTGATCTTCTTGAATGGACTGGTGCTCTTTCTTAATGGGTTTTGTGTTTGAGAGGATGTGCATCTCCCTGTGGATGAGTGCAACATATATATTCCTTTGTTGTCTCGTCTATATGGATAGTAACTCTGGTTGAAAAATGTAAATCTATTTTATTTTAAATGATATGTAATCTAGTAAATGAATACATTATCTCCCTTTTGACAAATTCCATCGTATGTGTTAATATTTAACCGCTTTCTCTCTACCCATGTATATTTAACACGCGCAAATGAATCATTCATTGTTTTTTTTTGTTTTTTTTGTTATAATTTCATCCATCTCCCAGACAAGTGTCCCGCCACCAGCGTGCTGGCCTCCCAGCTCAACCCCTCCTCCCCCGTGGTCAACCACCTCCTCCTGGGCAGGAGGCCCCGCGCCGCCGGCCCCCGGGGCTCCAGGACCTCCAGCCCCGGGGGCCCCATCGGCCTGGGCCTGCCCTGCACGCTGGGCGGCGCCGAGGGCGGCGGCGGCGGCGGCGGCGGCTCGCCTTGGCGCGAGCACGTACGTGCACACCGCCGGAGCCTGGCCCGCGCACGTGCCCAGCTGGGCTTCGTAGACTCAGAGGAGCTGGAGGAGGAGGAGGAGGAGGAGGAGCAGGAGGAGGAGGAGGAGAAGAGGAGATCCAGGAGAAAAGATGGCAGAGACGAGAAGGGGGGGAGTACGACCGAGCAGGGGGACGAAGGGTTGGATGAGGGAGGGGGGGATGACGAGGAAGAGCGGGAAGGGGAGAACAGCCTGACTACCTCACCCCCGCCCGGCTCCACGCTCCCCGGGGCCCAGGAGGGGGAGGGGGAGGGGGAGGAGGAGGAGGAGGAGGAGGCGGAGCCTGCAGAAGGAGAGGGGGGAGTCGAGGAGCGCCTCGGCTCGCTCGACCTGGCGTGCCCCCCGGGCGGTCCCCTGCCCCCGGGACCCCCGCCCCAGATGCCCATCCTGCCGCCGCCGCCGCGCCTGGCCCGCCGCCGCAAGGAGTCCGACTCCTCCGGCGACGGGCCCGCCGCCGCCGCCGCCCCGCCGGCTCCGCCCCTGCCCCCGCCCCCCTGCTCCTCCCCCGCCGTCCGCCCGCGCTCCTCCTCCTCCACCATGTCCTCCTCCCCCTCCACGCCCGCCCTCTCCTCCCGCCCCTCCACCGGCAGGGCGCCCCTCCCCTCCTCCCCGTCCACCCCGGACCTGTGCTCCTCCTCCTCCTTGACCTCCTCCTCCTCCTCCGGATCCTCCTCCTCCGCCGCCGCCGCCGGCCACCACAAACTGCCCCTCTTCTCCCCCTTCCCCTGCGTCAAGCAGCCCCGCAAGTCGGCGGCGGCCCGCAACCTGGGCCTCTACGGGCCCACGTCCCGCACGCCCACCGTGCACTTCCCCCAGCTCAGCCGCGTCGCCGTGGCCTCCGCCGCCGCCTCCCTCGCCAACGCCTCCACCACCACCGCCGCCAGCAGCAGCAGCAGCAGCAGCAGCAGGCGGCGCTGACGGAGTCACCTCCGACGGACGGAGTCACCCAGACGGAGTGCCCGACTGAGCGAGCGGGGAAAAAAAAGGGGAGGAAGCGACCGTTTACCGGCTTTGTGTGACGCGAGGTGTGTCAGAGGGAAGTCGGAAACCGCGATGTTGTCGGACGCCACGAACGGACGAACGGACGGAAGGGACGGTCGACGCCGAAGGTCGAGCCATGCTGGCTCTTGGTTACCATGGCAACATGTAAAACAGGAAGAATTACCCCCCCCCCCCCCCCCCTTATCACACTTAACGTCCCTGCACATGCAAAGCGAGCCACAGAGACCGGAGAAAAGTAAACACACGGCAGAAGATATGTGGGATCGAGCCACTCTTCATCTTTGCTCCCGTAGACCCGTCCGTCCTTCAACTCCGGCGACGCGAATAGAACCGCTCATGTATGCCAAGTATTTACAGAACTTCACGCAGCTTTGAAGTAGTCACAAAGTGACTGTATGTGTGTGTGTTTATTTATAAACAGTTCATGTCATTGACTGGAATGAAATCCGTGTGGGCATTACCGGTGTTTTGAAAGCACCTGCATTTTTTTTTTTTTTCAAGGATTTGTCATCGTGTTTCATCTACAAAGGAAATGCACTGCCTCCGTCAGCACTGCCTCCGTCAGTAAACCAAACAGTAGTTGTCGATATTAAGGCTGACCTCCCAAGACATGTTTGCCTCCAAAAACATCAAAGCCAAATATTGAAAATATCTGTGTGTGGGCGTTATGTATAATGGCCAACGGCCATAATAGATATACATTATCTTCTTGTCAAAATGTTGCAGACTAGCAAATTTTTATTTCTTTCATTGATTGACTACATAATATTGTAACCTTAAAATAAGGGGACATTAATGAATCGTTAATTAATAGATAGCTAATGGTGTTGCTGAAACTAAAGGATTATTGTTTACATTGAGGGTTAGGGTTAACCCTAACCCCTATGCCAATAATTTGTAGTAATGCCTATTATTGCATTAACTAATGTTAATTAATTGTTCATTAATGTACCCTTATTGTATAGCGTTACTCATAATATTTATATGGTATGATTTTCTTTGTACATTTGTTTTTATTTGCCCTACCTGAATGCATAAGATATAAGGGGTTTGTATGTGTGCGAGAGGGAGAGAGTGTGCGTGAACGCCTGATCACTGATCACAGAGATCCTGCAACACTAAATGGTCTGCACAGCTTGACCGCAACCCCCAATAAAGAAAACATGAATGTAAAAGAATGTGTCATTTCCTTCTTTAGAGTGTTATATATGCCTCATCTCGTCTGCTGTTTCCACGTGGCAGTGATGATTAGCAAAAAATGTGTTCCTTAATCGAAGTTCCTTTAAAAAGTGTCTGGCAATGTTTTAACATCTCATTTCCAAGAACAGTTTTGGCTCTGAACATGCCCAGTGTGGCGTCAGCGGTTTTTCAGGCAACGTTTACAGAAATGTAAATGTGGTCTGTTGTGGTCTGATACCAAAGGCAGAAGTTGTCCTTCCCTGTGCTCTATGGATGATAATCGATCTGTAAGGCAAGAAAAGCGCATAATTATCAGTTTTTCGATTTCGATCTTTGTTGTCTAAATCATATGTTAACTTGCCAACTCCAGTAGGAAGGAACTATGGAGGTCCTGGGTAATGGTCTTTCACTCTCAATACCCGTGGAATGATTTATCTGATTGCTATATTTATTGACTTACAGGCCAGTTAATACTTATTTATTGGCCATTGAAAAAGTAATTTCCCAACATCAAGTAGTTCCCTAAAAAGAATACACACACAAAACACTCCAGAAGAAAGCTACAAAATCATCAAAGTAATGCTTCAATGATCATACAGGAATCACATTAGATGAAGTAAAAGCCTACAATACCCAGATCCGCTGACGCGTACATCAAGTGCCAAGCTCTGAACATAATTAACACAATAAGATGTAAACAAAACAGTACCGCTAAAGTACCATAGTCATTTTTTAGCGCCGTAGACGTCAACCAATCGGTGGCCACAGAACAGTATTAGACAAAAAACGCTGTCAGAAACACATTCAACACCTAGATTTAAGATACGCAAAAACACATTCTGACTGGCCACAGGATCACAGTGCTACATGTGAATGTGAATATTTTGTTTTGCGGAAAAACTCATAGTGAAATAGTTTTTGTTCATGGTTTTGAATTGCAGTCCTCATCTCGAACAAATCTCATCGGAGACGCTAGGTAGTTGTCGTTGCGTGATATCAGTGGTGTGTAAAGTTCCCCCGTCCCTTCTGTCTCTCGTCTGGTATTCAGGTTCAGTTATGGTCCCACGTCGACGCAACGCAACGACCACGCAGACGCCTCGACGCAGTCGCGAACCTGTTTTGGTTCTGCGTCGGGATTTAGTGAGCGGACCAATCACAGCCCTTGCTTGGGTCCGTAAACCCCCCTTTGCGATGCGTCGACGTGGGACCATAAATAAGCCTTTAGTTAAGTGACTTCTTGGGACGAGTTGGCTGGTGGTCAGGCTGTCGGTACGTGTCTCTCTCTCAGGACGCCGTGGCGCGGCCCATCCCAGGGTTCACCAGAGAGAAGTTCCTGAACATGGTCTGGTCCACGCTGTTGATGAGCGCGCGGTCGGCACAGGACAGCCGCGGCTTCTCGTTGAGGAACTCGGTGTCGAAGTTGCTGCAGTCGCTGGCCGATTTCTGTCGGGGAGCGGAGGAGGTCAGGGGTCAGAGAACGAACGAGGGGTCGGGGTCAGAGAATGAGGCACCCGTGTCCTTGGTAACGTGTGACATCATGCTTTGGAAAAAGGGGTTGCCACTGTTTAGCCGGCAGCTCCGTGACTCAGTTCCAATTAGGACACATTAGTATCCACAAAGATGACTAGATAGATACAACACCAGCCCACTGATTGGTACAGTCCACCAAATTGATGGATTCATCTATTATAGCCCATTTGTGATCGCACTGGTGGATGGATGGCTTTTACCGACCAATAGCATTCCCTTTGATTTCAACAACACAGTGTGTAGGAGAGCGCGGGTGTAGTTACCACTGTGGGCCTGAAGGGCGGCGCCACCTGCCGCAGCTCCACGGCGACCCAGTCGGTGCCGCTGAAGAAGTTGTGCCGCCTGACGTCGCCCTTGATCCCCAGCCGCTGCTCGGGCTCCCTCACAAACAGCTGCACACAGACGCATGGCAACGTTGTCATGGTGAGGACGCTTTTGTAGCGCCAACAAAGTCATTCACTGAGAGTGACCTGTGATGTTGTCATGACGTGATCACTGTTGTAATTAGTTAAGGTTCACCCGCAATCGCTTTCCCGTGGTTTTTCCACTGTTATAACA
>NC_140288.1:13593906-13603906 GCF_964030765.1 Micromesistius poutassou
ACAAACCGATTAAACACCAAACTATTTGAATTCCCTCTCTCTTTATTTCTCTTGGCATCCACCTTGAAATCTGCCTTCTTTGAAATACATGAAATAAGTTTATTTTTAAATCGTAGGTCCACATACCTGCACACACACATACATTTAAAGAAGAGCCTTCATCCCTATGTGCATGTACTGTCCAACCTGTAGTTTGTGTGTCCCTTTGTTTTATTTCTGGTAACTGTCTGCGTTGCTGTGTTTTTTTGGTTGTTGTTCTGTACCGTTATTCTTTTGATCTGAATCATTTGATCTATTTCTGGGCACGTACAACGCAAAGCCACATTGGAAGCACTGGAATGGCACTTACTGTGTTTGCAGAAATTCATTTTTGGTCATCGTTGACTTTGAGTAATCAATTGTGAAATGATTGGTCATTATTGGGTAAAATTGTTGTGTTTGAAACGGCCACAGCCCCATAATGCAAGATGTGGCATGAAAAGTTGTCATTGGCCTAGTTTATGGTATTGTGGGAGTTTGTGTGCGGATGAGGGCTGGGGGATTGGACTCTGGGGCTGGGGGAGGCTGCACACCTGTTGTACATTGATCAGTGTGCACAGGTTAAATCAGCCATCACCACACACACACTTGTCGAGATCTCCTACATGGCAGTGGAGCCATGTTCATTATCACACCTTTGCAATAAACCCGATTTCTAACACCACAACCGTGTGTCTGGAGGAGTCCAAAAGACGTCACCTAGGTGGAGTCTGGCTGCCACCTAGGTGGTGTGGTAGCATGGACCTTTGCTACAGATCTATTTACCTCGGTCTAGGATTTGACAGTACGACATGACAGTGCCGTAGAATCGTCTCAAAATGGCACAGCGAGAATTTCCCTCCTCTGGCGGTTTGCATTGATTGTGGACGACCACACCCTGTCACTGAGCAGCCCCAGGGGAGGGGAGGCCCTCTGCGCTACCTTGCCGAAGCTGCCCTTGCCCAGCATCTTGTGCAGGACGAAGTTGTCCAGGGTGAACTTGTGGTGGTGCTCCTTCCGGGGCACGGCGTAGAGGGGCTCCTCGTCCTCCGGGCGGGGCCCCTGCCCGGGGTCGCTGGACGGGGGCTCCTGCCCGCCGTCCTTCTTCTTCTCCGCCTCCTCCTCCTCCTCCTCCTCCTCCTCCTCCACGGAGACGTACCACGACACACCCCGGAGGTCTGGAGGGACCGCACACACACACGGAGGAAGAGGAAGAAACCCCCGAATGATGAGGGATATCCGGATATGTTTTGTCTATGGATTAATGTGTGCTGTTTATAGCTAGGATAAGCTAAGCTAAATGAATTAAGCTGAGCTAAGCTTGGAAATCAAATAAGCTAAGCTAATGTAAGGCAAGATAAAGGTAGGATAAGATAAAGATAAAGCCTTTCTTCGCCAACTGTCACAGATCAGCTACAAGTGTGGGAATTGCCGTTCCAAACAGTAAAAAGCAGTTTGTAACAAACGCTCCATGCTAATGTGTTCCCTACAGGTTAGATCGGATGCTGTCGGTCATTGGTCGGTATGTCTTCATGTCGTCCGGTCCTCACCTTTGCATGCGGGGGTTGCGGTGGCCGGTAAGCCCATGATCAACCCGGACGGCGCCCTGACCACGCCCGGCTGGTCCACGGTCACTGGCCCCTCTCGACCAATCAGGTCGCTGTCACTGCTGGTTTTGGCCTGTTGGGAGCGTGGGAGTTACACAATAATCGAAACCACCACTCTCGACCACTCCTCAGAGTAACAAGTTGTTTTAGTAAAAGTACAATTCCTACTTGTCAACAAACAAAAGGAAAAGAGGAGAAAGGGGGACGGCTCCCAACCTGCAGCTGCTTAGTCTCTATGCCGGCCAGAGCCTCAGCCATCAGCTTCTGGTTGACTCCACAGAGGTTGGCCACCTTCTTCTGGCATTTGTGATGGACGTTCATACAGCACTCTGGAGGAAACAGGGTGTTAGCGTTGCTCACGCCACGTTAAAACAGCAATCACAACGCTTGGTCACTGGTTTATGTTTTACTAGATGTTATGTTATTATTCACATTCAATTATTCACATTTATATTAACATTTACATTTTAATTTACAGTGAAGTATTCACCGTGTTCTGTAATTATGAATAGTGGTTCAATCCATGAACAAGGTTTTAACTGTGTTTCAAAGTGAGCTCTGCGCAACGCAATCTTTGGAGACACTCGTGTAAAATTCTTGAACCACATTCAGCTGGGACCCTAAAGCCTACACACTGTGTAGTCTCATCCAAACCCAACATGCCACTTAACCAGTGAACACGCCCTGAATATATCTTTTGTTTTTAATACTGCACCTTTCTTTACTGCTAGCTACTAGCACTCACACAAAGTGTTTTCTTATCAACCCAGTCGCCGTACATCACATTCTCAACAATGAATGTTATGAATTAATGCAAAACATATGAACGTATGACATCTAAATATTCAAATACGGATTAAAGTGTGTGTGTGTGTGTGTGTGGAGTGTATCGGGGGAACATACAGTACATGGGGCCGGTGTGTATTAGGAGAGGCTTCCTGGCTCACCCTCACATTTGAGCCCCTGCTTGGCCAGCCCCCAGAGCAGGGTGCCACAGTGCTGGCAGAAGGTGGGGCTCTTGTAGTTGTACACCTTGAAGCGGTGCGGCATGTCGATCTTGAAGCGCTCCTTGTGGATCTGGACACGCAGGTGACACGAGACACGTGGGGATGAGAGTTACACGGTTCGACCAACCTCTGTGTTTGTGTGTGTGTGTGTGTGTGTGTGTATTCTTTTTCGTTTTTTTCGAACATGTTTATGTCTGTATTTTTTCCCTATTTGAATGCGTGTGTGTGTTTGTGTGTTTTGCTCCTTTGTGTGTGTGGTGTGTGGTGTGTGTGTGTATGTGTGTGTGTGTGTGTGTTGCTCTCTATATGATCAGTCTTCCAAAAATAATTAGAAAATAATTATAGTGGTGTCTTTGACAAATAAACAAACACACAAACACACACACACACACACACACCGCAGGCTATTATGGGAGCCTCCTAATTGCATGATTAAATAGCAGGATGTAGCAATTTCTCTGAATAATATCAGTGCTTTTTGCAAATTTCTTTGGCAGGCCTCATTACAGTTCACTACAGCTGTCGGGTTAATACCAAGGTCTCTTTGCTGTTGATGGCTGAACCAGTGCAGTTGGCGATGACCTTGTCGATGCACTTCTTGTGGATGGCGGCGTTGCATTCTGCAAGAGATCAGAGCACCATTTAAGACTGGTGGTCCTAGTGGGAGGAGAGGGAGGAGGAGGAAGAGGAGGAGGAAGGCAAGGAGCAGGATGAGGAGGAAGGAGAGAAGGAGGGGGAGGAGAAAGAGAAGGAGGAGAGGGAAGAGGAGGAGGAAGAAGAGGAGGAGGAGGAGGAAGAAGAGGAGGAGAGGGAGGAGAAAGAAGAGAAGGAGGGGAAAGAGGAGGAGAGGGAAGAGGAGGAGGAAGAAGAAGAGGAGGAGGAGGAAGAAGAGGAGGAGAGGGAGGAGAAAGAAGAGGAGGAGGAGGAAGAAGAGGAGGGGGAGGTGGAGGAGATGGAGGAAGAAGAGGAGGAGGAGGAAGAAGAGGAGGAGGGGGAGGTGGAGGAGATGGAGGAAGAAGAGGAGGTGGAGGAGGAGATGGAGGAAGAAGAGGAGGAGGAGAAGGAGGAAGCAGAGGAGGTGATGGAGGAGATGGAGGAAGAAGAGGAGGTGGAGGAGGAGGAAGGAGGAAGAGAAGCAAAATTAAGAGGAGGAGGAGAAGGACGCAAAGGATGAGGAGGAAAAAGAAGACGAGGAAGCAGAGGAGATGGAGGACACAGTCAACCGTGAAATGAAAATAAATAGATAGAGACGGCCACTTACGTCTGCACTGGTACCCCTGCTTGTTAAGACCCCTGCCATGGAGGGAAGAAAAGTATGTTTCAAATGGGAAACATTACATTGATTGACAATTAAAAGTAAATCAGCGTTTCAATTGAAATAATAAATTGCTCACTTAAAATGTAAACAAATCTTCTTTGTAGAAAGTGGATTACTGACAACTTAACTGTTTTACAAAGCTTTTACAAAACGTCTTTCCACATATATACATATACATTTTATTATTATAAATCAATAAAACAACCGTATAAAATAACTTTCAAAATAAAACAAATCAATCAATCAATAAATAACCATAAAACTATTTTAAAAAACGTTGTTCATTCATTCTATTCAATAATAAAATGAAAACAGGACACCATCTCCTTCATTAACGCTACACCCTCCCAGAGGGGTGGAGGTTGGTTGAGGGCCGTACCAGACAAACTCCTTGCAGACGGAGCAGAAGGTGGGCTGGGGGAAGAAGGTGGCGCTGAACTCGTGGCTCTTGACCAGGTGGATCTTGGCCTGCTTGATGGCCCCGCGCCGCTGGTGCAGCGTGAACAGGCTCTGTCGCTCCTTCTCGCCGGCCCCCTCGCTGTCCTTACTCAGGCCATCTGAAAGGCCGTTTGGGTTTCGGTAAAGACAGTCATTAGCGAGTCGTCACTGTCGTGACAGTGTGGTATGGTGGCCTTGAACAGCAGTGGTCGGAGATATGCATAGATCCGAAGAGTGAACATTAGATTTGTTCTTAATTGTTAACCTAATTGTTCAACTCTTTTGATATCTTTTTAAATCTAGGTCCATCTTTTTCAATGTCAATTTCGACTTTTCTCGACAAATAAAAATCCCTCTTAATTGGAAACCATTTTGAAAAAAACGTCATGGCTGCGTTGATAATGAAATAAGTAAAAACATACATTTAAACAAAAGCAATAACAAAATATAACCTATTTTAGTGCTGGTATAACGACGCACTACTCAAAATACACCATGCGCGGTCAATACTACACTACCAAAATATATCGGAGGAATCGCTGAAGCCTCTGTGAAGATGTCCTCTTAGAGTCACTGTCGTCGCCAACGTCTTTCTAATTAATTTGAAGCACAACTTGAACTACTATTGTTGGAAGAACTGTGCAGCACCACTTTTTTCTCGACGTGTGTGAGTCACCATGGCTAATCCATCCGGGCAAATCCCGATTCATTTTCTGTTTCTGAGCACGGATCAGTCCACAACGGCTGCAGAGGTGAGTGTTCAGAGAAGCCAGAAGGCTTTTATTTTAATGAGTTCTCAGGCAGGAGTTGGCAGAGGAGCAACCGATGGACACACACACACACACACACACACACACACACACACACACACACACACACACACACACACACACAATGTTGTTAAGCACATGCATGCTCACACACACGTTTGTTGAATGCCCGCGTATGTGCGTACACACACACACACGCGCACACACACACACACTGTTATTGTTGATTAGCTCACAAATTAAACAAAGGCGAGATAGAGATTTTGAGCAGAATTTGCCCTTGAGAGGCAAATGTAGCTCCCATCTGTACAGACAGTAAACATGCTGAGGTCATCAGCAAAGAGGTTTCATTTGTTTAATTGCTGACATTGTTTCAGCACCACTCACCACTCTTCTCTATGTAGTACCTGGCTTCTATCAGCACACGGCCCTGAGGAGCCAGATCCAGCTACAGGGGCAGAGAGGTACACACAGATAGGACAAAGATAGGGGAGGGAGAGAGAGAGAGAGAGAGAGAGAGAGAGAGAGGGAGAGAGAGAGAGAGAGAGAGAGAGAGAGAATGACAAAGTAAAACGAGTCAGTGAGATTATATGATATTAATTTATCCACATGCTTATCCACATCACAAATGCAGGTAAACAGCCTTGCCCCCCCCCCCCCCCCCACACACACACACACACACACATATGACTGGGCATTCATCCTGCAGGTACCAGCTCAGCCTCCCGCTCTAACCATCGCTAATGACCAGAGCGGCTCACATCCACTCTGAGCAAGCCCAGCGAGCAGCCGGCTACTGTGCCGTTTGCCTCGTTAGCTCGCTTATGAAGAAGTTTAATTGTTTTTTAACCTGCGTAGGATACCCGCACACTCCCCATTTTTGCATGGAGATAGTTGTTGCGACACTGCTGAGTCATTAACCTGCACAATGCCCAATGACACGACATGGAGGCTGTGGATATTACTGTTGTATGTTTGGACATTTGTGTGGGATTCCTGTTTGGTTGCCGTTGCTACACCGTACCATGAGCGAGGTTGTTACAAGTAACACACATACACACACATGCACAGACACACACACACGCACGCACACGCTCACACACACTCACTCACTCACGCACGCACGCACGCATGCTCGCACGCATACACGCACGCACGCACACACGCTCACACACACTCACACACTCACTCACTCACTCACGCACGCACGCACGCACGCACGCACGCACGCGCGCACACACACACACACACACACACACACACACACACACACACACACACACACACACACACACACACACACACACACACACACACACAGTCATCATTCCCAATCCTCTTAACTATGTTAACCTGACTGTGTGAAGCACTTTACAACACCGTTTTCTAAAAGTGCTACATAAATCACATTAACGATCCCCAGCACCGCGGGGGATGTGGGGGGGTGAGGGGGGGGGGGATGGGGTGGGGTGGGGGGGGGGTGGTCACCCACCCAGAACTCCAGCTTGCCGCTCTCCTTGATGCAGCGGGTGGCCAGGGCGTCCAGGGCCAGCGTAGCCTCGGACCGCAGCTCGGCCGTGCGGTCCTTCACCATCACGTGCATGACGCGGCCCGGGTGCACGTGAGCGTCGAACGTGGTGCTCCACGGGGGGTACATGGTGGGCTTCCTCTGCTTGTACGCCGGGCCCTTCTCTGTAGGGGGTAGGGGTGGGTGGGTGGGGGGGGGGAGAGAGAGAGAGAGAGAGAGAGTGGGTGGAGATGGAGAGAGTGAGCAAGATTGAGAGAGGGGGTAGAGATGGAGAGAGAGCAAGAGGGAGAGAGGGGGTAGAGAGAGATAGAGGGTAGAGATTATATATATATATATATATATATATATAGAGAGAGAGAGAGAGAGAGAGAGAGAGTGAGAGAGAGAGAGAGAGATAAGAGAGAGACACACACACACACACACACACACACACACACACACACACATATTGCCACATTACGATTTCTGGAAGGTGTATATATCTGGCAAAAAGAGCTGATGGCAACCCAACTTTGTAAAAGTTATGTGTCAATAAAAGCTCTTACTTTTTTCGCAGACGCATGTTATTGTTCAGTTCAATTAGTGTACGGTGAAAAGCACTCCATTAACGTATCTTAGAGGGGCTCAAAATAGCAACGCGCTTTAATGACACACTCAGCAGGCTTCTGATCCCAACATGGGAGCCTTTCAGTCAACGCTGTGATCTGCACGCCTACACCAACATACGCATGTCGTGTCGTGCATGGTAGGACGCCACTCGATCATGTGTGGGATTAGCAGCAGGATTTTCAATAACCGCGCACATGGCCATCTGATTAAAAAAAAAAAAGCTTTTAGAAATCCATTTTATTCACAGAAACAGCTGCTTGAGTAGATATTACATAACATAACCATAACTGAATCGCCACCCTGGCGTTATTACAGTTTTATCCATTAAGCTCTTTATTTAGCCGTGCACTATTAGTGCACGTGACGCGCTCGTCTCTGGCGTGCAGAGCTCCCAGCCCAGCTCTTGTTTTGACATGCGCTTAATGGTGCGGAAAGCAGAACAACAAACAAAATGAAAAAACGGATTTGTCACATAGAGCATTATTGGTTCTACGTGTTCTTGCCCCTGATTTGGTTCGAGACTTGCGACCGAATACTTTATGGACAATTTTGAAAATCATCTTGCGACCCCCCTGAAATCCACTTGTGGGTCCCGACCCACTTTGAGAATCACTGGAGGCATGAGCTCATGCTTTATACTATTTACTGAGTGGATTCAAATACAGGTTGTTAAGGGCTTAAGCAGGATTAGGGCTACAGTTAGGCTGTGGACATGAGGGGAGGGGGGACAGGGGAATCGAACATTGTCCCGTTCCAAACACCCTCGCCACGACACTCACTTCAGTTGATGAAGATTTGACTTTGATTTTGGGTGGTGTGAGCATGTGGCCATCAAGGGGTTAAACACAAGAGACAGCGAGGGGACTGACGTGTGCACGACTTTCGGCTTGGCGGTTCAGTTCCTGTGTTGTTGTGCGTTGGGTGCTGAGGTGACGTTCTCCACCCACTACCTGTCACTGTGGTTTGGATTCGAGTGCAGGGAGCCAGAGCGGAGGGTAGAAACTCTCTCAGAATCCTAATGAGCTAAATGACTTGGTGGCTTCATTAAGCCCTCATTAAAGACATTCTGGACCAAATGATGAGATATGAATTTGTCGGTCTGAATTTTTTTTTATAAGCAGCCCATATTACCCATTTTTATAATATTCCCCATTGTAACATTCCCCGGGAATTATTTTTGCCCATGCATTTTTGCAATCTTATGAATAATTTGAATTCGTCCTGCTAATGCTTTCTACGTATTCGTTGCTTGCCATGGCAAAGGGAATTTCATGGTTCCGAATGTGTGTTGTACTGTGCATATGACAAATAAAAGACTTCTCTGACTTGCTGATTTCCATAATATATATATATATATATATATATATAAAAACATGTTAAACATCATCAGCTCAATCGTAGTCACAGTTCCCATTTTGTTCAATTGAAATGATCTGAGCTTTGATGAATTGAAGCTTGAGTGACAGAGCACGTTCAGTGAGATGTTAGATATAAGGGTTGGTATGTACACATGCAGCACTTGCACCCACGCATATGTGGGCATGCAGTCATGTGCATGCACATGTACGGAGAAATGCACTTACACCGAATCTAATTACACACTACCTCACATGAACTTACATACCGTCGCCCATGGAAACACACACACACTCTCCAAAATAAGCCCTCTAAAAAACACACACACTTGCATGTGCATACACATGTACACACACACACACACACACACACACACACACACACACACACACACCAAGGTGCTGTCTGGCCCTGTGTTACTTTAAAGGTAGAAGTCTGTACGCACAGAAGAAATCTATGCCCCTTCCTCTCAATGACACAATGCTAGCACGGGGGCACTATTGTTATGCTACATATCAATATCAGAGCGCAGTGTGCAGTATCCTTTATAATCCTAAGTCTTTGTTTGTGTGTGCACGGATATGGTGAATTGATTAGAGAATTGTTGAAAATATGGTGTCCTGAATGTTGTTAAGACGGATAAGCGCTCTTTAAATGCACCATGTTTGGTGACATTGGAAGGGGAACACAGTCACTAGTACAAAACAGACACACAACAAGCAAAAACAACATCATTTGTCAGCTCAGAACTGACTCAGAGTTTGAACGGAAACATGTTTTTTTTTAGTTGAGTCATCACCAATACTTTCGAACGCACTCAACGAATCCAGAGCTGAGAGAGAGCAGCAGTCATCGATCGTGGCATTATTGACGAAGTACAACAATCCATGATATTCTCGCGAGAATTATCCCAGTGGCTCATCCATCTGAGCATTTATCAGCCGCTGAACGTTATAAACAAAGGCAACGTCAATAGGGAATAACAATGAATAATAGTTACAAATCAATTGCAGGCTTCCTAAAAATACACTGGTTTCGATGCCAATGGCAAAACCAAAATACTTTTCTAGACTTTAAGACCGAATTCACACATTCCCCTTGATGTGAGATGGAGGATTCATGGACTCCACGTAACTGCAGCAAGTGCACAAACCCAACCGACGACGGAGAGACGGAGAGACGGACGGACCCCAGAGCGCGGGGGCCCCCCCCCGACAAGGGGCCGGTGTGGAGGAGGACTGACCTGTGTCGACGGGCTCCTTCATCTGGACGGCGCAGTACGGGTTCAGCACCTCCTCGTGGTACTCCAGGCCCGGGTCCATCTCGAACCGCGTGAACCCGATCCGCAG
>NC_140288.1:13613906-13621406 GCF_964030765.1 Micromesistius poutassou
CAAAAAGGTTTTCAATTTCACAGACGCGGCGAGAGGAAATATGCAGCGGACGGCGTCTCCGTTTGTTCCCTGCGACCTTAAAAAGCTCGGGGGCCGGCCCGACGTACAGCGAGAGCTGCTACCGCCGTATCGTGTTGCTCACTGACCTGACCTCTGCGTTGCCGCGAACACGTGCATTCATTCACACTCGCATGCACACGCTACACACGCTATGCACACACGTGTATGCAAGACGTGCGCGCGCACACAAAGACATGCGTCGATAAACAAGCAAAAAAAAAAAAACACGCATGTATCCAGGGGTCATTACACACACACACACACACACACACACACACACACACACACGTGCATTAATGCACATGCAAATACGCATGTGCACTCTCTCACACCCACACACACATGCATCCAGTGACTAATTTGCACAGATGCCCACAACTACACTTACATGCACACACAAACTTAGGTATGCGTTCAGGGACACAAACACACTTAGATTTCCAGTGAATGAAAACAAATTATGGTAATTTCACAATTGTGCATAATAACACCATTAGTGGATAAATTGGCCCATTTAAAAATGCAAATGAGGAAAAACCACAAAAGGTAAAATGTGACTCCATCGGTGGGTTCATAAACGCAAAGAATCCAAGCTATGGGCTTTGGAACTCCGCCCTCCATTGTTAACTCACCCTGCCGGCACGTACAGGAAAACTAGTACAATATAAACCCTGACAGCAGCCGCCTCGCCGTCATACACGCACATGCACATCGTGCACATGCACATCGTTGAACTCAGCGGCAGTCATTCTCCAGCAAGAGAGCCGCATCATGATCGCCACGGAGCCCCCGACAGAGGCATGCCCTGATCACATGACTGGGCAGTGTCGCAGCTACTCTGGGAGCAGTTGGCGCAAAGCAGAGTGGACGAGAGGGAGGGGGGGGGGAGGGGGGGGGGAGGGGAGGGGAGGGGGGGCTTCAGGGAGGAACAGAAGCTTGTAGGTGACCCTGGTGGAGCACAAGAACAACAGTTAGAAAACCAGGACAGAGTCAGAGGCGTTGCAGGTTAATCCCCCCCTTGTTTGTGAAGTGAAATATATATAGTGTTATATGGCGCTTGCTTACTAATGACTATTGATGCTATATTTAGTTACACTTACTGTAAACTGCACTCGTGTATGTCAATTATTTACCATGAAAATGAAAATAACGTTAGAAGCTGAAAGAGACGAGGAAGTAATGAAATTAATTGACCACACCACATTACTCCATAAAAACTAAATTGCGTTCAGAAACCTGGTTATCAAGTATCGGTATCAAGATTCACACACAAAAGCACAAGAGGAGGTGATTTCCTTCCTTCTCACTCTGTCATGTGTGAGTTAGGAGAGCATTGTGTAGTGTAAGGAGTCCATTAATGAACTGGAGCTTGATGCTAATTGACTTGTCCTAATAGGTATCGCCTATCAGACTTAATTATGTGATTGATCGTCGTAATGAACTTGAAGTTAATGCCCATGTGGTTAATATCGCCCAAGCTCTTATTTTGTAATTTCTTTAACGTCGACCAGCACGGCGGCAGCGAGCGGCCATGACTCACGTCAGTGTGATGTCGATGTGCGTAGGGATTGGGTTGTGCGTCTCCGTGTGTGTGCACTTATGTCATACTCCATTGTAGGCACATAATGCGTGGGTCGCTGTGGCTCTGTAATGGCTTTGTGTCTTTTGTTCCTGAAGAGGTCAAACTCTCCTCCATACGTGCATTGTTCACCGTGTTCATTGTGCAAGCTTTGCCCTAATCTACACAAACAGCCCGAGCAGGTTAGGAAAATGTTTCACCAACCGACACACTTCAGGATTTTAAAAGACTAGAACTTTCGTTCTAGTCTTTCTTTGTTTGAATCTGCGGTTTCCACAAGGCTACTAAATAAGCCTAGACTCGAAATAACATTTGAGCGGAAGGAATCCAAGTTGTCATGTCTACCATGGCAACCGTAAAACATTTGACTTCACCAAAAGAAAAAAAAGCAAAGGACGACTTCAATTCTTCAATTTCAACGTACGTGTATGTGTCATATCAACATGGCATTAATCAAATTCTAATTATACCCGCCCCTCCCCGCCCACACACCCACAGTAGCAGACACCGTATAGCTCCCAGGTGTTGCTTTTCTTCTTTCAGGAGCATATATGCCTATATAGAAATGTAAATGTAATCACCCATATACCATTCCACCTTACACACCTCAACTCACACCCACAACGTGAACAGCGTGCTTGTCGGCGCGGGGTGGACTCAATAGCACCCTGGACCCTTTGTTTGTCCTCTGTCCCGGCTCTGTCTCGCTCAACACATTCCCTCCACCTCCTCCTCCCGTCATCGCCCCCCCCCCCCCCGTCAAGTGCACCTCGCGGTATGGGTGGAGACAGATACGGCATACGAGAGAGAGAGAGAGAAAGCTGGTTGGCCTACTAACTGTCCAAGTGACTAATGAGTAATGGACAATGGGGAGGATATATTGTGTGTACAACGTTTCACTCCCTTGTTAAATCACAGAAAGACACGGTACGCGGGCACGACACTGGCCCGTCCCCTTATCAAAAGCGTAGGAGCCGCTTCATTTAACGAGCACAAAACAGGTCCCTGGACAAAGTTTGAGAATTGGCCAGGGATAATTGGCCTAATAGCGCAGCCTCATCACATTATGTCAAGGCAGACTGTTCCCAAAGTAATGTGGCTTATTCACCTGGCGGCTCTCCGGTTCTGAATGCTGAATAGCTTGGGTGTGGTAACTGAAAGCGCACTTCCGCCATCTTGGTTTTAAGCGCTAACTCGGCGGGGGGAACTGGTGGTTTTAAACACTAGCTTTGTGTGTGTGTGTGCGTGTGTGTTCCACCCAGCTAGCTTTCAAAACCAAGACGACAGAATTCCGCCTCCACACCGCAAGCGTTTAAAGCAAGCTGAGCTCTGGATGAATAATAACCCACAGGACGGTGCAGTTTGGAATTCAATGGCTCTGGTGTGTGAACGACTCCGACGGCGGATTTGAGATTGAATTTGTTCTCTGAAATGACAGCACTGTAGTGTAGTTGATGAGCTGCTGGTAGGGCCGTCACAGGTGCAAATCCTGTGACCTAGATCTGATGCTGTGAAGAGAAGGTTCGCTGTGTGGGGAACCCCCCCCCCTCCCCCCTCCACCCCCAGACTCCCCCCCCCCCCCACCATACAGCCCAACCATCGGATCCACCCACGCACACACAGACACTCACACACACACACACAGACACTCACACACACACACACACACACACACACCCTACTTTCTCTTCTCTCAGTAGCAGAAGGAAACTAGAAACATGATAGAATACAATAGCGTACAATTTAGCATTAACCATGTGTATTTAAATGAATGAATGAATAAATGGATGAGTAAACACTGTGCAAGGTCTCAAGGTGAAATCAAGAATGAATAAGGTTCTCCCTCCATCTCTGCAGGGAACTAGTGGGCAGGAACCGGTCTCTCTCTCTCTCTCTCTCTCTCTCTCTCTCTCGCTGCCTTTTTTTAGTCTAATGTTTAGTTCTATGTTGTGTTAACACCCTACAACGTCCCCGCAGCACACTACCCACTCAGCGTTGCACTACACTTGCTGTTGATTATGCGGTTAACCTGTTGTATTCCGTCATCATCATCATCATCACCATCATCTCGTTTCTAGTTTTTGTTGAGCTCACTGAGCCTCGGTGTAGCAATGAGAATGCCTCCGTTGGACAAAGAAAACTGAGAAGAGAAACGAGAGAGAATAAAATAAATCCTGCAGTATTTCCTGAACATTGTAATGTAGTCAGCAGCCTGTTTGTGCACATGTTTTTCGTTCATGCACGCTTTTTTTTTAATGATGTTTTGGAAATGCTGTGACGATATTGGTGTGCAAGAGAGCACTTTTGATCATGGCAACTAGTAAAACTTCAGCTTTCAGAGGATTCACAGTTCAGAGTTTTACACCTTCAGATCACGTTGAATGGATTATTTGAGATATGCATTAGTAGACCATTTTAAAACTTAATAATGTTTAATTCTTCTTATCGCAATCGGATATCCCAAATCATAAAATATACTGATATCTTGGATGTAAAAGACAGAGGCAGCAAAATGTACCACAATATGATTATAATTTACAATTCATCCAATTATACATTACATCCAATTCTATCGTATAGTCATGAAAACCCCAGTATCTTACTTACTAATCAGTTCAGACAAGCTTGTTTGTTTCATCTCATTTCAAAGATTGTGACATTTAACAAAACAGTAATCTAAAACCATTTAGATGACTGCAGTCTTAACACATCCATTTGTTTCAACTCCTCTGAAGCGTTGTATTCCAGTCTTTAGAGAACCCTGTTAAAATGTCTGGAGATCATTGAGGATTCTTGGATAAACACTATGCTTAGTGCCATAGAACTATAACATATAGAGCCTGAAACGCCCTCTAATACCACTTTGAATGCCATAGTTCTCTCAAACTATTCACTCCAATACTAGTCTTGTATCCAATGCGACTAAAGGCATCTAACTCAACATGCCAACATGTAGTGGACATTATAGGGATCGAACTCAGTGCCTTTCAACCCTGCCTCCTGCACAGCCAGTCTAAATTGATTAATTTATGGATCACGTCATGAATCCATGCAACTAAAAGTATTCAAGTCTAACGTTTCATCCAGCTTTCGTATCCCTACTCCTCCTCGGTCCTAACTGCAAATAATATTTTTATCGCCCAATAATAATGTTGTCATTAAAGGGGTCGTAAAAGTGCTCCAGTGCTGGTAGTAGTTTGCCGTCGTCTCCCTCTCACCCTAGACCTAGAGAACATAGACCTGTGTTGCTAACAACGTATACGCCTCGATCTGGAATGCAAAACGTGACTTCCCAATGCCATCCGTCTCCTAATCTTTTACCGAGCAAATTGTGATGAGACAGTCTGTACAACAGATGAAAAACAGGCTTAACTCTGTGAAAAGGCGTTTTCCGGCACAGCCGATATATTCAAATTTGGGGTAAAAGCTTTAAGACGGGGCACAACTCACACAATTAACTATTCCTACTTTTCTTGTCACAGAGTCTTTTTTCCCCCCTAGGCGGTTGACACAGGCGGGCTGACAAACATTAGCACAGTATTCAGAATAAAGCGTTGGAGATAACAGAACGATCCGACATTTCTACTGCTTGCACAACCAACCCACCCAGCCTGTGCGGCCTCAATTTGACTTCCCCCAGCACACAGCAGTTACAGTCGGTTCGGTTCTATTCCGCGTCACAAGTGAGAGAAGATACCGTTTCAATTACACTCGTGTGTAGCAAGTAAATTGTGTGCGTCCTATCTTTGTTCACATGCGCGGCTGTGTCTCTGTCTGTCTCAAATGTGTATTTTTCTGTGCATGGGAATCCTAATCTATTCACCCCGATTCACATTTAATTGGATAGTTATGTTGTTTATTTTACACACCCCTCAGTGAAATATCACTAAGTGAACGTGAAATGTAAATTCTGTTCCTTCCGCTCGGAGCTGCTGTTTGATTGGCCGTTTATGTAGTTTTGTGTTCGCATAGATAAAAAAAAAAGGGTAAATCATGCAAAACGGGCGTTTGATGTGAAGTTGCTAGGCAACCCTATATAAGGTAGCAGTTGAGTGCAGAAGCTTTTCACAGTGACTCTATACAAAGTGTCAGCATCCACAAAGTGTGTGTGTGTGTGTGTGTGCGTGTGCGTTTCTGCATGCGCGTGTGTTTCTGCATGTGTATGTCTCTAAATTCCCACATGTTTGTGTGCCACAATGCTATTAAATTAATTCAGGCGGGTTGCATACAGGGGGAACCAGCGAAGCACGTCTTGTCGGTGACCGGGCCCCGGCGACGGTAAATCACATGACTTCACCAATTGTAATTCACAACATGACACGGGGAGAGATTGAAAAAACGAACACGACATATCGGGTCATGTATGCTTGACTAACGCACGATTACCTCCAATTACTGGGGCGATATTAAAGGGCTATCAGGAGTGCAGGGGGTAATTGCTTGGAGCACTCTGCTAGGAAACGCTCTCCCTCATATACGGGGAGTTGTTTAAAGGGTGTGTACAGTGGCGGAACACACACTCACACACACACGCACACACACGCGCGTAGTCACACACACACACACACACACACACACACACACACACGTAGTCACACACACACACACGTAGACACACACACACACACACACACACACACACTCTCGCTTCAAAAAAATGGCAGCGAGACAACCAGATGTCAAAAAAAGGAAAATCAGTACAAATTTATTATCTCAATTCTATCAAAAATATCGGTGCCACATTTGCATAGATGGACATGGTATCGCTTGTGGCAATGTCTGGTGTGATCGTACAACACGGAGAGGGGGAGTGAAAGGTACAGTGGTTCTGTCATTGTGAAATTGCTTTCAATAGGGAGGACTGTGTTAGGCCATTCTAGGAACCACAAATGAAAGAAAAAAGGTTGTGTGTTGGGGGTGAGGACTTAGCATATATATGCTAAGTGCTCAGCCCCAAGCATTCCACAATCCAAAGTGAATTCATAAACAATAAACACCATGGCCAGATTTTCCATCTTTATCCTCGCAAAAAGAAAAATATAAATCACCATCTAATATAACTCTTGCTTGTCCCGAGGTAAAACCCAAACTCTCGGGGGCATTAAGGGGGAACTAAGTACATTTTTGCTCGCAGTTTTTAACTTATGTGTACTCTGTATATAACCGCGCATTGTAAACAGCAGTGTTCCTTTTAGAACTACCCTGAGCATTCCAATGGTTCTAATAGAGTACCGACCGGTCCACACAGTTCCTTTGTGTCCGTCCTCGCCTCCTTCGTTAAATAGATATATTTGTTACCTCATTCACGAGGACGACAATAAATACAGCTAATATATTACTTCTTTGAGGGCGAGAGGGAAGGAGGGAGGGAGGGAGGTGTAATTAAATAGCCTCCCGTAATATCAGATTGGAAATTTCATTATCTTCTCACAAGCATGGGGGGAGGGGGGGGGGTGTAATTGGGCAAAAACATGTAAATGCTGCAGGAAAAACGAAAAAAAAAAGAGAAGGAGTAAAAAAGAAAAACATAAAAAAAAGGGGAAAACTAAATTGTCCAAATAAAATAGTCCCACGTCTGAAAATGTTCTCTTCACAGGTTTGTCTGGGATCCGTCCAACCTGGCACACACACACACACACACACGCGGCGCATCACAGCCGTCCTCACTTTTATCTTCGACGCTCCCCAAATGTTTCCTTTTTCACATCAATCGGAATTCCTCCTCCTTGAGAACATTCACAGAGTCCCCTGCTCACAAAGTCTCTCTCCTCCTCCTCCTCCTCCTCCTCTTCCCTTTAGCAACAAAAGAAAACACACGCGCGCAAACATTCCAGTCCCAAGTACCCTTTCCCCCCCCCCAC
>NC_140288.1:13623906-13625547 GCF_964030765.1 Micromesistius poutassou
TGGCGGCGCGGCGCGGCCGGGTGCTGAGGGGCGGGGCCGCGGCGGCGGGCGCCCCCCGCTGCCGGGACCCCGCACTCTCCTCGCTGCCCGACTGGAAGTCCATGTCCTCCTCGTCGTCCTCCTCCTCCTCCTCGTCGCTGTCCTGGAGGGGGGGGGGGGGGGCGGAGGGTGGGGGGTATAAGCAACCCAGATGTTCCCGAGACGGACACGCAGACCCCTAGGGCCCCTGAGGGGGTCCCTTAAGGCTTCGTTTATGGTCGTACGTCGACACAACACCAGGGGGGGTTCACGGACCCCATTGCGTCCTCGCGTCCCCGTCCCCCCCCCCCCGGACTTGCGCCTCCCAAAAATCTGAACCTCGCAGCAAGGGCTGTGATTGGTCGTAAACCCGAGCGCAGAACCGTTAACAGGTTTCGCGACCCGCCGCCGCCGCCGCGGCTGCGTGGTCACTGCGTCGACGTCCGACCACGACTTCAGCCTTTTACAGTTTGGGCCCCCGACCAAATCCCACTCGTTGAGTACGGGGGGTGGCGCTTGAGCCGTGATTGGGCGAATTGGACTCGCCTTTCTTATGACAAGAAAGGCGAGGAAAGAAAGACCCACCCTGGTGGTGACGGTACCTGGTTGGACGTCGTTGGCAGGTGTGCCACCGACCCAACTGCCACCCGCGTTCCATCGCCTTTAAGAGTGCTTCTCCTCAAGCCCTTTTTTGTTTTTTTGTTTGCATACATCCTGATCCTCGACCCGACGAATCACGACTCACGATTTACGACGTTGTTCGCCCGTTCCCCGACGATCGGTTTCGCTTAACCCGAAATCCGCGGCGGGATCATTCAAATCAGCCGACCAATCGAGAGCACACCAGGTGTGCCGAGGACAACCCGACACCCCCGGCCGCTTTTCCCCTTCCCTTCCCCCGCGTCGCGGCTAACGGTAAACAACGGATTTACTTAGCCTGGGAACGACACGAATCTCGCAGGCTCGTGTTTCGTTTGTTCTGCAGATAAGGTCTGGCCTCATCCGCCCGCACTGGTAGGAGGTAATACATCACAACCGTTTAGCAAATACGACGCAGAGAGCGATAGAGGCATTCTTCGATCTGTTGACTCCGCTATCGAGACGGTAGTCAACAAAACCGGACGGTATACTTTCACTAAATAACAAACGACTGCGTTTGTTGACGAGAGAGAGAGAGAGGTCTCTGCTGTACTTCCAACAGGATTCGTTTTGCCGCTCAGAGCTCCGCCCCCTGTTCCGTTGTGGACCGACTCAATCACATCAAGAGGCATTTTGGTCTGCAACCCCCCTGTCGGTGAAATCCAAAATGAACGGCGAGCTCCCCGACTAATTGCACATTGTAATTCGTCCCGGGGGGGGGGGGGTGGGGGGGGGGGGGGTAAGTGCTAAAACGCAGCCAGTAAGTAGAAAAAGCAAAAAAGAGGGATTGGAACCTGCAGCGAGCTGGCGGGCGTGTAGTCGACGGCGGAGGAGCGGCGCTTCCTCTGGACGAAGATGGCCTTCCTCTTCTTCCTGCGGCGGGCCGGCTTGGTGGGGTCCGCCTCCGACAGCTCCTCCCCGCCGCCGGCTTGGGCAGCTTCCTCTTCTTCCCGTAGTAGTATGCTATAAGGGGGGGGGGGGGGG
>NC_140288.1:13625747-13630747 GCF_964030765.1 Micromesistius poutassou
GCTTGTGCAAAGTTTGCATATTTGGGCAGTTGGTATAGCGCCACCTTTGGGCCAATCAGTGTAATTTTTGCTGTGTGCTAATCTTGGGTCAACCTCTACGCGTCTAGTGAGTTTCGTAAAAAAGCGTGCGATGGGTCATGGGCATGTGCAATGCAAACGTGGCGGAATAATAATAATAATAATAAAACCAAGAATTACAAGAGGTTCCTTGCAGGTTCCTGCTCAGTCCCTAACTATATAAAATTGATGTAGCGTCTTTCAAGGTACCCAAGGTCGCTTAACAAAAAGTGGGATGGGGGGGGGGGGGGGGATGGAGGGGGGGTGGGATGGGGTGGGGGCAGGGAGGGTAAAGGAGGTCACAGAGAAGAGGTGTGTATCGAGGTGCTTTTTATACTGGGAAGGTGTGAGCGTTGTTAGCATTAGCTTGTCGTCCTGCACTGTGCTTTGTGCTCCGTTTGGGGGGGGGGGGGGGGGGCGAGCCGCGTTGACGTCGGTGTTCAAACGCAGTTTGCACGCGTCTGGGTTGCGTCGTAGTAGTCTCGGTGCATAACAGGTGTAGGAAGGCGTTGAAGAATAGTCTGGCGCAGTTTTTCCTCTTCCTCTGATTAATGAATAATGGAGAGGAGTATATTTCCGCGTTTTGCTTCCACTGAGCTTCGACTCGGTCCAAAGGGCTGTTGGTGGCGGTTGGTGGCCATTACTTATCCAGACATTAGGGGGGTGGGGGGGGGACGTAGGAAGATTTTTTTGATAATATAAATGTAGTAATATAAACGTTTACAATATATCTTCAAATAAATACATATATATTGTGGAGTAGTTATGCTGAAGGTCTGTTTTCCCCTCTAGTTCAAAGGTTTTTGTAAAAAAATCAAAAAAAATAGTTATATTTATAGTTATAATGCAGACTTGTATTTGTGTGAGGGAGATGTGGGTTAGCTGGAACAGTCAACCGCGTCGCAACAGTAGAAATACAGGAAACGACTTGTTCCCCAGTAATCACCTCTATTAAACATCTTTAGAGCCAACACAGTAGAGTACTCCAAACTGCGATAAGGCCAATCAACTATAAACAAACGGGTCCGAAAATATCCCAAATTCCTGCTGTGGGGTTAGATTCCACACGCAGAATTCCACTTCAGAATTCTACTTCTTCTTCCTCCACTTGTCCAAACAAATCAACTGGCGCTGCCAGAGAAAGGCCAGAGTGGCTCATGGGAAATTGAGTTTTTTTTTTTTTTTTTTCTAAAAAAGCAAAAGCAAAGACTGCTTGACATCCCTGTGATCCCCGCCTTGGCCTCCTTCAAATTTGGTTCTCCGCCGTTCGGGGGCCGAGACAGGTGGAAAGAGAGAGAGAGAGAGAGGGAGAGAGGGAGAGAGGGAGGGGGAGGGAGGGCGAGCGAGAATGGGGGAGGGAGAGGGAGTGTGTGCAGGGTTCTTTTTCCGTCCAATACTAAAAATGTGAGGGCAGGGAGAGAGCCGGGATTGAGGGAGGGAGAGAGAGAGAGGAAGGCCTTGTGGAGGGTTTTAATTTCCCAGACATATAGGCGGCCACAACAGCAGCACTCCTTCAGAGGAATATCGCATATGGCCCAGCAGGATATGCATGATTTACCGCACACACACACACACACACACACACATACACACACACACACACACAGTGGAAAAGGCCATCCTCTTAGACATAAACACAATACCAACAGGCCTGGGTACTTCCTGCTCCAACAATGCAAATGTGCTGAAAGACTCTGGCTTGGCTTATGTAAGAGAGAGAGAGAGAAAGAGAGAGAGAGAGAGAGAGAGAGAGAGACACTGAGGCCTATAGAGAGAGAGCAATGGGCGGTGTGTGTGTGTGTGTGTGTGTGTGTGTGTGTAAATGTGTGCGTTTGTGTGTGTTTGTTTGAGAGAGGGGAGCGAGAGAGGCGCAAGAGAGTGAGAGAATGTGTTCAAACTCAAGAGAAATTACAATTTGTCCTGGCTCCAAACAGAGAACAGGAGAGAAACAAGGGGGTGGGAAGGAGGGAGGGAGGGAGGGAGGGAGGGAGGGAGGGAGGGAGAGTAAAAAAACTTGATGAGAGCAAAACAGACAACAGCAGTGAGTGACACAGCGTCTGTTGCGGCGGCTAAGGAAAATTTGATAAAGAGCGGCGTGAACGATGGGAGAGAGTGAAATAAGACGGAGAGAGAGAGGATGGAAGAGGTGAGGACAAGAGAGAGAGAGAGAGAGAGAGGGAGGGAGAGAGAGAAGAGGGAGAGGATGGGAATGCCAGTTCCAGGGGGAAATTCACGCTTGGTTTGTTGGTTTCTAACTCAACCAAGACGAGAACCCAGCGGTCTCACACACACACACACACACACACACACACACACACACACACACACACACACACACACACACACACACACACACACACACACACACACACACACACACACACACACACACACACACACACACACACACACACACACCTTCCTCACTACACAGTTTATCCCAAACAAAATCAAACTTGTTAAATTCATCCAGGCATTTAAAGAAAAAAATAAACACAAAAAAAAGCTCAACAAATTCGAGAAAAAAACGCAACATGGAACGGTCATACACTCGTAGAACAAGCTGATAAAATAACACGGAGCAGTTTTACTTATAGAACGCGTTATGAAATACCGCTTGCTAGCAAACGTCCCCTGGCGCCGCACGGCTCACACCTGGAATAATCATTATTTAGACCGATTTCAGATTCCGATTTTAGATTCAGAGTTCGAGAAGATGCCTAACGTCAAACACAGATAAAACTTATCAAAGAAGGTCAATTGAAAAAAACAATATATATATATATGTATGTCTATATAGCAATCTCCCTCATGGCCACCACCATCACCAGTGTGGATCCTGTGATGTAATCATATCATGGCGGGTCTTTGGGACCAAAAGGCAGACTACACGTGCGCTACGTCTGCTACGCGAGACCAGGGAGGGGGTGACGTAAGGCTGGCCTCCCCACTTAAACGCTGGCAGTATTTGTGGTGCGGTTGTGTGGTTGTGTGTCAGCATGTTTGTGTGTGTAGAAAAAAAAACATAAGTGTAGGCCTACTGAGCTGAGAGGTCGCTCCATTATTTCTTGCATTTTTTTTTTTTTTTGCATTTGAAACAGACAGATGTTTGTTTTAATTTCATAACAAAAAAAATAAGAAAATGGCGGGTCCTGTTTTTCCCGTCCTTCTATATACGCTGCTAGGAGGAGTGTGTGCTGGCCAAGGAGGGACCAATGTCCTTGGCGTCACATAACAGCCCCACGCACAACACGAAAAACACACAATGGAATATTGTGCTTTGTCATAACCCAAAACTACAAAGCAAAAAGAACTACAACTCCCAGAAGACCCCTCACCGAAAGCCAAAAGCGGTAGGACTGTTAAAAAACATCACTAGACACTAGGGGTGTGCATCTCTCCAATAAAAGACGATTCGATGCGTGTCTCGATACATGGGCTACGATACGATTCAGGAACGATACATTTTTTAAATGGAACGATTCGATTCAGTTCGATTCAGAAGGATTTCGATTCGATTCGATGTGGCACGGCTCAATTCGAGAGGGTATGATGCAATGGATTTCTTGTTCAAAGTAGACAATCATTTGCACAAAATGAATTAACTTGTAAATGTGGCATTTCCTTCAAAAAGATTTATCAAAGACTAGAGAAGAAGTGTATTTGTTAGGGGTGTGCATCTCTCTCCAATAAAAGACGATTCGATGCGCGTCTCGATACATGGGCTACGATACGATTCAGGAACGGTACATTTTTTAAAATGGAACGATTCGATTCAGTTCGATTCAGAAGGATTTGCATCTTTTTCAAATCCTATTTCAAATCGGTTTTTGTTACACCCCTACTAGACACACGACCCAGAGTTTCAAAAGAGGCTTGAGTGAGGGGCGGGGGGGGCGATGATGGCGGCGTCACCGCGGCGGCGACTCACGTGTTTGAAGGCCGTGTGCGGCGCGGCGCTGGTGCCCGACTCCTCCATGTGCTCCTCCCAGTTGAACTCCGCCTCTTCCTCCGCCGACCCGCCGCCGTCTGATTGGACGACGTTTTAGCCAAACAGGAAGTAAACACAGAGGCTCGTTAGGCGAGTGATTCCATCGGGTGTCGGTATTTGAAGCACGCCCGACACGCCACAAATATTTGTCAAGTGGTTTTTAATAAAAAGATAATTATTATTATTAGCGGTAGTCAATTGAACCCGCCAGTCTCACAACAATCCGCAGAATGTTGGAAGAGCTTGACAGCCATAGCTTAATCGCTTCTTCTAGTGCGCGCTCATTGTGTCCCTCCCTAGTTACACGAAATGTAAAGAAAAGGAAAAAAAATACACAAAATCGCGTCTTCGTGCCCAACGCGACACCGGTAAAGCACGTCCTAATGTGTCAGCTCAGAGCACCGGCGATTGACGCCAGCGTGTATAAATATACACACACACACACACAGCGTACGCAAATACCTCCAAATAAGCCCCTCCTCCCTTGCATATATATATATATATATATATAAACATAGAAAACCCCTAGCCGCTGAAGTCTCCTGTGAAGGAGAAAGCACTTCCTGGGGCCTGCTGGGCACAGATAAAGTGAAGGTGTAACGTGTCCACTTCATCCTGCACCTCCCTCTCCCTCTCTGCCTCTCCTCGCTGTGGGCGAGAGAGTGTGTGAAGTTCCGCATGCACCGAGTGTGTGTGTGTGTGTGTGTGTGTGTGTGTGTGTGTGTGTGTGTGTGTGTGTGTGTGTGTGTGTGTGTGTGTGTGTGGAGCCGGGTAGGGGGGGGGGCGGGGCGGGGATGTATGATCCCGCTGTGTGACTGATTGTCAGAGCAGGCCACCGGGGAGCCGGCCGTATGAATAGTTTTGGGGGGGGGGGGGGGGCTGCAACCTGTTCCAGGGCAGAGAGGGAGGAGAGGAGACGCGAAGGGGAGAAACAGTGGCCTATATTTGGCTG
>NC_140288.1:13635747-13651104 GCF_964030765.1 Micromesistius poutassou
TTTCACCACATGGGCTGAAATCCCCCCCGTTCCCAGTTCGCTTCAACTGTAAAACACAACCCACTTACAGGCTATCAACGCCTTCTACAAAACCCGATATAGCCTATATATATATATATATATATATATATATATATATATATATATATATATATATATAAATATATATATATATATATAGTCGGAAAACACATAATAAAAGTAAAAGAGGAAACGTAAACGTGCGAAGCCACACGGCTGCACGGTGCGTCCGGGCTGCAGGTCATGTGTGTGTTTGCCACACCAGCTCATGTACTTTGCACACTCAAAACTGCAACGGAAAAAAACTCCCCCGGAGTCGCCAAACGCACACTTTAAATTTAATTCATTAAAGCTCGTGTGTGCGCATCAAAAGAGACATCGCCCGCTCTGCTATGTGCCGTCGTTTTATTTTTTCCTTGTTCAGAGATTTGTATGCGCAGTTTTTGACACACATAACCCGCCATGTTGAAAGTGGTTTGACATTTAGGCAACGTCCGGTATTTTTTCGGATGACTTTTGCGCACCTTTGCGCGGAAAAAGCGGTGACTCAACAAGGCGAAGGACCGCAATAAGTGAATTATTCAATATTAAAATATTTTTGGTTGAAACATCCACCCTTCATTTGGGCCCAAAGAAACACTTGGAGTGAGATAAAATCGGTCTTGTAAGCGTGTTTTTGGTTGTGTAATATGCGCAGGGCCTATTAAACTGCGTTTTAATAAAATGATTGAAAACAACAAATATTCACAACGAGCAGGAACTATGCACCAAAAACGAGTCGACGTGTTCATCAAAAAGTGAAAGCTATAATTAGGCGAGACACACACACATACACACACGCACACGCACACATACACACACTTTTAACAACTTGGCTCGTGAACGCTCTAGTATTTCTGTTTCTATACAAACCGCCTCGGAGCACTTGAAGCTTTTTTTTTTTGCCAAGCAGAAAAAAAACTCTCTCGGTGCCCGTTTCGTTCGGGAAACGCGTGTTCGCAATCGAAATCCACTTCAAATACACAAAGAAACCCTAAAGCTGTCACCTGTCTTACCTCGATGAAGTTTTTTCTCGCGTCTAAATCCTCCAGACCCTTTTCCCTTCGTTCTCTGAAAGCGAGCGAGCGACGTCTTCAGCTGCTGCTGCTGCTGCTGCACTACACAAACCCTCCTTCCAATATGGCATCTCCGCTCTGCGCATGTCCAAAAAATTCGACAGATATTTTTCTAGCCAACTCCTTCGTTGACCTTTAGTGCAGTTGCAAACAAATTTGTTTGGGCCAATTATAAATAGAGACGTGAAAGTACCCACCCCCCTTATTATTTTGTGCTCGTTCTCTCCAATGCAAAGAAGCAAATACACACCGCACACATCGGAAGCGGGAAACGCATTAAGCCATATTTTAGAGGACTTAAATATGTCCATTGCCTATTGACGAAATGTATTCCTGGTTTATACACAAAAATATTTTCGGAGGAAATCAAATGATTTTCATAGTCCACGCCTCGTGACACGGAAAAAACCCACAATAGGTTTCCGTTTCACATAGCCTATCATGTAAAGGAAGTGCTTTGGAATTGATTGCGTTGGCAGAAAAGGGGAATTCCATTTTTCCCTAGGAAAGTAATCTATAACGTTTAAACCTTGGAGCGTATTGGTTCAGACTATCAAGGTAGCCTACTATAAAAAAAAAAAACACACAGACACACACACACACACACACACACACACACACACACACACACACACACACACACACACACACACACACACACACACACACACGGGCACGCACATACACACACGCACATACACACAAACACAGAACATCGCTGCGTATTTGGGTTATAAATAATTTAAATATTTAAATGTAACCTTCCCTCTTATTAAACAAGAAGGCAATTACACGCCATTGATTAGCTCATTGATATGTGAGTGATGAGAATACACACTAAACGGATGCAACAACAGGAAACTAATCTGCACCCCCCAAAATAATGCCATCTGGCAAATAAAGCCTATTTAAAAGAAAATCCAAATGAAAATTAAGTGACCCGACACCTCAATAAACCCGCAAGGAATAGAAGAGGCGAGAACATGTTTGTAAAAAGAAAAGAAAATCAACCCCATTTAATATTGACCATTAACCGACTATAGCCTATATATTTTACATACCTATATGAGGTTTGGTGAAAACACTTTTAAACAACCCAATATCTCGAGTCAACACTATCCTCTAGTGGCGGTGCGCACGTTTCAGCTCTTTAAATAGTCAAATTAAAGTTTTAAAATAGCCTACTGAATAACACATTGAATAACCGAATAACACACTTTCACCGACATATGTTCGCCGTTCTTTGATTTACCATTTCCCCTAGGACCCACTTCGTCAGACAACAAGCCTGTTTTAAAATGGTTAAAATGTAAGAAGGGGGACATTTCAGAGGAAAGTGTTTTTGATGGTTCCACGAGCCAGTGTCAACTCAATGAATTGTCTGACTAATCAGAAAGAGCTGACATTTTTTTTTAGTAAAGTTCTCCCGTCTCTCCCCTTTCGTGTTGTTCAATTGGGGTTCAATTCCCCCGAGACCGACCGCACCGTGTACCGCATCGGCCCGAGTCGCCGAAGTGCCAACAAACGGTTAGAGCAGAGTAGACCCCACTTGTGATGTAACAGATGGTTGGGGCGCGCGCCGTGCTTCGTTTAATCTGGCATCCAAGAGGCTTTTTCCGCAAGCGCGCGGGAGAGGGGATTATCCCCCCACGTGCGATTCGTGCCATGGTTCTGCACAATATGGGCCTACCCCGGCGCTATGGACCCAAGCGGAGGAACCTGTGTTGTTTTGCGGGGTAATATAGGCCCCGCACACCCGCGTCAGGTTAACGAGATAAAGGGGATATTTTGAGGCGGAATGGTGTTTCCCCCATGCACCGTGGGCGGGTGGTAACATGTAGGCTAGGCCGACTCAACATATGTGAATATGAATAGGCCTGATGCAATCTGGATTTGGCGTTCTGTATTGATATAAAAAATATATAAAATATATAATCCATACATACATATGTATATTAGTTCTTCCTATAAATAGGCCTACATCAAATAAATAGATAAATATACAGTACATGCTCGTAACTGTCCTACATGTCGTTATAGCTGACTGTTATTTATAAAATGCGTATAATATACGGTGTTACGATCGCTTGGGGGGGGGGGGGGGGGGGGGTCGTAATTCTTCCCACTTTGGACACGCGTGTTTGCGCGGTCGCCCCTTCTGTTCGCGTGAGGGCGAGATTGACAGACAAAAGACAGGAGGAAATCTTCCCGAAACATCGCGAGGTTAGAGGAGAGCTGGGGGAGGTGACGTCACGCCCTGCCCTGAGCTGGTTTGTTGTGAAAAGCCGTGGAAGTGTCGGCTTTACGGAGAATCGATCACCCCCCACCCCCCCCTTTTTCCTCCTAAACGGTTTAAGATTTAGGAAAAAAAAAAAAAGAAAGTCAGTCTCTGGACTACTTGTCACTTCGTCGGTTCATAAACCGGCGGTGTTTTTATTGTTTCGGATGTATTTTATCTTTTGAAGAGAAGACGGGAGTTCCCATTTCGTCCACAAAACGCCGTTGTTTTTTTTAAGAAGTGTCCCTTTGTTCGCGTGCATTGTTTTTAAGTAGCCCTATCAACATGGACATGTACGGATACAAAGACATTTTACAGGCGGATCGATTGGACATCAATAAAGTCATGGAAATAACGAATATGTCTGATATCACCGACGCGACCCCGCACGGCTGCGATAACGGTGCCCTGACGGACAGGTTCGGGGTGCTGATCCAGGGGCTGCTGGGCGTCGTGGCGTTCAGCACTCTGATGCGTGAGTAGTTTATCCAACAAACAAATTCAACGACCCGTTCAGTGCGTGGATCGATGATCTTCTAGGTGTCGCCTATAATGGATAAGAACGCGCAACAGAAATGTTCCACGTGGCGCTTTGTTTACATTTGCCGTTTCGACATAAAGACAAAGTAGCACATTTGACGCGAGGAAACAATGTTATATGTTGCTACACAGCTCTTGCCTGCCGTTTTAGTAAGTTGAAAGATGTTTTTTTGGACACACGGCCATTCAACGTGATTGTTGTTGCCCTATGCGTTGTTTTTTAACGCGATGGCTGCTGCGGAACCGAACGTGGTTGGCCAATGAGCGTTGAGAGAAAGTCCCTTTATTGAACAATAGCCAGTTATTGCGGTACTAACTTGTGATCCTGAGGCAGCTGACCTCTTGTCATAGCCCACATCCATGGTGCAGCTGACTGCCTATGAATGGCACCACCCTATTATCGGTTTCTAGGACGGTTGTATCTCCGGGCACAATGAACCTCACGAGGCTGTAGAGTGGGGTATTTCAATGTTTAATATATGCTCTGTGCATTTCATCAGTAGGCCAACGCATTGAGATCCGTAGCCATACTGCACCACTCCTTTGGTTTTATAAGCATTGCACATTACCTACAAAACTATCTATAATCTTTATTTAGTAGGAAGCAAATTGTGTTTACTTTAGTTCTGTTTTCAATTGTAGAATGGTTTGCAAAGTAACCCAATTCTTTTTAACCTGAAACTTATTTCCCTAAGATATTCTAATAAGCAAATTAATTATAGAATACATTTTTTTAAATTTAGTTTCCTAATGTTGAGTGCAGGTGCGTGCTTGAAGCAGGTCAGGCGGTGTTTGTGTGTGTGGGGGTGTTAGGCATTATTGTGAGGCAATGACGAGGTCATTTCAGGAGAAATGTGTTTCAACGGCAAAAGGGAGTCTAATGCTTTTTAAAGAGGAACTACAGGCCAAACTTTCCCAAGCTCGGACGAATGACTGAAGAGGCTTAGTAACGGCCACTCTCAGTGGAAGGACGTTTGTTTTACAAAAGGCTTTTGGAGCAACGGTCGCAGGAAGTTTGTTTTACAAAACGCTTTTATAGCAAAGCAACGGTCACTCTGAGTGGCGGAGATTACTTAGCCAAGTTTTCAAGATCCAACAATGGTTGACCTGAGTTTGCCTTACCCTGCAATGCAACCAATAGATTCCCATGCAGTAACTCAATAGAGTCCTAATTGAAATGACACACGCATAACAACAACAAAATACGCTAATTATACACATTTAATGCTTTAGTGTGTGTCGAGCTGGGAGGAGGGTCCACCGTCTCTGTGGTATTTTTTCGTTGTTGTCCTCAGATATCAGATTGATTGCGGCCCGATTCGCTGTGTTGCAGTTTAAAGTTGTATTTTGTTTCCGTGACAAGGTTAGACAGTAGGGTGGAGCGACGGATCAATACACTCTCTAGCCTCCACTCAGTTACTTATTAGTAGAGTAATCAATATCTCTCTCTCTCACTCTCTCGCTCTCTCACTCTCCCGTTCCCCCTTCCTCGTGTGTGTGTGTGTGTGTGTGTGTGTGTGTGTGTGTGTGTGTGTGTGTGTGTGTGTGTGTGTGTGTGTGTGTGTGTGTGTGTGTGTGTGTGTGTGTGTGTGTGTGTGTGTGTGTGTGTGTGTGTGTGGCTCGCTCAGGTCAGAGGACATCCGCTGGTGTGTTAATGTTTACAGGCGCCGTGTCCTGAGTTCACCCCCCCCCCCCACCCACCCCCCGTCCCATGATCCGTGCGCTGTGGTGGTGACTTCCAGCACTGCAGTACAGCATGCCCCCCCCCGGCCTTCCCCCCCCACCCCCACCCCTACCCCACCCTGGTCATAGTCTGAAGAGAGGTGCCCTGATTGCTAAAGGGACTGCCTCCTGTGAATTCATTCATTCATTCAACCTTCATTCAATCTTATTTCTCTCCGAGAATAGTTTTTTTTTTTTTGTGTGGACAGGTGCTCCTTCACTGATCTGCTCCTAATGTTGCCGGGATTTGAAAATAGAGAGAATAACATGAGTGTAAAAAAAAAAAAAAAAGAAAGTAAAATAATACAAAATAGGTAAAGAACAAGCACGCATTTTATATCCGAATTGGGATGGTTTATAATCAAGTTTCTAAAATGTCCAGTTATTGTTTTCTGTGTGTGTGTGTGTGTGTGTGAGTCACCTTGCAGTCCTTGAGATATGACCGTAGAGGTCAACAAGCAGAGCAGAGCTGTGCAAGGCTGATAGGCCGAGAGAGAAGTGCAGCATTTATTTAAAAGCCGGGCCGGTATGCGTGTGAGTCATGATAACAAGCCCACAACAACAGACACTGGCCGCTCTTATTTTACCAACTGCCCACAGGATTGTATTTTCGTAAGTGAACATGTGGTTTGGGTTTCTCTCGTTTGTTTCCAGTGAAGCGGTTCCGAGAACCTGCGAGCATCCGACGGCCATGGCGGATCTGGTCAGTAGTCTCTCTCTGTCTCTGTGTCTCTGTCTCTGTCGCTCCCTCCCCTCCCCTCCCCTTAAGGCCCTGATATACTAAAAAACGGAAATGGTGTGTTTTCACAGACAATAGCGGAGTTGAAACCAAGTCGAAATTGTGGCTTCATCTGTCAGTGTGTGCAGGGTGCTCTGCAGAAATGAGTCAAACGTTTCCAACACGCCCCCAGTACACCTTCGCCTGCGGTCGGTCAACAATTCCACCCGAATAATTGCGTTCCGCCCCCCCAGTGTCCCAAGTTGCTTCACGAAAAGCCCACTAAACGCTCCTGCCACCAGCCAATGGCTGACGAGTTTCACCATTTGACAGATCAATGTTTTTTTTAGAAATCTGATTTACATATTAAAACAATTGCTTGGTTGATGCTCCAGCCCGGCAGGGTACAAGACACAACTCAATCATTTTAAACGTCATTTTATTTTGGCTGTACCATGTTAAATGTTAAAATGTCTCTTAAACTGCTGTCCGCAGACTTCATCGTTTTTTCTTTTTTAAGTGTACATCGTGGCTTTGGGTCTTCCTCTTCTCTCCGTAATCGGTTCCCCTGCGGACACGTGCGTCCGGCCCTCATCGCTTCCTGTTTCCACCCCCCACCCCCCCCAGGTTCTACGACACGTCCAAGCAGGCCATCGGGGCGCTGTTCATCCACCTGGCCAACGTGTTCCTGTCCACGCTCACCGAGGAGGACCCCTGCTCGCTGTAGGTCCTCGCGGGACCCCCCGGGGCCCGCAAGGGGACGGCCGTGAGCGTGTCTCATACGGCCGGGGTCACAGCGGGACAACGAGGACAAACGACGACTGATTGCGTTGCTAAAGCTATAAGCAGAATTTCTTTCTTCACTTTATCTATTTAGAATTGACCAATGGATCAATGAATCATTGATTCAGTTAGTGATGTATTTTTAGTTAGACTGGTTGGACCCAAGACCGCATGCCATTAGATAAAACAGCATTTTGTAATAGTTTTTAGTTTGTGATTTAAAAAAAAAAAAAATAATAATGTAATCAGCCACCCTTTTCATGTGACTCTAAAACACGAGCAGCGCAGGCGTCGTTATCGCGGTTTGCGTATTCAAGGCAGATCGCTGACGTTTTCGTCTCATTTCCTGTAGCTACTTAATCAACTTCCTGTTGGACGCCACGCTGGGGATGCTGTTCATCTGGGCGGGGGTCCGGCTGGTGGCCAAGCTGGTGGAGGTGAAGCAGTGGACCCTGCTCACGTTCGGGGAGTACGGTGAGAGGCCGTTGTGAAACGAGCTCAAATGTTTGCCCGGCAACAACAACAGAGCGCGGCGCGGCCGAGGCCAAACACACACTCACTCACCCTCACACTCACACTCACACACACACACACACACACACACACAGCCCTTTGTTAGATAGACCAAACACAAGCAAAGCAAATAAAGTAGCACCCACATGATTGGTGCATGTGGGTGACATTTACAAAGTTACGAAACCCGGTACAATTCCGGTGAGTCAGAAAGGCAAATTGGAAAGAAAACGGTGTGTCATAAGTGGTGTTTATTTGGCGTTTAAAGATAAGATACAATTTGGGATATTCAGTTTAGCTTTGCTGCTGTGACACTTGAATTCCCCCCCCGGTATTAATAAATTGTTAAAGTAAACCTTCACCCAAAACATGTGGGGAAAATATGATCTGGTTTTGAAAGTCAATCTTTTCAACCATATGGAGCGTTAGAAAAACAAATAGTGTGTCTTCAAGAGGCCAAACAGTCATGACAATGAAGTGGCTGAGCCATAGCCCAATTGAATTAAGTGTTTTCCCATGACAATACAAATCCTAGTGCTTCCCTGAACTGAGAACGAGCCCTATACAGAGAGAACGCGTATGTCCAGCTGGTCTGAGATGCTTAACCCTCTCTCGCAAACACTTCATACAGCAAGCGAAGGCGAGCATTTTCTTTGCTTTCACCAAAATGTATTATTATTATATTATTATTATATTATTATTATTCAATTCTAATGGCGTTTCACAGGAACCTCATCACTTGCAGCTTGGCTAGTCGATGCGGTCGTAAACCACGACACATTTACAGTGGCGTACTTAGCAGGGCGGGGGGGGGGCGTAGCGAAGTTGCATGATTGCTTCGAGCGTTAGCAGGGGGACCGTCCAATGCGTGAGTAATTGGACATCCCGGCGCTGCTATTATGACAGGATTTTTATAAAATTAATATAGATATGGGGAAGAAATATAAAGACGGTATTTTGGGGGCCCCAAAAGGCCTCTATGGGGCCTTCTGTGGGGCCTGGGGCTCCAGGCAAGTGCCTGGTTTGCCTAACAGTACTGTCCGCCCCTGCACATTTATAGTGCCTATTGGCACCGTCCAGGCCAGTAGAGGGCACCCTAGTCGAGGGAGGGCTAAGGGGTGGTATTCAGTTGGTTGCGATCTGCAACCTCACCGCTAGATGCTACTAAATTGATGCTAGACGCGTCACACTGGACCTTTTTTAATTAAACAATGCTTTGTACTTCCAACAATGGCCACTAGATGTCGCTCTCAAACCGTTTGTGATCACAGGAGCGACCTTCACGAGCAGTAGTGTGTATTGTGGGTTCATTGGTGTTTGGCTCCAACGCAAGAAGCATTGCCCCTACCTGCTCCTTTACCCAACGCATCTGGATAAATCATGACACGTAGTGACTCCTAAATCACTACAGATAAGTGCTACTGACAATGGTCAAATATAAATAGTAAACGGCACAAATAAATAAAGATATTCATGAATGAAAGACTTTGACCTTGTGGGGGGTTACCCCTCTGGGGGTTTCCGTGGCGCTGACCTCTGTCTGACCTCCAGGCGACCCCCCCCAGGCGGCGGCGTGGCTGGGCCAGTGCGGCTTCTACCTGCTGATCATGGTGCTGGAGAAGGGCGTGGTCAGCCTGGTGCTGCTGGTCCCCGGCTGGACCAACGTGAGTGTGGCTCTCCAGTACGCACACACACACAATACACACACTCACAATACACACACTCACAATACACACGCACACAATACACACACACACACACAATACACACGCACACAATACACACACTCACAATACACACGCACACACAATACACACGCACACACACAATACACACGCACACTCACAATACACACACACTCACAATGCACACGCACACTCACAATACACATGCACACACAATACACACGCACACTCACAATGCACACGCACACTCACAATACACACGCACACTCACAATACACACGCACACTCACAATACACACGCACACTCACAATACACATGCACGCACACAATACACACGCACACTCACAATACACACGCACACACAATACACACGCACACTCACAATACACACGCACACAATTCAGCCACAAACTGCCACCTTTCTTGGATCTCTGTTCACAGTGTAACAATGAACCTCCAAATGCAGTCATAATACATCTGGTCTTGTATCGGGAACTTTCGCATAAGTTTTATACTTTTTTTACACTTTTTTACACTTTAGATCTATGAATCTTTATCCATATTCTAAAAAAAATGCCTTTTCAATTGTAAAAAATATTTTATATTAATGCCATACCCACCATCTGAAACAAATATAGAAAAAGATTGTACTTTGAATTATTATATATAAGATGTGAAAGAGATTTTATTTATTTTTTGCATTTTTCAGCTTTATTATAGAGAGAGACAGAGAGGAAAGTGTGGAAGACAGAGGGGAGGACATGCAGTAAATGTCTCTGCGATTAGGACTGTGCCTAATATATGGTATGCGCCTTAGCCCAGTGCGCCACCGGGGCGCCCCATATAAGATGTGAAACACACTTTTTCACTCGGGTCATTCTGTATCTTTTAAAAGGTGCTGTTACTCCGAGCTAACATGCTAATATTCTAAAATACTGCATTTGGAGGAGTGGGAGAGTAAGTGGCAGAGCAAGGGGAATACAGGTGTCGCTTGTAAAAATGAAATAAGGGGTCAGTTTTCCCTGTATGAACAAGTACGGACAAGAAAACGGAGGTCACTTCACATGGTCCACAACAATTACTGTCGAACAATCGACACTTATGTAAACAGTTTCATCTAACTTATGACTAAATGGGTCATTCTGAATTCTAAGGAAGTTACTGTAAACTTGCAGCTTTTTTTATGTAGCTATCGTATGTTTAGCTAAGACAAGAATGTACATTTCTACATAGTTTCTATTTATTTTCTGAAAGTACATGCATACAACAGCAATGATATAGAAATGTACATAGCAAAATGAATACTAGCTATAGGAAACATAGTACAGAAGTTAAGGTTGGGGTTTTGAGTGAAAGTAAATGTTTTTTTCCGCCCTCTTTTTGTTCCCAGTTGCAGGCGGTGTTGCTGAGCTACATCACTGATCCCCAGCTGGAGCTGGTGCTGGTCATGCTCATCGTGCCCTTCATAGTCAACGTGAGTCTGCCCCCCCCGACCTCCAGAACCTTCCTCTGCTCCCCAGCTGAGATATATGATATGATGAAGAGTAGAAGATGGGGTCAAAGATAAGAGATGGTGTTTTAAGATTTCTCTGTTTCTGTTTTACGAGGGATGAAAATAGTTGACCGTATAAATTTAAACGGCACCAAAAAAACTCTCTCTCTTACTGGCGATAAATGGGTATATATATTATATTTAACATATTACATATGGGACATTTATATTTACATATAATAACCAATGAAAACTGTCTAAGCGTATACATAGGCAAGGCAAGGCAAGGCAACTTTATTTATAACGCACTTTTCATACACAAGGCAGACTCAAAGTGCTTCACATATAAACACTGTCATACAATAAAATAAAATAATAGATAAGTAAAAAGTAAAATAGATAGAAAATAAAGGCAAAGTTTAAAAAAAAACATTTTAGAAAGGCAGAGTTAATAAAAATGCATTTTAGAAAGTGAGAAAATAAAGGCAAAGTTACTAATAAAATTAAAAAATAGAAGCATTGTAGATTTAAGATTTAGCAGAAAGCTAAAGCAAACATAAAAGTCTTCAAACTCTTCATATACAGTGAGAGAGATCTAGGCTCTTGTCTCCCTCTCTCCTCTCTCCTCCCCGTGTCTCTGGCCCGCCTGCAGGCCATCATGTTCTGGGTGGTGGACAGTCTGATGATGAGGAAGTACAAGACGACCAAGAGCGTGGAGGACTCGTGTGACGGCGGGCCCGCCCCCCGGCGCTCCGGCTCCCTGCCCTTCATCGCCGACGACGAATCCCAGGTGAGGATCCAGAGCGCAAAGAAAAGAATTCCCACAAACATCTCGCAATGTTGTTTGGACGAATCTGGGAATGATACCCAGCTGAAACTCTGTTACGTGCTCGGGAAAACAACGCGCGAACGTCAAAAACGATCCCGCTGTTTGCTTTCCTGTCGGTGTAGTTTTAAAGTTCATCGTATTCTCTCGCTATCGCTTGTCCGGATTCATCGGCCTCGGTGTGTTCATTTCCTACATTACCCAGAATGACTTTCACCAAAATAAGAGCGTGACCGTGAGGCCAGGCGCTCCCCATCAGCCTCGTCCATCCAGAAGGCATGGCTACGATCCACAACGGAGAAATAAACTGCCTTTTCGATCATACGGGGAACGGCAACCTGTTGGATACAGACCCGGCACCGTGGCACATACGTGGCCTTTTGTCCCCCCCCTAAACGGTACGACAAACTGTGATTTAAGCCGTTTCTCAATACCAAGTACGCGGACTACGTTCTCGCGGACTTGGAAGTACGTACTTGGCAAGTCCGGACTTTCAAGTACAGACTTCCGAGAAAGCGAGTACGCACTCTGCAATTGGAACAGCAGCGGACTCGATGATGCATTCTGGGATATTTAACGGTCCCAAGTCCACACGAGTCACCTCCGATGCATCCTCGGTAGAACGGCCTCGTCGAGAACGCGTCGAGAACACTTCCGGGTTTTACGACAGTACTCGTGTTCTCGCGTACTTGGAATTGGAACAGTGCTTGGGCCACCACTGATGACGTTTACCGAGAACGCAACTACACGAGTACGCACGAGAACGCGAATTGAGAAACGGCTTTACAGTCAGCCGAGCTCAACCACAGCGAGGACTCCTAGGGGACTCCTCGGCGTGCGCGTGAGAACGCATCGTCACAGAGCCTGTTCCAAGTGGCACCATGGCTCTTGTGTGGCACAAACAAGTTTGCCTGTTTTTTTTCTACCCCATTAGTGGTAGAAAAGCGCGGTGGGAACATGGAAGGGCTCTTCAACGGCCCCTGTTGTCTGGAGACCGCGGGAACGCAGCCGCAAAGGCCGCCCACAGAGTCACTTGGAACAGAAGCCTATGTCTTCCTCCCGACCTATGGAATAGTGGATTCCTCTTGGGGGGGCCCCTGGTACACACACTTATTCACACGTATTAACACACACACGCATGCTCAAAAGCACACACACACATATTGCCCACGCGCACACACACACACACACACACATACAGGCAGAAGCACACACATACAGGCACACACAAACGCGCACACACACTGTCTATCTGGGAGCCACACAACATCCCTTCATCCCGGTATTAAATGTGACATTTGGGAATCATGCTGTATTCCCCCTCTTTTTCCCCCTGGCGCGCCATGTTATGGAACGCCGAGCTGAATAGAAGAAGGGGATTGAGAGAATGAGATGGGGGGGCGGGGTGGGGGGGTGGGGGGGGGAGGGTATGCCGGTCAAAACGCAACGGAGAGAATGAGTAAGAGTGAGGGAGGCTGAGTGACAGCGGGACAGGGTAAGGCGATATGAACTCAAGTGTGGTCAACAATGGCCGGTGTTGTGATCCGCTGCCCCGCGTCTCGCTGTTCTGGATCTAATATTATGGGATGGATTATGGAGCACGCCAGCGAGCCCGGAGAAAAGCCTGGAGAAAGGGTAGGGGGTGTGCCAGAAGGTGCCAGAGGCCGTAAACGTTATACAGCCGTGGCGCCGGGCCAGGCTATGGATCCAGCAGACAGGCAGCGTCCGGGCTTTACACCCAGAGATGGGCTTCCAACCTGGGGTCCTGTTTTACAGACTCTCTGCTGGCTACGCCGCGTGGAAAATGTTTGATCATCGGAAAGGAAACGTGGCTGTAGTTAGTTATACGTAAAAGATGGTTTTTCAAATAAATATTTTAGAAATTTTTCGGATTGTGGAAAAATGTCTGAACTGAATACATTTGACTAAGTCGTGCGTGTGTGTGTGTGTGTGTGTGTGTGTGTGTGTGTGTGTGTGTGTGTGTGTGTGTGTGTGTGTGTGTGTGTGTGTGTGTGTGTGTGTGTGTGTGTGTGTGTGTGTGTGTGTGTGTGTGTAGGTGCTGCTGACTGTAGATACAGACACGGAGGACACCGAGGAGGGGGAGGAGGGGGAGGAGGGGGGTGAGGACCAGCTCATCCCCCCCACACCACACTTCTCTGCGGGAGCCCCCAGACCCAGCTGGGTGGTGGTGTGACCCCCCCCCCCCCCCAGTACCACCTGGGGCCCCCCCAGAATCCACAGCCAATCACAAGCCCCGCCCACTACCGCTACTGCAAAAGCTCAGAGGGCACCGCAGAGACCCTGTACCTGTCTGTCTCTCACACACACACACACACACACACACACACACACACACACACACACACACACACACACACACATATACACATGCACAGAGGAATCTCAGGCGGTGAATATCTTAACGAGAATGCTGTGATTTATTGTTGATTAATTGATTTCCTCTCCCGTTTGAGTTTCTTCATGGTTCAGATCTGTGTGTGAGGCTCCATGTGGAAGGCCGTGGTTCCGCCTGTGGTTCCAACCGTCCTTCTGACTTGGCTGCAGTGATGGGAACGCCGCAGTGGGCGGGAGCATGTATCTCAGGTTTACTCCTGTGCCTTTCTTTTTAAAACCTGTCTTATCTCTCCGTCACCACATTGCCGCGCTCTTCTGGGAACATCACAGTGACCGCAGTGGAACGTATCAAAAGGAGGTTCCTCGTTTCCTAAGGGCTTAATTAGAGCGTGCACGCTACCTTTAACAAGGGGGGGGGGGGGGGGGGGGTGGGGGGGGGGGGGGGGACTCGGTTCAGGTGACAGGTCGGCGATTGTGGAAAATGAAGGAAAATTCAGCGCAAAAGATTCCCAATTTTAAATTGTGGTCGTATCGCCTTACCACTGAGCTAGGCAGGGGGTGAACCGTATTGGAGGGCGATCTCCTCAGAGCTGTTTCACATCACAGAGCCACGTCTCAAAGGGCTGCTGGATTGTGATTGTAGCCTTCACACGTCTTCAATAGAATGACGTTGCTTTTGAAGCCTTTCCTTTTGGTTTTAATTAAAGGCCTTAGAGAAGTCTATTTCAAACTTTTATCAGGTATGCATTTTGAAATAGGTAGATTTGTGTGTGTGTACACTAGTTGTTGATCAGTTAGAGAGAACATTAATTGAATGTACATTGGACCTGGACCGTTTAATGACTACAATTGCGGATGCAATCTTTCAACTGCTCTTCCTGTCTTGCTCGCTGTCAACCTCATTGTTTTTCATGAAAATTACAAACACACACAACATCCGGAGAGTCCATGTGTGTCTGTTCATTCTTTAGTTGCTATAATGGAGACTCTGCTCTGAATTCTTGGGGGGGGAAAACTGCCACTTTTCCAAAGCTGTACATAATGAGGGTGGGCTGTAAAAGTGGAACTGTTATTATGGAGATATTCACTACACATTCCTACAACATTCCCTGTTGCCGCTTTGTTGAATCCATACAAACGGTTGAGATATGATGAATGCTGCAATGCCACTAAAAAGACAAAGCCAATTATTCTTGTGGCGCTTTTATTTTGGTGGCTTCTCTTAATGAATGTATCACTAATGCAGAAATCAGGTTTGTTTTGTAATAACTGGATACTGAAGTGGTCAGAACAAACTGAGAAAGAAAT
>NC_140288.1:13653804-13671304 GCF_964030765.1 Micromesistius poutassou
GCACGCATGCACACACACACACACACACACACCCATCAACACACGCACACACACACACACACACACACACACACACACACACACACACACACACACACACACACACACACCACACACACGTGCACACACACACACACACACACACACGTGCACACACACACAGAGCTTCTACCAGCAGGTGTCGTCCCCCCTGCTGAGGCAGATCACCATCCAGTTCCCGGAGGACGCCGTGTCGGACGTCACCCACAACCGCTTCGACAAGTTCTTCAGCGGCTCCGAGCTGGTGGTGGCCGGCAAGGTGCTGCCCAGCGAGGAGACCACCCTCACCAGCTTCACCACCGCCTCCGCCGTGAGTTGTGGCGCCCACACACACACAAACTCACGCATGCACACACACACACGCAAACATGCACGCACGCATGCATAAGCACACACGTACCTGCACCTATACACAGGAGGTGTTATGCTCCACACCAGCCGCCCCCCCCCCCCCCCCCCCTCCCTTGAAGGATGAACCGTCCCTTTAAGTGCAGACACACATGTCCACACACACCCCCCCCCCCCCCCCCCCCCTCCCCGCCTTTAGGCCAGCCTGGACCTGACCCTGGAGACGGAGACTGAGATCGGGGAGCTGGACGCCAAGCTGGCCGGCCAGCGGCACTCGGTCACGGGCTTCGCCAGGCAGATGTGGGCCTACATCACCGTCAAGCAGCTCATATCCGAGAGGTGGGAGGGACGGTGGCCCGGTGTGGAGGGAGAGGGGAGTGGGGGGAGGGAGAGAAGATGTGTCGTGGAGGGATGTGAATAACTCCAATTTTTCATGGTCGAATAATCAGTGGGTGGTTATGAACGAATAATCGATTATTCGATGTGTGCCGACATTCACAAAGGCAGCCATGGATCATCGGCAAGAAATCACTTAATATCTTAAACGCAAAAAAAACGAACTTTAACAGTGATCAGTGTTTGTGTTGTATGCATATACTGTATATTAATATTTATGCTTGTGTATTGTGTATATTGTTTTTCTGTACATGATTAACTATTAGTGCTACAGAACCAACATTAGTTCCGTCCGTTAATTCTTGTTTGTTTGAATGGGAAAAAATGTTAACGGTCCAAATGTTAAAAATCAACTTTGACCCTCAGGAACGAATAATCGAATAATCGAATATTCTGACCCATCCCTAGTATAGTGTTGTGAAGTGGGTGGATTCAGGTCATAACCGCCCTTTGGGTATTTAAGGTATCGTAGAGCATGTTGTACAACGACCACACGCAACCATCCAAGACAACCCAAGCCTCAGATTGTCACCGCTTAGAACCTGGTGAAGTGGCGTCAGTAGAAGGACGGAAGGCAGGATTCTAACATCTTTAAAGTCCTTATTTTGTACGCATGTGTTCCTTAATGAAAGCATGTTTCATAAATGAAACATACAGAGTCAAATGGATCCAAATCCATAACACAGGATAGGGCATGTTTCTATTCACCTAGCGGCACATCGTGGATGGCGTTGAGATCCACGATGGCCGCTAGGCGAATAGGGCCCATGGGGGGGGGGGGGGGGGGGGGTGTCGGTCCATGGGTGTCACCGTGGTGACGGATCGGGGGTCCTCCCTCCCTCCCTTTGGCGGCAGGTCCCTGGCGCCCACGGCGGCGAAGAAGAGGAAGATCACCCAGAGGATCCTGACCCTGGCCGTGGAGCACCAGTTTGTGACGCCGCTGACGGCCCTGCTGGTGGAGAGCGAGGACAGCGGGGAGAGGCTGCTGGCCGACTCCCCCAAGGACCCCAAGCAGGGCTGCTGCGCAGGTCAGCTCTCCCCGCCGCCGCCAGCACGCCCACCGCCGCCGGGGGGGGGTGCCACGCTGCCCGTCAGGCCCCCCCCCCCCCCCCGGGGGAAATTGATTGATTTTCACCGATTGATTGGGTTTTTTGCAGAATGCTTATAATTGATCCCACTTCTGCTTTATTTGACGTCTTTTTTTTTTTGCAACTGCGGGGAAAAAGGAGAAGAAAGGGGACACAGGGGAGTTTTTTTTTTTGGGTTGTTTAGTTTCAAAATCCTGCTCTCTTTCTTGCGCTCCTTTCGGCTCAAATCTTGCTTCTTGCTTCTTCAAATCTTCTGCTTACCTGCTAAGAGTTTGCCCAAAACGGTCTTGAATTGATCCTTCCTGTGCAGGGATGTCAGTCCCGACCCCGGTACAGCTGAGTTACTCGCCCCCCCCCTGGGTCCAGATGACCACCCCGGCCCCCCCCAGTCAGGTGGACGGACCTAAACCCGATCAGATCACCATAGGTAACACACACACACACACGCACGCACGCACGCTCAGACAGACAGACAGACAGATATATATACTGTACACTCATGTACCAAATAGCTTATTTGCAATCTCATCGGCCAAAGAAGTGAACTCACATTTTTGGAGTTAACGAACAAGGCATCCTGTGGCGAACCATGTATTCACTGACTGCGATATGAAGCCCCTTCGTGACTCTAACCTGTAACGGCTTGTCTATCCACAACACCCCGCCCCTGTGCCCCAGTGGAGAACGACCCCCACTTCATCGTCCACCTGCCCCGGACCCAGATGGACGTCTGCTTCAACATCGACTCTGAACCCGGACACATCCTGAACCTGGTCTCCGACCCCGGCGCAGGTACCCCAAAGCCCCACGCTGGTCACGCCCCCACGTGACTTCATTACTGACGTACATGACATACAGTACGTACGTTTACGCTGTCAATTAAACTAAAATGATCTTGGCTCAAAACTCACTCGTGGGTAATCTGTTTAAATGTGCAGTTTGTATTCCTGCACTGCCCAGCAAACTCATCGGTTGATTCTGATACCAGTAGAAAAACTTGTTGACATTGTTGACACTGTTTAATCCAGAGCGATTTACCAGTGAGGTTAAAAACTCACATGAAGCATATTCAATAAAGAAGTTCCTACAAAATGTTAGTCTAACAAGATAAGATAAGATAAGATAAGATAAGATAAGATAGTCCTTTATTAAGCCCCCTTAGGAGAAATTCACCAGTGACCAGCAGTACAGTGGGAGAAGAGAGTGCAAAACTATAGTATATATAAAAATTTATTTACAGATTGAAATAAAATATTATAAAAAAAACGATTTGAATAAGAATGGGTGACTTGTGGGTGACTTGTGCATTAAAAAATAAACATGACTATAAGCATAAATGTGCCAATGTGCAGGGTTCCTGAGGTAATGAAAATGAAATAAACAACAAGGTTTAAACAACAACCAGGATGAGATCTCGAAACAAACCCTCAAAAGGGTTCACGTTTAACTTCAAGCCCTCCCGAGACATTTAAACAACAAACGTCCAACCAGTCGATATCTCCCCCCCCCCCCCCCATGTTCCTCGTCTCTCCCCGCTCTCTCTCTCTCTCTCTCTCTCTCTCTCTCCTCCCTCGCCCCGCCCGCCCGCCCGCCCGCCCGCCCAGGCGTGGTGGTGAACGGCCAGCTGGTGGGCGCCAAGGCCCCGCGCGGCGACGGCAAGACCAGCACCTACTTCGGCGCCATCTCCGTGTACTACCAGCCGGAGGGCCTCAGCGTGACCGCCAGCACCGAGCGCATCTCCGTGAGGGACGCCCGGGGAGAGCACTCCTTCACCTGGGGCGCCACCGCCAACGTCACGCAGGACGGGTCAGGAGCACGCCGGGGGTCCTTTAGACGCACGTTGGGATTTTTGTTCGTTAGAAAAAAGGGATGGATGCGATTTTTTCAAACTTTTTCAAATGCACTTTATTTAAAGCAACAAAAAAAATATTCTGGATAAATATAATATTGATATGAACATTTTATAAAAATAATAGAATGTGTGATAAATAGTAGATAGTGATAAAGACAGTACTTTAGAACAATAGAGCAAACAGACGTCTGGAGGTGCATGGATGTTTTTTTGGGCAGGGGTTACATAACTACTGTTACATAACCTTGAATAACACAATCTCCCAAAAAGACTGTTTGGTAATATGACCTTTAAGATGATGATAACGTTGGTTTGGTTATTATAAAGCATTCATAAAGACAGACAGATAAAAGTATCGACCAATTTAAAAATAGGATTTATAATTCATTGCATTTATATATAGCCCCTTTTCCACACACCCAAAGCACATTACATAGTAAGTGTATGTGTGTGTGTGTGTGTGTGTGTGTGTGTGTGTACCATCCACTACCGACGGTGGTTTTGTGAGCGTCACCTCACTCACCCTGCTGTAACGTCGTCCGCGGCGTCCCCAGGGTGAAGATAGCCATCGTGAAGGACTCCCACGTCACTGTGAGCGTCAACGCCAACGTCAAGGTGATGGTGCTGCTGCACCGCGTGTGGAAGAAGCACCCCGTCAACGTGGACTACCTGGGCATCTACGTCCCCACCGACAACCAGTACTCCCCCCTGGTCGACGGACTCATAGGTCAGGCCTCTGTTCATATCCTAATTAACCCTCTCTCCCCCCACACATCAGGGCCTGTAACTGTGTGTTCACACCGAAAGACACACGTTTCGCCTGTTCGCGCAAACAGGCGAATGTTGCTGCGCGACAATTCATAATCTGTCGCTGTGCAGTTATGTGTGCAGTTATGTCAGGCGAACTTGTCGCGCAGCGAATTTTGTCTGACAACGTCTTTTGCCCGCCAACGGTGCTTTATGCCAATTCATTCTCCTCAACCATGGCCGAGATGACCACCATTGCGTGTCTGTACCTGTTGTGGAAGAGGGAGAGACGTCGGAATGCCCGTCGTTTATGGGTTAATAATATAATCCGGAGGCGCACACCGCTTTGTGCCGTGATATTATATATATGTTTATATTATATAGATATTTATATATTATATATATAATATCATATAATATTATATATAGATAGAGCTCCGGGAGTCGCAAACGGCAACAATCACTTTCTCCTCCAAGCTGCGGTTCACTGCGGAGTGCAGGGAACGGTCGGCCCGGCCGGTTGAACGCTGATTGGCTGTTTTACGTTACTTCACCCACGTTACCCACAGGGAGTGAACGCTGATTGGCTGTCTCACGCGAATGCCGCGGAAAAGTTAACAACTCCAACTCCAGCGAATTTGTCGCGCTGCAAATCCACGTGAACGCGCTCGCCGTTCACGAGGAAAAATGTTGCGCCGTCAATCAAATCTTGTCGCGGGTTTCGGCGACAAAAGATTTCGCCCGATTCGCGTCTCTACGTTCACTTTGCATTGAAACGTGTCGCGGGGCGAAGTGCGGAGTGTGTGAACACACAGTAAGGACGGGATGGGCAGCGTCTTGCTTTGTGCTCCCCCAGGCCAGTTCTCGGTGGAGCCTGAGGTGAGGGTGTACGACCCCCGCCCAGGGGCAGACCCCCTGAAGGAGGAGGCCACCATGGAGGTGAAGGGCCACCAGCTGTCCGTCACGCGGTGAGGAAACGCGTCACTGTGTTTAAAGGATTAAGATGAAGTATGACGACCGGGGAGGACTTAAAATACAAAAGGGTTTTGTATATTAGCTCCCTTGAGATGTTGAAATAAATGAATAACATTTTACAAAGAGGGGCTGTGGCGAACTTAAACTATATTTAACAAATTTAAAAGGTGAAAGATTCCTTGGTATTGGATCAACATATAGCGACGGTTGCATTAGCCAATCTGTTGGCTAGCTAACGCCCTAGCCGACAGCAGAAGCGTATGAAAGCCGATGGAACTCTTCTTTCGGTGCGTCTCTCTCAGGGGATGGCAGAAGGACTACAGGCAGGACAGGACGCGTGGCTCGGACGTCTACTGCTGGTTCGTCCACAACAGCGGGAAAGGCTTCATCGACCACCACTACACACGCTACATCGTCCCCCACCTCCACAGCTTCCTGCAGATGGCGTGATGGGGAGGAGCGGGTCCCGGTGGATGGAGAGGGAGTGTGGTGGAGGGATGGAAGATTACAAAAAGACACAATAAAACTCACGACGAGGAGGAAATGTCCTTTTCTGGGGAGGGCCCTTTAAAAGCCATTTCAAATTGTGTCATTTAAAAGATGTGTGAAATCATATCCTGGGTTGGTTGGGTCTGGGGGGTCATGTGGCTTAATAGTATGTGAATCTTGAATAAATAAAAAAGCATTTGGCTTGATGAGTGGGGACAATGCTGAACCACTGAAATGACATGGCCGTATTACCACGTGTACTCTGTACTTTGACATGTTAGTATACACAAGGAGACTACGCAAAAAAAAGACACAAGCCGTTTGATTTGAGTTCCACTTTATTCTGGAGGAATACAAACAATGTCACGAAATTGTAAAGGACGAAATAATTACTTGAGTCGAGTTGTAACTACAAAATAAAAACCAAAAGATTTAAAGGGTCCTTTGAAAATTGATTTACTGAAGAACAGCCACCAAACGACAAAAGTTGCGTATTTACAGCTGACGGAGCCCGGGGAAATGAACTCTGACACAGTAGAGCCCAACGCAGGCTGCTGGGGAGGGAGGGAGGTCGCGAGCGGGGGGGAGGGGTCACGGCATTTTTGAGAAGTCCTCATAAGCGATACCTTCGACTCGCTTGCCCCTCAATCGACCCTGAAAACAAACAAAAAAGTCAATTGATTACACGTAACAAAGCCACAAGGAAACGCACGCTTCAAAAGCATCGCGTTTTTTCGGGAGAATTGCGGTTGTAGTATAAACCGAATCCAAGGGAGCAGCGCCCCCCGGTGGTGAGACGCTGCAACAGGAGCGTTTGTGTTCTGTACTCACCGAGTCCAGGGTGAGCGTGGCGGAGAACTTCTTCTCGTCGATGCCCTCCAGCACGGCCTCCGTGTCCCGGTACTCCCCGTTCAGGATCATGACACGTTTACCTGGCCGGCGAAACAAGACGGAGAGAGAGCACAGAGGGCAGTTGAAGTTGATCGGTTTTTGATAGGAGTCTTGTTCGGAGGCTCATGATCTCAGATCTAGCAGTCCTACTGTTTTATAGCAGAGATTTGTCGAGGCAACGGCACATCCTGGGTCGCGAAACAAGACACTGGAGGGGCGGAGTTACACTTCGTTACCCGTTTCTTTAACGAGATATTTCTACCAAAGAGAATTAATTTGTGGGAGTGGATGAAGCTTTAAGAAGGGGATTTTAACAATTGTATTTCATGCAAGTGGCCAATATACATTGTGATGATTTGAAACCTTTACACAGTTTGTGTTCACCAGTTATGCGCTTAAAGATCCCCGCCTCCAGCGACATGATTGGTCGAAACAAAAATGCAGCAAGTAGAAACGGTACGTAAATAGTCAACGAGACGCCTGTAGATGCAGCCGTCCTTCAGTCATAACCAAACACATTAAATCGTCTAACGGCCACCAGGGCTCACCTGGCGCAGGTATGACCGTCTCCAGATGGCTCTGGTCCAGCTTCAGCTTGTCCCCAGAGATCACCAGCTTCACCACCGCTGTGTACTGGGCCTTCACTTCCTGAAGACACAACCAGTGGTTTCCATAGTTAGACCACAGTACACTTACCTGAACACTATTTCCATATTGCTCGGCAATATCGAAATAAGTATTATCGTGACAATAGGGAGGAATTGCGCAGGATTTTACTCTATAAATCTTCTGATATGATTATGAATTCAAAATCAGTCTAGCTGAGAGGTCATGACATTGAAGTATATGGAAATGCAAAGTATGGTTATCAGATTTAAACTTGTTTTTATTTCTCTGACGTTATGCTGGGCATATTTCATTGTTACTAATTTAGACTATAAAACCAATATCACAAAGTCGGTTTTCTTTCTCATCCTTAATCTCTACCCTCTTTGCCCCAACACTAGTCTACAAAAAAAAACGTCTTACTTGGATGACAGCCTTTTTCTTGTGGTACTTCTCTCCCAGCTTCTTGGTGACTATTTTGACCACGATGTTGGGCTGGAGCCAGTTCTCCGTCCTGGCCGACGCAGACACCTGCTTCAGTTTCTTCCTCTCCTCCATCTGACGATTCCCCAGCGCAACATTTAAAAGTCGATCAACGCAACATGATTCAAACTTTGTGTCCTCACCTTGAACCGCTTCAAATTATTTCGCTAACCTAGCTCATCTTAATCCACTGAGAGGGGTGCCCGTTAAAGCGCCCGTCTTACCTCTATGATCTCCTCCAGTGCGGACTTCTTCTTTTTCTCCCTGGACTCTGAGGCGGAGGATGGCTCTTTCCTCTTGGCTGTAGCTCCTGCCGACACTTTCAGGGCACTGGTGCCCAGGAGGGAACTGAGGGAAGGCACCGGAGTCACCGTTACGGGAAAGCTATCCACAAGACAGTCCTTTTGGTTTGTTGGAAGTGCAGGAAAGATGTACGTACGTACCTTGGTTTCGAAGGTCCCGCCACAGAGGAAGAGCCCATATTGAAGGCAACTGAAAAATACATAATTTCACAATGAAACAAACTTTGCCTAACATGGTGAAATTGCATTCAGCATCCGAACACACTTCACCGTGTTTAATGTAAACCACTTGATTATTTTAAGTAAGTGGGCAGGCAGTCGATAGCCCACGTGAAAGACAATCAACCTCCCAATACTTACTTTTCTCTTCCTCGTTCTCTCGTTTCAGCTCTGTGAACGTCGGAGCCTCCTATCAAAGCAAAACCAAAAAAAAAAAAAAATTGATCAAAATACCGTTATTAGTTGCTAGTACTAAAAACAGCCCAAAGAAATATACATGCATTTACTAAATAACAATATTCAGTAAGAGTTCAAATCAACGAAAAATACAAACCGTTTTAAAGTACTGTATCAAAGCATCTAACTTTGTTACTTTCGTTTTTTTTGAAGGTAGTAGTTCATACCATCGCATGACGCACTTAAAAAAATAAAAAAACTGTGACGGACCTCGGGCTCGCGGCCGTCCCTGCCGCGGCGGACCTGCTCCTCGATGAACTTGGCGCCGCGCTCCTGGTCGTCCAGGTCCTGCTTCTTCTTCCGCTCCAGCTCCTCCTGGCGGCGGATGGTCTCGGGGTCGCGGTCGATGTACTGGATGTACCAGCCCTTGGGGGTCTCGTCCACCTTGGCCAGACCTGGCGGGGGTCACGGGAGGGTGTGGGTTAGAGGAGCTCTGGGTGAGGGTGGCGGTTTCACTGCCGGTTAAGGTAAGCCATGATTTAGCCTAAAACTAAGACCCCTCTTTTATGTGACAGCAGCTTCTTTGATAGACACCAATGCAATAATCGGATGGTCGTTGGATCTAATCATGCAAATTAACAGTTAAACATCACACACACACACACACACACACACACACACACACACACACACACACACACACACACACACACACACACACACACACACACACACACACACACCTTACCTTCTTTCCCCACCCACTTGGTGAAGTCTGTGAGAGTCTCCCATTGTGTGGAGTTCATATGGACGTGTTCTCGGTGACTGATGTATTCATTGTAGACAATGTTGTTGTGAACTCGCTTGGTACCTGTGGAATAAAACCCGAGACTGATAAACAATAGTGTACTGTGAACGATCAAAACATCGGTACTAGTGGTACTAGTGAGGAGAACCGTGACTTACCGAACCGTCTCCTTAGCAGCTCCAGAAAGTCCCTTTTGAATTCACTAGAAACGAGAGAACCAGAAGTGAGTCGTTCAACTCAAAAGCCAAGGCGAACATGTGCACTGCGTCATTTAGCCCACAGCCATAGAGTTACATCCCACAACAACAACAACAACAACAACAAGAGGGCTAACTCACTCTGAGAAATAGTCCATGAACTGATTGGGGTCCTCGGAGGCCAGCAGCAGCTGTCTCTGGTGGGACTCCGACATGCAGTGGCACTTGAACCCATTCTGTGAACAACAACAACAACAACAGTACGTCTCGTTAGGACGCACGACTTGGCGCTATATGTTGATTTGATCCTTCGATTTGATCCTACCTCGTCTCTGCATTGTTTCTGACACATCTGGCAATACCATCTCAGCTTTTGGAGCCCTTTGGATTTGATCCTATTGCCAATCGCTTTGGGACTGAGAAAATCAGCTTTCCCCATTTGTAAATCTTGTTGTAAGTGTAGAGCAAAAACCCACACGACTTTATTTCGTTTATTTCGGATCTCAGTCCACACGACTTCCGCTCCGAAGTGGATGTCGTCACGGCCGTTCGTTCAAAACCACGCGAGAGCCCCCTTCTATCTCGCTGACTACATGCGCCTGCGCAGTCCTGCGTGTCTGACCTTCATAGCAGTAACCATGTTCGCCAGGACCAGCGCGTTGGTTTTCCACCCACAATGGTAATGTTTCTATTCTTTTTACCCTATTAAAGCCAGTACGCTCTCAATGTTTGATTTGTGTGCAGCTTTTTCCCTAACAGACTGCATGTATTTATTCGAGGTTACCCGTGTGTTTTCTGACTGCAAGGGCGTGCTAAAGCCGCAGGCCGCGGCTGACAGCAGCGGCGCTGATCCCATTCAGCGGTCCCTCAGCTACACGGCTAGGCTAACCTAGCACGGTTGACATTTCTTTCCACTAAGGTTATGATCGCTGTCTGTCGCGTTTGATCCCCCCTTTAAAGGCCCGCATCCATATCCTTGATGTGTTATAGCCATACGTGCAGAGTTTACAACATTTGGTCTCTTGGGGGAAATGAATAAAAAGGTTTAACAGTTTGACGAACCCTATTCTTAAGTTTGTGAACCACAAATGCTAACGCTGTAGCCGGTGCGGTGTGTGTGTGTCAAGGCTTTATTAAATGGATCACGAAGCTGAATCTGTTTGACATTCAAAACGATGCACTCGTATGCATGTGGTGTTTTAATGTGCTGGTTGTGACTCGGGTCAAGGGAGAACTAATGCAGTGTTTTGTTCTTGCAGTGGGCAGGTCAGGAACATGGCCACCTTGAAGGACAGTGAGTGCACTTTCAACTTTTTATTTTTTTTTAACTCAAGTTCTCTAATGCAGTACAAACCACATTTACATCACGCTTTATCCCCTTTATCCCCTTTATAAAATCATGTCTACATTTGCGTCCGTTAATTTTAGAATCTCTACAGCGTTCGTGTATAGTGAATTGTTTTCTTTCTCTCATTCTAGTCACCATTCGGTTGAAGTCCATCAAGAACATCCAGAAAATCACCAAGTCCATGAAGATGGTGGCTGCTGCCAAGTATGCTCGTGCTGAGAGGCAGCTGAAGCCTGCCCGTGTCTATGGCAGTAGCGCCCTGGGTAATGTCAAATACACACTGGATAACCTCTTTATAATCTTCAGAATGTGTCATCGTTCCTTTTTATTATTTTTTTCAAAAATGTTAAACTGTGGATTCCTCCTATCACTGTTTGTGTGCATTACCTGTGTAGTGCATTACTGTAGTGTATGGTTTTCCTAGCTGTCATCCTTATGTAGTACTTCTTGCCATAATATGTTGGAATACTCTGTTTCACAGAGTGAACAAGACACCGACATAGACCTTTAACGTCCATTAGACGGGCATGGTTACAAAAGTGCGGAGTCGCTTTAGAAACAATGCAAGAATTAGACATTTAGAGAATGTGGATTCCGCAGCGCCTCTGTCTGAACTTGACGTCTGACCCCCAGCCCTGTACGAGAAGGCCGAGATCAAGGCCCCGGAGGACAAGGCCGCCAAGCACCTGATCATCGGCGTGTCGTCCGACCGCGGGCTCTGCGGCGCCATCCACTCTGGCGTGGCCAAGGCCATCAAGGCCCAGATCGGCAACATGGGCAGCGGCACGGACGTCATGGTGGTGAACATTGGGGACAAGCTGAGAGCCATTCTGCACAGGTACCGTGTTCCTTGTTTATAATCTGACCTTGAGCTGCACGGATTGGCTCGGTGAGCTGTCCATTTAATGAGGGCTACCGCTTTAAGGGCTTGATTGGTTTGATTCACGCAGCTGTTGGATCTACCTGTTTTGGGACAGACGTTGTGCGGCGCAGTGGAGCTTGTAGCGTTTAGTGTTTCCACGTCATGGTGTTGTCGAATATCCAATGAATCCCTTTTTGGAAAGATGTGAACGTTCTTACATTAACGACTAATCATTTGAACATGTATTTATGTTTCCTATGATATCATGTATAATCTCACGATGATGGATAAAAAAAGATACATACACACATACATTACTTCAGACCTTGTATCTCAACAACACGAGCGTTTGTTATCCAAGAAACACCAGAGATGTCTCTTAGCGAAAAGCCTATGTGTTGCGTTTGCAGCAGTGATTAGTGTACAATTTAGATCTCTACATCGTTTGAAATGTTCCTATTCCTCACACCCCCGGCTGCTCTTTCTCCCCCAGGACTCACGGGAAGCACATCCTGATGACCTGCAAGGAGGTGGGCCGCAAGCCCCCCACCTTCGCGGATGCCTCCATCATCGCCAGCGAGGTGCTCGACAGCGGCTACGAGTTTGACCAGGGCACCGTCATCTTCAACAAATTCAGGTAGGCGTTCACCTGGGAGTCCTATGTCCTGTGCTGTTGTGCTTAACCACTCTTAAGAGGACAACTTGCCTCCTATCAAGATTTATAACGTGCGTTCTGGGCTACTTCTGGTACAGTTCTTGTATTCATTTAGGGGCTATAGTGCTCTCCTGCCTTTGCTGTCTCCACTCGTTACAAACTGATTTTGGGGGTGTAGCCAGAATGTTTGATATGGACTTTATCCGGGAACCCAAAACTGCCAGACGGGGTTATTCTGTAAGGCCATATTTACGTCTTATCCATAGTTTTTAGGCCTTTGCATTTAAGTCCAGGTTTGGTTAGGGTTATTCAAAATTCAAAAACATTTCACTATCTAGAATAGGTTGAGGGTTTGGTTTTCCTTGTAAGTCCCCAAGGCTCTGTGTGCTTATTAACCAGCTAGAGGGGGGGTGGTTCCCTCCGGTGTGGGGGGTTCTTATGGTAAAGGAAGGATCTGCACTCTATAAACCAACCCCACGCCATACACAAGCTGGCTGAGATCTTTGTACTTTTTGTTATTTTCCACTACTTTGGTAGTGGAAAAACAGATGCTCATTTTTTTTTTAGGAGTGGCTAAGGGTGGACTTGTGTTTCTTTATCTGACATAACTTTTTCAGAGCTTGTCTTGACTTCAGTGTTGTCTGCCACAATATAAATCGACGCTCTCTCCGCAGGTCTGTCATCTCCTACAAGGCCGAGAACAAGCCCGTCTTCTCCGACGAGACCGTGGCCAATGCAGGTATGGCGCCAAGCAACCGTTTCAGTGTGCCGTGAAGAAGCAGCAGGTTTGTTCCCATGCAGACCCTTTTGACCTTTTGACCCTCCCACCGACCGATAGAGAGCATGGGGGTGTACGATGACATCGACGCCGACGTGCTGAAGAACTACCAGGAGTTTGCCCTGGTCAACCTCATCTACTTCGGCATGAAGGAGTCCACCACCAGCGAGCAGAGCGCCAGGATGACTGCCATGGACAGCGCCAGCAAGAACGCCTGTAAGACGCCCCCCCCCCACGCCCCCCACACGACCCGCCCTGATCGCACTCCTGTCGGCCTCAAACTGATAAAATGCTGCCTGCGCAGAGTTCGGGGGGGCATCGAGTTGCGTGTTGCGGTAGCTCAGACTAGGCTGGTTTTGAAGGCGGAATAGACGATTCCTTCGTTTGGTCAACGTGTCCCGCAATGCCCTGCGCCCGCTTTACTGCTCTGACAAGAATGACAAACAATTAGCGCAACAAACCAAGAGTTTGTGTACAAATGTTAGTTGTATTGAGTTTTTGACTACTTCTACAGCACCCGAAAATTTGAAACGGTAAAACGTGAAGAACACAGTTAGTCCGAATACTGACAGGGGCTGACCGTGTAACGATTGCAACGGTCGATATCGAGTCTGTCTCAATCCAGACTCCTTAACGGGTAACTTTATACAAAACACTGCCTCCAGAGGCTCAGCAGGCCGTCTGAGAGACACACTGTCTATGTTATCTCTTCTAGATTAGGGATGAATGCTTTACACACATTAAATATACAACACAGGGGATGGATATAGTGGCGCCTGGGTGTTTGACCTTTAGCCAAATCAAAAGGTGTGTGTGTGTGTGTGTGTGTGTGTGTGTGTGTGTGTGTGTGTGTGTGTGTGTGTGTGTGTGTGTGTGTGTGTGTGTGTGTGTGTGTGTGTGTGTGTGTGTGTGTGTGTGTGTGTGTGTACACATGCGTATAAAGCAAGGCAGCAGGCATCTGCCTTCTGTTTGGGACACAGCCTCTGTTTTGAGGAGGGCATCTCACTAGGAATGTTTGGTTTCGCAAAGACACACATTTGGCTGGTGGGTTATTATTATTCTACTTTCTGACAAAAGTCAAAAGACTCTTGCGATTGGTGTCAAGACAGTGAGACAATCTCCATCGACGTCTCCGTCCAAGAACGGTCAAACCCCCGCCCGGGGCGACTGGCTGTGTGCGTCTGGTTAAACGTTGTCCTTCTGTTCCCCCCCCCCCCCCCCCTCCCCTAGCCGAGATGATTGACAAGCTGACCCTGACCTTCAACCGCACCAGACAGGCCGTCATCACCAAGGAGCTCATCGAGATCATCTCCGGAGCTGCTGCCCTGTGAGTGACCCCCCCCCCCCCCCCCCCCCGGTCCGGTGTCTCGCAGGGGCTCCTGGTTTACCAGAGATCTGCCCTGCCGCGTGGCGTGGTGACATCACAAGTGTCACGTCACGAGTGTCCACCTAGATGTATGATTGACGGCTGAGTCGAGCAGTCGGTACAGTCCACTGGATGGGCTGGTTGACTTATTTATCCATTAGAAATAAATAAATGTGTGGACGATCCCGCTTGTGATGTCACGGTCACCGGGTAGGTCAGATTCTAAAATGGCTTTTAAGTGGCTAATTAAAACACTTAAATGGAGGCCCTTTTAATGTCTTGATGTTTATTGATTTTATTTTACTGGTCTTGCAATTTCTGAATGTATTCTCACAACGCTAACATGGTATTATTGTCATTAGTAGTCTCTTTTGTAAGCACAAACAAAAACGACAACACTGTCAAGAGTTTCAAAGGATCTCTCGTTCGTCATGCGTACTGTGCTGCACTATTTAACCCTCAATTCTAAAACTAAATCTGCTCCTCCCCTTAACCTCTGCTCAACCCAGGACCTGATGTGTGTTCACATCAGAGGTAACCTCCTGCGGGAGTCCACTAGCGCCCCCCGGTGTCCAATAGCGGCGCAGTTCAATCGACCTGATCCCTCCCTCTAGAGAGACTGTAGTTCACACTCCAGTACCGATGAACCCCTCCCTGTAGCTAGTTGATGCTAAACTAGATGCTTACGGGGAACTCCCCCAAGTTGTAGTCCACTTGTAGTTGGTTGTGACCCATCCTGGGTCTAAGTTTGCTTTGTGCTATGTTCATTCATTCATCCTGCCTTCTTTCTTTTTTCTTTTCCAGATAAACTGGCCAGACCTTTGTCCCAATTCTGGCTGTCAGTCATTCTGCTTCTCATGCTGTTCAGCGCTGCCGGAAAAGCTCTCGTCAAAAAAACATCTGAACATTCGTGTTTCTATTTGTAAAATATATAGAAAAAATTAATAAACCTCTTACAGAGAACAGTTGTCTCTTTACCTGTCCCATCTGTGTTGTCGTGACAATAAATATACTTATGACCAAGATCCTACCGTGTAGTGATGCTTGACCTACGATGATTTATAGTCAACAATGGACCTGATTTCATCAGTTAAATTGTTTCAGGTGGTGTTTTTGGCACACTGATGGTTTGGAGCTAGTGGATGAATGGCGTTTTTGGCATATTGATTTCAATGTGGCGCAGCAGCGGGGAAATAAAGGATTGCCCGAGAGGTCAATGTGTTTGGTTTTAGTTCTGATCTGGACTTTTGATCTGTAATCTAAGAATTTGCAAGTCTTTATTTTAGTATTAACATTAAATGGCATCTGCCCCTAATATATATATATATATATATATATAATAATTTGAGACAGGAACTGACCTGTATCCTCTCAAAAAGTCCAGAAGCGCCAAAGTTTTGCCGCTTCTTCTCAGTCCACTTCTCAGCAGCGTAAAAGGTGAAGAAGAGAAGCTCGGTTCTCCATTTTGTGCCATTCAAGTGAACGTGGTAAGGAATAGCACTCTAAAATGTATTACATTTGAAACTGTTTTGGTTATTTTTATTTAAAGTCTAACATAACTAAGCACAAGTGGACGTAAACGAAGTGATTTATGGTCCGAATCATCTTGTTGACTAGTCAGCGGCATTTTAGTTCACGCACAGACGTTAAGTAGGACTAACTCATTAACTTAGCAAAGGGATGATAGGAGTCAATACTTTCCCGAGATATATTCTAATTATGTTTCATTTTTAGACGATAGACCTGAACTCGAGCTGTACCAATAAGATGAGTCAATATTCACTGGAGGAGGTAAGACAACATATTAATACTTTAAATATCTGTTCATGCAACATTGGTGAGACTATCATCATTAAATACAAACAAATATATCTAGGATGTATATATGTATATATTTGGGCAGAAGTAGGCCTAAAGCTCATGGCTAATTTTATTCCGGTGTTACACCGAATTCTGCGACCCACAGAAAAGTGTGACCCCAGGGGGCGGGTCTTTCTTTTCTTGATACAAACGTTAATTCTAAACAGCCTTTTACACAGTAGCCTATAATAGGAAATGCTCAAAGGTAAACCTACGTAATTAAAGACTGACTGTAGCTTTTAATGGGGAAAGAAGCAACGGTGATGGACCGTACTAAACGCCCTATCCATTGTCTGGGTCTGTAATATGCTAATCAAATCAAATCTATTGATTAAGCACAATTAATAACGTGGTGAGGGAGTGGGGAGATCTTATGTTTTATTTATGTTTTTGTTATAATGCACACCGTTTTTTCGACTTCATGCCTGTCTATTTTCAAACTCATGCTGCGTGCAGAAAATGTGAAACAGCGCCCCCTGGGGTCACACTTTTCGGTGGGTCGCAGAATTCGGTGTAACACCGGTCCTTAACCTGGCAGCTTGACCCTGGTGGTCATGGCAACCAACATCTTTCTGATCAGAGTTTCAGATCAACTCTTCAGAACATGTAGTGTGTTGCAGGTGTATTGCTTTTGGTGGACCGACCTTGCAGGCAGTTTATATGAAGTTGAATGTAACATGCAAGTAGTTTGCTTTACCTATTTCAAAATCTCCCAAAACGTTCAAGCCAGCCTGTGCAAAATCAATTACACCTAACGTTAGGCCTCCTTGTCTTTTAACATGGAGTGTTATAGTAGTCCAGTTGGTTCGTTGAACAGGAAAATAATAAGCAGTACTGGTCGGAGTAATATGGTTCGGCCGGTTTCTTCAGAATTTTATTCACCATGTTCTCTCGGGGTCGACTATATTTTGTTGCGCTCGTCCACAATGCAGTGTACGACCACCAGAGGGCGCCGTCTGATAACAAATAAGTCCGATTTCAAACTCAGCGCTTTCAGCAGAAATAGCTGCAGCC
>NC_140288.1:13676304-13681304 GCF_964030765.1 Micromesistius poutassou
TATTGTTGACTATCCAACGTTTTCATTTATCAATAACATATAGAGGAATTACAATCTCCATGTTTCATGCTACAGACGGGGTTTGACTTGGACGGATGGGAGGATGCAGTTCCAACACTGGCCTGCTAGATGGTGCTGTTGCCTCGTCGGTATCCAGGTTCAGATCAAAGGTCCCTCTGTTCCAATCGTTGGCTGAGCTCTTTGTGCTCTGGCGTTTTATGATGGGATTCTCTGGAGAGCCGAGGATGGAGAATGACACTCCTTACCCTCTCCCTCTCCCTCTCTCTCTCTTTCAGTCTCTATCTCTGTCTCTCTCTCTCTCTCTCTCTCTCTCTCTCTCTCTCCCTCTCCCTCTATCCCTCCCTTACTCCCCCCTCTCACTCGCTCTCTCCCTCCTCTCTGTTGGAACACACCCCAACCTTGACATATTGAGAATGAAAACGATGGTTCCACATCCCATGCTCGCTTGTTGACAGCGTTGACTCTCTTTTCATGTGTGTTTTGATAGCCGAAAATGAGCCATATTAGAAATGTTAGGAAAAATTATGTTTAGCCTGGCTGTTTTGTGTGTTTGTGTATTTCACCACACGTGTCTGTCCACACTAAATGGCGGTGTTGCGAAACGCATATAAATGATTGTGAGCATGTGCACGCACACAGACACACACGTGCACACACACACACACACACACACACACACACACACACACACACACTGAATGTGCACACACATTGTCTGTGAATGCAATGCAATATAATTATAAGCACAATACACATACTCTACACCCAGGGGACAATCTTATGGGCCAAACTAGCCACGTTAACCCTTTCCTTGGCATCGAGAACACTGAAACGCACACACACGCGCTTGCACGCACACTCTCTGTCTCCCTCTCTTGCTCTCTCTCTCGCACACACACACACACACACACACATGCACACACACACACACACACACACACACACACACACACACACACACACACACACACACACACACACACACACACACTCTCTTGGGTAAGGTCTATACAGGTATACGCCAGTGTGTGCTGCCTGCTACCCACACACACACACACACACACACACACACACGTAGCGGCGGCAGGCTCATGTTTTTGAATACATCCCATTTCCAACGCTCGCTTACAAACCCATTCCCTCCCTCGCTCCCTGCGCTCCATAAAAAAGCTTGCGCAGGTAAATATTCCGACTCCGTCCCTCTCCGTCTCTTTTCCCACGGTCGCGCCGCGCACGCCATTCACATGCTATAACCGCCGCGGCCGGCTAAATGAAACACAGATATTCATAGCGCTCCGCCGACGGAAGAAAGACCCCGGCCGCGGCCCATTCAATTAGCCTCCGTCGCGGGCCACTAGTGTGTCCGTACGTGTGTACCTGTTTATGTGTGTGTGTGTGTGTGTGTGTGTGTGTGTGTGTGTGTGTTTTTTTTGTGAGAGTGTGTGTTTGTGAGAGTGTGTTTTTTGCGTGTGTAATGTCCTGTCTGAGCGGCCGAGGTTTTTAAACAGCCGGCTAAATGCTAACCAGGTCACAGCTGGGGGTATGAGAACCACGAGTCACGGTCACGGCACACACACACACACACGCGCACACACACACACACACACGTGTGTATGTTTTGTGTGTGAGACTGATAGAGAGAGAGAGCGTGTGTGTTTGTGTGAGTGTGTGTTTGTGTGCCCATTCAAGTCTATGCAGTTTGACTAGTTTAACCAACGCACTAGGTATGGAATGAGACGTATTCGCTCCAGAAAGAAATAGGCTACACCTTAGCCAAGCTGCTATTGACAGCTCGCTATATTGGTTTGGTAAAGGGAGTTTTAGTTAACACTGTATGTGTTTTCCTGTAAGTGTGTGTGTGTGTGTGTGTGTGTGTGTGTGTGTGTGTGTGTGTGGGGGGGGGTGTATATGTGTTTCCCTGTGTGTGTGCGTGTGTGTGTGTGTGCAACCAAGAGTTTGTTAATGTGTGGCACCTTTGAGTGTATTTGTACACATAGACATGCTTACGTATCCTTTCAAATTACTTTTTTCTTATTTTTACACCAGCTCTGTTTTCCGCCCCAGGCGCTGTGCCTACGTGCGCACACTCTCTCAATAGAGAGACACGTCTTTCACCAACGTGTTTGTTGCTATTTTGTTAGTTTGTGTCAATGTGTGTGAGTGTGTGTGTGCGTGTGTGTGTCTGAATGTGTGTGGGTGTGTGCGTGTGTGTACGTGCATGCATGCATGCATTTTTGCGTGCACTCCAGAAACGGTTAAGCTACAGTGGTTGTGTTTGTTTTTGTTACTTTTGTCGTCGTTTCTTTCCTCGTAGAAGGTTGAGAAATCAGCGGCTGATTCCCGTGAATGAGCCCCGGTGCTGAGCGGGAGTCATCGGGACACACGGGGTCAACTGTGGTGTTGGCACTGCTGGGGCTTAAGCCTTTATACCGGGAACCGGGTTGTGGTGAGGTCATGTAAGGAGGCCCACATGTTCATCTATGGACAGATCAGTGTTAAAATAGTGTCAGCTACAAATGGGTGCTACAGCCGAATACAATCAGCAGCATGAATTATGTGTCTGCATCCGGATGTTTCCCTGTTCCAGATAAACCATACTATCTATCTAACACGCTGCCTAACTAGACACACGACTAGGAAAACCTACAAACAGACCACCAAGCTGACTAACTAATTAACTAGCTAACTAATTAATCACCTAGCTTTTCAGCAAACTAACTAGCCACCTAACTAACTAGCAAACTAACTAACAAGCTCACTACCCTAGCTAAACAATTTAGCTAATTAATTCATTTGTTACCTAACTAACTAACTCTTCCAATATGAAATAAAGTCAAGTTTGATTTAAACCCGGCCCCCACAACACCACCCATTTCCCCCTCCAACACACACACACACACACACACACACACACACACTAACACACGCACACACACTAACACACACACACACACACACACACACACACACACACACACACACACACACCTACACACACACACACACACACACACACACACACACACACACACACACACAACCGACCCACACCCGACACATGACACACACACACACACACACACACCTACACACACACACACACACACACACACACACACACACACACACACACACACACACACACACACACACACACACAACCGACCCACACCCGACACACATGACACACACACACACACACCTTGATTCAATTCGTTCCCCTTCTAATTTGGTTTGACGGCGGATGGGAGATCAGTATATGATGGCGCGGCGGCGGCGGCGGCGGCTATATGGGCGCCCGCCTCTTCCCGAAGCCGACAGAGTGTGAAGACGTGTAATTGCCTTGCGAGGCCCCAACTAGGTGATGTGAATAATCTGTCTCCGTGGGTGAGAGAGGTAGAGAGAGAGAGAGAGAGAGAGAGAGAGAGAGAGAAGGAAAGAAAAGATGGAGAGAGGAAGCGAGAGGAGATGAGAGAGAGAGAGAGGGGGAAGGAAAAATGGCGAGAGGGACAGAGAGAGAGAGAGAGAGAGAGAGAGAGAGAGAGAGAGAGAGAGAGGGGTGAGGTGGTCTTGGTGTGTGTGTGGGGGGGGGGGGGGGGGAGAGTGTCTTTGTGCCACCAAGACGTCCCCTGAAGGAGTAAAGCGAGGCCAAACACAAAACCATGGCCGTCCATCCAGAAAAATAGGAAAAGCAAAACCAGCTATCATTTCCTGAACTTCATGTCTCTCTTCCTGTTATCAGTCTGATGGTCTGAGACCGGGGGATGGGCTGCACGTGTGTGTGTGTGGGTGTGTGTGTGTGTGTGTGCGCGCGCACATGTTTGCACGCGTGTGTGTGTATGTGTCTATGTGGTTGTCTGTTTGCTTATGTTAATGTGAAGATGTGTTGTGTACCAGCGCGCGTTAACTCAGCCATACATAATAATATTGCGTGTGCAGAGGACATCACACCAGGCCCACCCACCTAACACTTGAATTAAAATGAATACATCGAGATGTATTAAAAGTAGTTGCACCACATCCAAAAGGAAAAAAAAAAAGAACTGAACCACAAATTCCAAAATCAACCCATAAATCCGTTCCATCCATAATTTCTCCTACAAATTCAGACTATCTCCGTCTATTTCAATGTATTTTTAATTCAGGTAACAACAATGTACAATAACGTATGTATTTACGTTTCTGTATTTCTTATTGGTGGTTCTTTGGTGACATTTTAATATATGGGTAGTCGAGGAAATACAAGGGAGAGAGAAAGAGAGAGAGAGAGAGAGAAAGAGAGAGAGAGAGAGAGAGCGAGAGAGCGAGAGAGCGAGTGAGAGAGGAAGAGAGGAAGAGAGGGAGACAGTGGTGGGTGGCTGCTGGTAGAGTCTGGGTCTTGGGTCTGATCCTGGAGCCTCTGGCAAAACCATCAGGGGGGAAACATGGCCCAGATGAACGCACTGATAACACGCACACAATCACATAGACGCACACACACACACACACACACCCACACACACGCAGGCACACACATACACACACACACACACGCACACACACACACACACACACACGCAGGCAGACACACACACACACACACACACACACACACACACACACACACACACACACACACACACACACACACACACATACGCAGGCAGACACACATACATGCAGCCACACACACACACACGTACACACATTTATACACACCCACATTATATACACTCCCCACATGCACAGACAGACACACACCACATGCGAGCACACACACACACACACACACACACACACACACACACACGCGAGCACACACGCGAGCACACACACACACACACACACACACACACACACACACACACACAAGCAGGCCCACACACACACACACGTACAGACACACGTATTACATACGCACGCACACAGGCAAAGACACACACATACGTACGTACACGCACACAGACACACACACACAAGCACACAAACAGGGGAAGGGG
>NC_140288.1:13686304-13688040 GCF_964030765.1 Micromesistius poutassou
TCTCTCTCTCTCTCTCTCTCTCTTTCTCTCTCTCTCATTCTTTCCGATGTCACTCAGCCGTTACGTTCTCAAGGGAAGGGCAGACGGCTGGCGCCGCAGTGTTTGGGCTCCCTCTGTTTCCTCACACACACACACACACACACACACATGCACACTCATGCACATACACACACACACACACACGCATGAGCACCCGCATACACACACTCGGTCACAAACAAGCACATACACACACAAATCCACACACACACACACACACACACTGAGCGTGCACACACACACACACATGCACACACTCACAAACAAGCACAGGATAGGAATACATTACCCATGAATGCTAATTTGTTTGCTAATTACTCACTCCGCCAAAAACAGGAATGTGGGGAGAAAAGGATTTGATTTGCGGCCCGACTCATGTTGAGTATTTTTAAGCCAAATTTTCATACAAAATTTGACAGTATATGAATTTACCATCTAATTGATGACGCATGAATTATGTACAGCATCAAATGGATGAAACAACAGAGAGAGCTGATTTACAACACTACACAAACATCACCAGAAACGAGTAGACCGTTTTATGAATTGATACCATTCCTTCACTGTAGTTCGCTATTGTGATAAAAAAAACAAAAAACTATTCATTATCTCACTTTTTTGAAGAGTTGCCTTCCCCCATTGAGATAAAGGTTAAATACAATTGTTATTTTTTTTAATGTTCTTAAAGTTTAATATTTGTTTATTATGGACATGCCATGCAACCTCTCAACATGGTGTGTGTGTGTGTGTGTGTGTGTGTGTGTGTGATGTGTGTGCAGTAAATAGCTACTAATATGATTTGATAATTAGGCAGACACTTTTATCCCAAGTGACTTACAGTGAATTTAGACATTACGGAGCAGGTAGCAGTCGTCGTTGCTTTGCTGGACGCTTGGGATCGAACCCGCAACCTTTTGGCTGTTAGTTGAACTGTGTCTATTTGGTACATATTCATGCTCAGATCATAGAGTATCGGATGTAGACAGTGAATGCTAATGCTAATATAGTGACCTGATCAAAAAGATATCTCTTTGAAGGGTCTTTATTTCGTGCCAAAGCCCCACGCATGCAGTTGTTTTCAGAGTCCTTGGTTAGATTTTCATTTTGTCATAATTTGCGTTTGATCACGGTTTAATGGAGAACCCTAACATCACGGAAGGAAAAAAATACAAAGAAAGATTGAGAAGAAAGAGAGCGAACGAATGAAAGGAAGAAAGACTGAATAAAGACTGGAATAAATAAAGGCAGGAAGAAAGAAATACCGAAAACCAAAAGATAGAATAAATGAAAGTCAGAAATAAGTATAAGCAGAAACAAAGAAAAAAAGAGAATGGAAGAGGAAGAAAGAAAGAAAGAAAGAAAGATAGAAGCGAGCGAGAGAGAATGAAACAAAGCGAGAGAGAAAGAAAGAAAGGGAGAGAAAATAAAGAGAGGTGAAGAGTGAGGAAACATGGCACTTGAAATGACCCCCGTGTGAATGGAAGTCTCGCTCAGACGTTACCATCTCAGGGCACTTCTAGTGGTTCGCCCGCGCTTATTTTACTTTCCACCAGGAGTTTAAACCGCCGTGTTTACTGAGTTAAGGCAGGATTATTTTTCCAACCTAATTTGAAGCAGTAGTATTTCTCAGTCTCTCTCCCTTTCTCTCTCTCTCTCTCTCTCTCTCTCTCTCTCTCTCTCTCTCTCTCCGTCTATGT
>NC_140288.1:13688240-13703240 GCF_964030765.1 Micromesistius poutassou
CCTCCCTCCTCCCTTCATCCTGACGCTTCTCGTCCGCTCTCATCTCACCTTGTTTTTCCCCACGTCACGCTCCCCTCCAGCATTCACACTCTGCGTCGATCTCTCTCTCTCTCACTCTCTCACACTCTCTCTCTCTCTCTCTCTTTCTCTCTCCATTCTCCCCCCCCCCCCCCCCCCAAACGCCCCATTTTGTCTCGCGATGCACAGCTCTCTGTACTGCTCGTCAACGCTCTCCTGTCTGTGCTTCTCTCTTCGCTCTCCTCCATTTCCTGTCATCTCTTTCTTCTCTTCCTTCCTTTTCTCTTTTGGTTTGTTCTTTCCTTCTTTCTTTCGTTGCTATTTTTATTTTCGTTTTCGTTTACTTTTCTATTTTTCGTTCTTTCTACCCCATGTCTTCTCTTTCTCTCCATCTTTCTTCACATCTTTCTTTCTTTTATTTATTTATTTCCTTTTCTCTCTTGTCTTTCTTTCTTTTTGCTATAATAGTTGGTAAATCTTTTATTTCTTTCATCCTATCTTTCTTATATTCTTGTGTGTTTCTTTTTCTTTTTTCCTTGCTATATTTATTGTATTCTTTTCATCATATATTTCCTTTCTTCTAGTCTCTCTCTCTCTCTCTCTCTCTCTCTCTCTCTCTCTCTTCTCTCTCTCTCTCTCTCTCTCTATGTGAGATCACTGCCCCTAATTGTAGGCCGTCCATGTGGCCGATCTGAGGAGAAAAGAAATGATTGCATAAGTAAACAAATAAACCTTCAAACAAGCAACTTCAATCCATGACTTGACAGGAAAATGACTGGAAATGTTTGACTGGAAGATGATCTTGAGTTGGTTTTTGTGTTGTTGTGATATCGTTATTTTTTGTTGCTTTAAAGCAATAAGACTTATGTTCACAGGGTTGTGTTTTGGTGGTGAGTTTTATGTCACCCAGAGTACATAGAATGACCCCAAATCGTTCTGTCAAATTGGATAGAAGCGTGCGTGTGTGTGCAGACACACACGCACACACACACACACGCACCACACCACACCACACCACACGCAATGACAAATATGTACCATGCACAAATGGGCACAAATAGACACTTTGGAACACTCATACTATCAGACACACACATACAGACACGTGCAGGCTCGCACACACACACACACACACACACACACACACACACACACACACAACACACACACACAAACGTGCACACAGAGAGATAAATAGGCTGTGGGGTTTGGAAGAGAGGGTGTGTAATGGGGTCTGAATACGGAGATCCTGTTGGCTCTCCATCTGTGAGAGAGCGAGAGAGAGTGAGGGACGAGCAAGGCAGCAAGAGAACTGGGGCAAGGAAGAGGGAGAGAGAGACAGAAGGAGAGAGAGAGCAGGCATTAGTGATTGGCAGGAGATGTGAGGCAGCTGAGTGACATCTGGTGGCAGTCTTTAGCTGTGGAAGCCACGCCGCCGAGAGGCTCAATTACACCAATGAGCATTCAATTAGACACGGCCAAAACAGGGGCCTCCCAGCCAACACAGGGGCCAACACAGGAGCCCCCACAGCCAACACAGGGGCCAACACAGGAGCCCCCACAGCCAACACAGGGGCCAACACAGGAGCCCCCACAGCCAACAGGGGCCAACACAGGGGCCAACACAGGAGCCCCCACAGCCAACACAGGGGCCAACACAGGGGCCAACACAGCCAACACAGGGGCCAACACAGGAGCCCCCACAGCCAACACAGGGGCCAACACAGGGGCCAACACAGGAGCCCCCGAAGGAGCCCACACAGCCAACACAGGGGCCAACACAGGGGCCAACACAGGAGCCCCCACAGCCAACACAGGGGCCTACACAGGGGCCCCCACAGCCAACACAGGGGCCAACACAGGAGCCCCCACAGCCAACACAGGGGGCCTACACAGCCAACACAGGGGCCTACACAACCAACACAGGGGCCTACACAGCCAACACCAGGGGCCTACACAGCCAACACAGGGGCCTACACAACCAACACAGGGGCCTACACAACCAACACAGGGGCCTACACAGCCAACACAGGGCCTACACATCCGACACAGGGGCCCCCCGAATCCCAACACAGGGGCCCCCACAGCCCAACACAAAGGGGCCCCCACGGCCAACACAGGGGCCCCCACAGCCAACACAGGGGCCCCCACAGCCAACACAGGGGCCCCCACGGCCAACACAGGGGCCCCTGCAGCCATCAGCGGGCCAAAAAAGGGGCCCCTACAGCCCTGCTAGGGCCCACAGGGCCCTCTGGACCGACTCTAGCCTAACTACACACACACACACACACACACACACACTGCTGATATATATATATATATATATATATATGTATACATACACATGCACACACACACTAACATGACCAAATGAACAAGCATGAGCACACAGGCACACACACACACAGGCATACGCACACATTTACCCACAACTTGTGATATTGGAAGAGATTGCATTCATCCCTCCTTTCGTTGCATTCTCTCCCTCTCCCTCGCTCTCTCCCTCTCTCTCTCTCTCTCTCTCTCTTTCTCAACAGAAGCACTGCTCTGTCTTCACGTTGAGCTCTCCTATACTTCATCTCCTATTTTCCTCCGCTCCCTCTTATCTCTAACCCAGTTACTTTGGCATCCCTCCCTTCTCTCCCTCCCTCCCCATCCTCTTCCCTCTTCATCACTGTCTGGAAAGTGCACGCTTTCTCCGAGGCCTCCACCCTGGTGCTCAGATCTCAGCCGTCTAGAGTCACTCAAGATGTTACTTTCACCACTTCAATGGATGGAGCAGTTTGCTTGAGTTCAGTAAATTCCATTGCTACAATTTTGTCATTGTCACCGTTTCTATATTATTCCTATGTTATTCCTGGGGCCCGTTTTCTCATCAAGCCTGACATATATTTGATACAGTTATCGATCTATTTGGAAGAAACGCTTTTATTTTATTATGATGGTTATAATGATGTTTTTTTTTTCTGTCATTATTTTCTTTGCCTCATTGTTTAGACAGCGTGCAGCTGAGACAAAACCGTTAACTCCAGCATGCATTGTGTCCAGAGGACAGTGAAAGAAAGCTCACTATTTATACAGCTGTATGCTTTTTGGTATTAAACATCTTGGTATGCTCAAAATGTAGCATAACATGCATATCTGTCTCAAAGCGAGTGTATGTGTAGCATACAATTTCTAGCATATGTAGCATAACTACATCAATGTAAACAGAATGGCATCTATGCTTCTGCCTCAATGCCAGGGTGTACCCAAAGAGATGAACTTTGAAGGTGAAAAGACAGCAATATTTGCTTTCGACAGACGAGGCAGTTTGAACACTCTGTTAGAAACACAAAGGGAAGGAAAACAGACAGAGCTCTCTCTCTTGATTCTCTCTCTCCCCCCCCCACCCCCCCCACCCCCCCTCCCCCCTATACTCTCTATCAGGTCAGAGGGTCTGAGCGAGTTTACTTAAGTGGATCCACATCAAAACCAACGTTTCTGACCCCTTTCAACTTTTCATTTTCTTCGTTTTTTTTTCCTCCACATATCACAGAACTAGATTTTTTAAAGATCACCACTGAAGTTGGGGCCGCGATTAGATTTTAGTCCATGATGGATCTTGAGAATGTGACAAAACAAATGATGTTCACAGGATCCATTTCTGTGGTACGAGCAGAAAATCGTGTTTGGCTTTTGACGTATCACACAAATGTACTGAGAATAATTCAGGCGATTCTTTGAGCCTAGTGGTTTTGGCTTGAAATTTTGTTTAAAAAAATGTGATAAAGAAGGTCTTCTATTTTCACTTTCTGTTATACACACAGATGCACACAGGCACACACACACACACACACACTCACACTTTCATACGATTACAGATTACAGACACATTGAGATATAGATGTACACATAGCCTGCAGACACACACACACACACACACACACACACACACACAGTAGACCCAGGTTGCCAGGTTGGGTTCAATTTCACACACTCTGTCTGGATGAAAGACATTCACACACATTCACTAATCCACCTACGCACACATTTTCACACACTGGCACGTAAACACAAACTGGCATACACACACACACACACACACACCACACACACACACACACACACACACACACACAGATATGGAGAAGCCGCACATTCTGTCACAGCAGATTGTCACAGAAACCTTGAAGAAGAAGAGAACATTTAGAACTGGCAGTCCACACTCCACAGAAGAATGTGGATTTTGGGGACACCGGGGAATCGACCAATCCGGTGCCACAAATATCGGCATGAAATCCACCCATCTGTTCCCAGAGGACATGTTTTGGAGCTGGGTCCGTCCCGCAATGGACCACTTTTCTTTTTTTTTTTTACCCTGAAACTGAACTCAATGTGTGTTCGGAAATGAGTCTTCCGTTAAGGAAGTCTTGCTGTGTATCTCAAACGAGTTGTTCCCCTTTGTTTGTGTCCTGTTGGTGTGACCTGTGTGTGTGCGTGTGTGTGTGTGTGTGTGTGCGTGTATGTGTTTTATTTCATGGTATTGTGTATATACATTCACACTGTATATACGACGCATAACCTTACATCGACGGTGTGTCCACATTTCTAAACTTTGCTCTTCCCTTAATATTTCCAACACATCCACAGACGCGCATCACAGCTGCTCCAACACTCACTAACGACACAATAAGATGTTTAAATTATCTACTTTTTCAGTCCAGTGGTGTGGTTGGCAGAAAACAATATTAAACACATTGGACAACCTAATTAGCCGCAGTAAAAGCAGCTCATGAATATATCAATAATAATAATAGAGTAAAATCATAGAAATGTCAACAAATTAAAACTAAATGCCACAAGTGCTGAACACTGAGCTCTCCTGACCCAGACCTGAGCTGTGGAGCACCGAATCATTCAGCGGAGCGGTTAGGTCACATGCCCCCCCCCGCAGAGTGCAGGTCCCCCCAAGCTGGCGAGCGGAAGGTTTGAGCGATAGCACTTCAAAAGCCTTTTTCTATTCTAGCCTTTACCTAACCGCCATTTAGACGTTGGCATACGGTCCCTAATTATGCTTAAGTATGGGTCCATATGCTAATGCAGGTGTGCTAATTAGCGAGCTCGGGACACAGGTGGAAGTCCATGAAAGCCCAGCGGGAGCACACCACACGAGTGCTTCTAGTTCTGCTGTTCTGCAGGTCATATAGGTTCTGCCCCTCTATTTCACCTATCTACACCGTTATTTATACATATATATATATATATATATTAGTGCTGTCAAACGATTAAAATGTTTAATCGCGATTAATCGCATTAATGTCATAGTTAACTCGCGATTAATCGCAATTAATCGCACATTTTTATCTATTCTAAATGTCCCTTGATTTCTTTTGCCCCATTATTTTTACTCATTTTAATGCTCTTATCAACATGAAAAGTGGATCGGCTTGCTTTGTGCAAATGTTTTTATATTGAAAACAACATTGCCATATTCAATTTCACACTAACATTCTCACTTGGAGCAGTCATTCACACTTAAATGCAAATCATCTCTCAGACAGATGTAAAAAAAAAAAAAAGAAAAGATCAAATAAAATAAATAAATAAATAAAAAAGTATAAACGTTAATCTCGAAAATGGACGCCGTTAAAATGGGTTCGCGTCATAACGGCCGTAATAACGCGTTTAACTGACAGCACTAATATATACACACCACATAAATATAATCAAATCTCCTCGCTCCCGGATAGCCACAGACTCAAGAGTCTCCCTGCTTTGGGTCAGGGCCGTCCCCTTGTGTCACGTCAATCCGTGAGGGGGAGGGGAGGGGGAGGGGGGGGGGGGGGGGGGGGGGGGACGACCGCCCACCAGCAACCCCCCTCAGACCTCCCTCCTCCCCCCCCCCCCCCCCCCACGCACCGGGCCGGAAAGGTTTTGACCCCCTGCCTCCGGCGCACTCTCTGGCCTCTTGTCTCACCCAGGTATGAGCGCGCTCCAGCTGCAGAACCTGGCCGCGCTGGCGGCGGCGGGCGGCGGCTGCCCAAAGCTCAGCCACTCCGTCGGGCGTTAACCCCCTCTCCTCCAGCGTTGGCCTCCCTGGGGGCGCTGGGCAGCCCAGGTAACCGTCAAACCCACCACCACCACCGCCACCGCCACCCCCGCCACCGCCATCACCGCGGCAACGGGGACCTGGGTGTGGGGGGGCGAAAAGGGGAGGCAGGGGGGGGGATGGGGGGGGAAAGGAGGTGAGGACGAACGGACGGACGGACGGATTGATGGATGGACGGATGGACAGAAGGGGAAACTGGTGGCTGTGGGGTCGAGAGGTGGGGGGTGGGGGGTGGGGGGTGGGGGAGGGATTAGGTGAACGAGGGATCCGCCCACTGTTTCCCTTGGCCACGCCCGCCCCCCCCCGCCCGCCCGCCCCGCCCCGCCCGTTCGCGGCTGTACCCAGCGAGCAGGACCGCCATGACCGGGACACATCCCCCCCCCCCTCAACCCTCACTCCCTGAAGTCACTCGCCTCCTCCTGGCCCCCGCCTCCTCGCCCCCCGCCCTCCTCGCCCCCCCCCACCCCCCCACCCCGTTCCGCCGTCCCCCATCCACCATCGGCGTCGTTCGCAAAAAAAACCCAAAAAAACAACAGAAAAAAAGAACGCAAAGAAAAAAAAATGGGAAAAGCTTGGCTTTGTTCATCCTCACCGAAAAAGCATCAAGTCATCCAGAACTCACCCCCCCCCCCCCCCCCGCCCCCCCGCCCGTCCTCATCAGTTTTTGGTTTATTTTCTCATCCCTCCCACCCTCCTCCGCCCCCCACCACCGCCTCCTCTCTCTGTTGTGGACCACCCTCACTCACCCCAACCTCCGCCATTCGCCACCGCCTCCCGACACCCGACACAGCCCCGTGTGTGCGTGCGTGCGTGCGTGCTGTGCGTGTGTGCGTTCACACCATCCCGACCCGCGGGCCCTCATGACGTCACGCCTCGCCCCCTCTCTGTCTCTCTCTCTCGCTCTCTCTCTCTCTCGCCGACGTTCCCCCCGGTGACCATCGTCAGGAAGCCTCATCATCGCCATGGAGATGCTCACCCAGTATGGTTTTTGACCCCACCGCCACCGCCACCGCCACCCATCAACCCACCGTTGATTTTAAAGTCCGCCTCCACTTTCTGTCTTGTTCGCGTTTCACTTCCTCTCTCACCGTGTGGGCGCACACTCTCTCATGCTGCGCACCTGTGTGTGTGTGTGTGTGTGTGTGTGTGCATTGGCACCAGCATTCTGTGTGTGGGTGCCTGTGATGGTGACAGGGAGTGTGTGTGTGTGTGTGTGTGTGTGTGTGTGTGTGTGTGTGTGTGTGTGTGTGTGTGTGTTCCTCCGTGTTCGTGTCCGTCTGTGTACACCTCCATGTCAACAACTTGTCAGAGCTCTGCACACCGCAAGACCTGTTTTGAAGTTCACGTCGCGTTGCGTGTAATTTTTCTGTCCATTTTTTTTTATTTTTTCCTCCTCCTATAGCTCGTCGTCAGAATGTGCGTTTGTTGCGCGTTTGTTCTGTGTGTACATGCGCTTGTGACGTATGCGGCATGCATGTTTGTACTGCTGTCTTTTGAAGTGAGGTGTCTTTGGTTTTCTCCTGTTTTTTTCTTGTTTTTTTTGCGAGGGTGGGTGGGGGGGGGGGGGCCTCAACTGTCAAATAGTCCCCCCTGGAGAGATAAACCTCAGTGAAGAAGACATACACTCCCCCATCACCTCCACCGCCTCCTCCTCCTCCTCCTCCTCCTCCTCCTCCTCTGGAGGTGGAGGTGGAGGTGGAGGTGGGGGCAGCTGAGGGCTTGGGTTGTGCCTCTATTGTTTTTCTGTGTCGCTGTAGTCGTTGTCTATGGTCCCGCTGCTGCTGCTGATGCTGCTGCTGCTGCTGCTGCTGCTACGGGCGCTGTTTGCCGTTGTTGCCGTGGCACCCGTCTATGCGATGATCTGAGGAGTCAGTGCTTTAGCAGTTAGGGGTTTGGGCGGGGGGGGGGTGGGGGGGGTTGGAGGAAAATACAGTTCAGACAGGGTCACTTCCATGCACTTGCCATGAAGCACCCCACCCCAAGTGCACGCGCATACGTGCGCATACACACACACGCACTCACACACACACCCAAACACACACACACCCAAACACACACACATATACAAAGGCACACACACACACACACCCACACCAAAGCCAAGCCATCCCAGTGAAGCTACGCTCTATCCCCTGGACTCACACACACACAACCCGTTCACGCTCCGACCCACCCAACAAGCTAAGGGCTTTACCATCTTCTCTCAGAGAGCAGAGTCCCCCTGAAATGGAAGAGAAAAAAAGGCAACAATTCAAAGTTTAAACTGTCGGGGAAAAAGTTTTCCGTCCGAATTTGTGCTGACGACGTCTCCTGCCCGGCTGTCTCTCGCTCTCTCTCTCTCTCGCTCTCTCTCTCGCTCGCTCGCTCGCTTTGCAGTCAGTGCCAACGTCCCATTCTTTTCATTCCTCGAGTCTGTTTATTTTCCTGGCCTCCACACTTTTCTCCTCCGCACCTCAATATGTCTCTCCGTCTCTGTTCTGTGCGTTCTCTCTTCGGACCTGCTTCTGTGCTGCTTTCTTTCTCCCTCATTCGATCACTTTGGGTTTTTTTTTTTAAATCTTGTTTCGCCTGTATTTCTATCACACTCTTTCCTGCTTTTTTCTCCCAGTCTTTTTTCTCTCTCTCTTTATTTCTCTCATACTCTGTCGGTGAAGGCCTATATCTATCTCTATATATTTATCTCTATCTCTCTCTCTCTCTCTCTCTCTCTCTCTATCTCTATCTCTCTCTCTCTCTCTCTCTTTCTCTCTCTCTCTCTGTGACTCCTATGAGTTTAAGCATGAATGGGGCGACATTGGCTCTGCACAACAGGGTTGGATCAATACACGTTTAGCTTTGCATGAAGAAAAGCTGGCAAGTCTGATGCTTTATTCTTTCCCTTCCCTTTTCTTTTACAAAGTGCTGCCATAACACACTCTCTCGGTGTCTCACCTTTCTTTCAACATATCCCGTAGTGATTCTGTTCTGTATTCTGCTTTGTTGTTGACACCTCACTTGAAGAAATCAAGGGTAAAAAGGCTACAAGAAGTAAATGTGTCAAAAAAATTAAAAGCCATTTTCGGGTGCCATGTTGCATCTTAGCCCGCCCTCTGTCGCCATTTTGGTCCATCATCCCATGCCGCCAACGCCTTAGTGCAGTTTTGCGTTTGTTTGTTTGTTTGTGTGGGTGTGTGTATGTGTCGGTGCATCCATCTTTGGTGTTTGTGTGTCGTAATCCACATAGGTTGGTTTTGCCGTTCCGGTCTGTCGTTTAGTGTGTAGCGAAAAATAACAATTCACAGCACCATACAGTCAACATTGGATTTGCTTTTTCAAAAGTGCTAAAGCTGTAATTACTGTCATCAGTGTCTAAGCATAACAATTAAATAAGAAAAGGGAAAAAAAGGTATTGAGAAAAAGTGTTTAAATTGCCAATTATATTTTGAACTAGAAATAACATCTCATCTGTCTTTTTCTTCTTTTTCAAGTATTGGGTGTCACAAAGAATATATTCTACAAGCTATCATTTCTGTAATGTAGCCTATGAGACACATTTAACAGGGGAAATTAGTTTGTAGCTTGCTAGATTTGCGTACCACAGAAAAAACAAATTGTTATTGGACGACGATTAGACAACCACCATCAACTTGATGTGATTCGATTGACATGAAAAAAAAATACAAAATACATAATTTCAACCAATAAAACAAATCCAGTTCATGTATGGGCTGTGTTAAAAAACAACGCCAGCTACGATAGCATCACACACTCTGTGTGAAGTCACATTTCCGAGATTGGCGCTTTATTTGAGGCTGAAGCTTTCAGTTGAAGCAAGAGTGAGCGATTGTTCTTCTCACTGCTGATTGTGTGTCTAGTCCCGCCTGCATGCGTGTCTTCTCCGTTCCGTGGACTTTGGTGTTACTATTAGTACCCTTTCCTGACACGTCTTCAATCCATGTGTTTCGCCCAAAAGGTGCGGGGAAAGACAACCCATTTCAAACCCTTATCCATTGGCTTCATAGTTGTTGTTGCTGTTTTTGAATTTTGATATACCCGTACAAAAACACTTGATCTACACGTAAGCTACACCAGGTTCAAATATTTGCATTGCATTTAACCACCATTGTTCCATTGTCCGATATTTGGAAGTGTCACGTCATTTGTTACAGATGGGTTTCGGTCCTACCTTGTCTTTGCATGTACTAGAGCCGCACCCAGCCTTAGGACCGCCGCGTAATTATGTCCCCGTGTTTGGCCTTTTCAGCGAACGTCTCCGCACTCCACTGGGGATCACGTCTTAGTCCCCGGAAGGCCAATCTATTAACAGGTGTTAAAGGGGAAGGGAGGGGGTACACAACAAAAAAAAAAAAAGAAACGCACTATTCTTCAACTCTTTGACCAGAAATGGTCAACGGAACAAGATGTGCTCGCTTCCACAGTGCTAACCCGTCTCTATCTCTCTCTCTCTCTCTCTCTCTCTCTCTGTGTCTGTGTCTCTCTCTCTCTCTCTCTCCCTTATCCTCGCCCGCCCCCTCCCTCCCGGTTCAGTAGCGGGGACAACGGCTGGGTCCAACGCCGGGGCCATGAGCTCCCTCACCTCGCTGGGGACCCTTCAGGGCCTGGCCGGCGCCACCGTGGGCCTCAACAACATTAATGCACTAGCAGGTAGCGTCAATAGTGAGTATTCACCCCTCATCCCTCACCCGCCCTCACCCCAGGGGGGGGGGGGTTGTAACGGTGGTCGGCGTTAGTCGGTTTGTGTGGAAGGGTGGTGTAGTGGGCTAGTGGTGGTCATAGGTCATAGGGTACCGGGTTCGATCCCGGCTGTCCGAAGCCCTCGCCTGTAGAAAGCGAGATGCCCTTATTCCATACCTGCTCGTTCATGACATGTTATGTCAGTTATAAGTCCTATTTTTGACGGCCCATCTTAAATGATTATACTACTGTGTGTGTGTGTGTGTGTGTGTGTGTCTGTTGTGTGTGTGCATGCATGTATGTATGTGTGTGTGTGTAAAAGACAGACAGAGCAAGACAGATCTCTCGATATTTTCAATATAACTATTTGGGGATTCATTTGAGTCAAATGCGTTACAGCCCTGCCCCACGCCATCCCCACCGTACCCCCACCCCAGAGCACTGCATGACGTTACCATTACCCCATGTCATGATTACACAATGTCATGATTAAACAATGTCAATGACAGATATCAGAGAGTGACCGAGTCGCACATTACGGTAATCATAACTCTGATGTGCGCCAAACAAATTGGGAATTAAAAGCATTGAATACACGTTGAAAAGAAGCATTTGTAGATATTTGCATATGAATCAACACATTTGAATAGGGTTAGTCAAATTTGAGCCACTGGTAATTCGAAGTTTGCTCATCTTTTTTCTCTGAATTTGTATCATAAACAAATCATCATCCATCCTTCTGTTCATCCATCCATCCATTATCTAGCCATTTAACGTTTCATCCATCCATCCATTGCCCATTATCCATCACACATCCATCTCCCATTCATCCATCCAGCGATTAAATCCATACACTCACCCATTCATCCATTCATCTTAGTGTCTCTGGGTTAAGTTTGCTGCAAGGGGTCTTGTGTTTCATCCATTCTGAGTGTGTTACGGTGTCTCTCAGTGGGTGTGTGCACCTCATCCGTATGTTGTTAATGTGAATGCTAAAGAATAAGAAATAGGAGTAATAAAGAAAAAGGAGATGTTTTTTCAGAACGTACTGAAATATTTACGGAGATAGCGGGTCTCGGTGTGCAACAGGAGGACACTCAAACGAAAGTCGAAGAGTCTTTGATGAGAATCCGTTTTTTTATAGTTCTTTTGTAAAAAGAAAAAGAAAAAAAGTAAAAATAGCTCTTTTTGAAACAACCTCGACTCGTTTTACTTGCGGTACATGATCTGTGTGTGTCAGAAAAAAAAAAAAGATATATACCTGCAATATCATCACATAATATCAGCTCAAAAAGAAGGATGAATCGTGGTTTGATCCTAGCTGTAGGTTTCCTGGCAGTTCCAAATGTTCCACGTCCACGTGCGTCTAGCCCTCTGTGTGCAGTGTGTGAATGTAATACAAACGGATATAACCTGCACATAAACCAGGTCTTTAATAGTGTCTGGCTGCTCTTGCCCTGCCCAACCACGACCTCCAGGGAGGCAGTTGTGGGATCTTCATCAGCGATGTTATGACAGCAGAGATCCTGTAGCCATTCCTCCCATCCTGCATTATTCTCCTCTGACCTTTCCCCCTCCTCCTCCTCCTCCTCCCCCTCCTTCCCCCTCCTCCCCCTCCTCCCTCATCCTCCTCATCTCAGAGTTGTCGCGCCCGTATCCGCTGTGTAAAACCACACACATACATGCATACATACAGACGTACATATGATGCAGTGGCCTATGCACGCACAAAGAGACAGAGGCACAATTTGCACACGTGTACACTCGGAGCGGTGCAGACAGGCACATGCACAGACACAGGCAGACACAATTATGCATGCTTTATGCACATGGACGTATGCAGTCAACACGTGGTGCTCACACACACACACACACACACACACACACACACACACACATACAGAGCATGTCAGACGTGACATGGATCTCCTCCCACACACACATGCGAAAAAAGACACACAAACACACACACAATACGTGGACATGCACACGACGGACACACAAACACAAAACTTAGACATGCACGCTACACACACATGCACACAATTTTAACACACACACACACACACACACACACACCACATGCGCGTGGTCTCTTATCACCGCCCTCATTTAAGCCCATCCAGGCCCTTAATTGAATTGCAAAGGTCAGCGGTACAATTATTCCTGAATAAATGAGTGACCTATAGTCCACAGCCTCGTGCCAGTAATTTATTTCCGGTGCCGCCATCGCTGACGGGCAAGGCAGGAAGCATCTAAGGCCCGGTGTCACCCCCCCCCCCAACTAGAGTAGCCCCCCCCCCCCCTGCCCCCCAACACCGCCTGCTAAACACCCACTCAGCTAGCCACCACACCGCCATCCATCTACCCCCCCCGCCCCCAACCCCCCCCAACCCCCAGGCGATGGTATTAATTCCCATTACACATGCTAACGAGTGGCTGAGATAGCTTCCCGTACTAGTACATTTTTCTTCCTTTTTTTAGTGTGAGTAGTGTTCAGCACAAGACCCCTGGGTCACCCGTCTTCCTGCAGACACACACACACACGCACGCACGCACACACACACACACACGCGCACGCACACGCACACGCACACACACACACACACACACGCGGGCTGAGGCGTGGGCGCTGTTCGACACGGACCACAGACGCAAAGGTCAGAGGCTGCACATTCATACATGGTTGTAGTTTGCCGGCGTCGGGCTTAGTGGCCAGGGTGTTACGGGTTTGATTTCCATTCTGCGTGCCCTCAGCTCCTTCATGACCCGTCTCTCATTCTCCGTCTCTGTGAGGGGCTTTTGGAGGAAGGCACCTGCCAAACGAATGCATACTAGGCACAGTACTTCTCTAGTACTTCCAAGGATGTTGACAATAGGTCAGGCCGTGAGAGAATTTCTCTTCTCAACGCTGAAAGGCCAGCTCTTCCAGGGTCTGGGTGTAGTCAAGGCTGTGGGTGTAGATACAGGTTACAAAAAAGATGCCACAGAAATGTTAAAGGCTGCAAGCAAAAATAATATTGCCGTATTGGCTAGGTTTTTTTGGCACAAAAGGATACGGATTGTTTGTATCTAGTCGTACATAATATTTGTCACAGAGGCTGCATGTCTACAGGAGCATCATTATAGTAAATTCTGTGTTTGTGTGCATTTGATGCCTATAGCCTAATATCTTGATGTAGCTGCTTCCACACTTCATAATGATTTAACAGATAGAGATCCACTATTTAAATATTTGTCGAAAGGCAGCTTTTGGCAGGAAAAAAATGAAGTCAAAACAGCCGTTGAAGTTAAACTTCTGACACAGCTGCCTCATTTCATGTATGTACATATTTGTGTGTGTGTTCATATATGTACTGCTGTCATATTTGAGCTGCACTCTTGCTACTTTTGAGTCCAAACATCATATAATAATATTTTTATAGTTTAGCGTATAAACGTGCGTGTGTGTGTATATACATGCACACATGTATGCATATACGTGTGTATATGTGTGTATATTCATGCATAGTGTGTGTATTTATATATGCGTACAGTGTGTGTGTGTATATATTCATGCATACTGTGTGTATGTGTATGTATGTGTGTGTGTGTATATTCGTGCTTACAGTGTGTGTATGTGTGTGCACATTCATGCGTACCGTGTACAGTGTGTGTGTGTGTGTGTGTGTGTGTGTGTGTGTGTGTGTGTGTGTGTGTGTGTACACGTGAAACACAACCCCCCCCCTCCCCCTCCCCCTTTTTGCTTGCAGTTGCCGTTTCAGAGCGCTAACGAGCTAACGAGCTAACGGCTTTTTCATGTAAAGTTACTCAAATGCTCTCAGGTATGGCGGCCCTCAACGGCGGCCTGGGCGGAGGCGGGCTCAGCAACGGCACGGCGGGCACCATGGACGCGCTGACGCAGGCCTACTCAGGGATCCAGCAGTACGCCGCCGCCGCGCTGCCCACCCTCTACAGCCAGTCCCTGCTCCAGCAGCAAGGGGCCGCCGGCAGCCAGAAAGAGGGTCCGTACGGGCTCTTGTTGCTCAGTGGTAGGGCGGGGGAAGGTGGTGGAGTGGCGGGGATTGATGATGGCTGGTGGTGCTGGTGGCGTTTGGGGTGGTGGCGGGGGTGGTGGGGGGGGGGTGGTGGTGGTGTTTGAGAAATGATAGTGGGGGTGTTGTTGATTGGTGGTGGAGGGGTGTTTGAGTTGGGGATGGAGTAGGGTGGGGGAGGTG
>NC_140288.1:13705740-13710740 GCF_964030765.1 Micromesistius poutassou
TATTATTTATTAAGATTCATGATTTTGGTTTATTTTCGTTTCTTGACCCGCACGCTTCCATTGCCACCATTGTATATTTGATTTAATTTTTTAAACAATGGAAGACAGTAGCTATCTTGGGTTAGGTTTTTCTTACTTGTATAAAAGCTTTTTATATATATATATATAGAAATATATATATATATCTATATATATATCTATATATATTCATATATATCTATATATAAATATACAGTTATCATTAGTACATTTTAGAGGACTGGTCGGTTAGAATAGTGAAAATGGAGGTATACAGTATTAAAAAAAACACAGGAGCCATATCTTTTCTTTTTTATGATCCTTTTTTTTCCGAGCCTAAGGCCTTGCAGCAACACCTGGAGTAGTGGGTTCCTCTTGCGCGCATTGTACAATGATATGCACATTTGACCTTTGACCTCTGCTGTGTATGGGTTGTGGCCACCAATGGTTGCCGCTAAGGCCGAGCTAGCCTCCCGCTAGTTTTACGATAACATGAGCCTGTCGTAAAAAAAAAAAAAAGAGAGACACACTATCCAGCAAGTTAATCGTTAAACGAAACACAATATTGTCGATTGACGTATTTTTGCATCTCAGAATTAGAAACGAAAAAACGAACTAATTATTTAATTATCTTATGGGTCAGCTTAAGTATGTTTTTTTGGTTGAAAGGATTAGTACACTTACAATTTAATGAAGGCTATCATTTTGAATTGATTTAAAAAAAAGAAAGTGTTAACTTGTCAGGGCAAGGGGAGTGGGTGGTCACTGAAAATACTTGATGTATCTTGAAAGTTAAAACAAATAATGATTCAAAGTACAGAAAGCCACAGGCCTGTAAATTTCATTTGTAAAAAAAAAAGCAGTTATATTTTTATACAGCATTTTTACTGCCTCAGATTAAATAAAAAAAAGGATTTATTTATTGCCTATCATTAAGATATCAGACTCCTAAAAAGATCCAGTGTCATTTAGACTAGACCCGTCGTGGAGAAGTGTCTCCGCGTTCTCTGATGTTTTGTGGCTGATTCTCTTTTGTTTTTGTCCAAAGCGTACAAGTGCAGCACCATGTTAAACACCACAGCCTTTGGTCCACAAGAGATCACTCCACCTTCATCCCCCTCTCCCTCCCTCCCCCCCTCCCCACAGACACACACACATACACAAACAAACATACACACACACAGACCCCCCCCCCCCCCCCCCCCACACACACACACCGAACACACTTTAACAACTCACACACACACACCCACGTCTGTGCATCGCATCGGTTTGTGATTCTCTCTCTCTCTCTCTCTCTCTCTCTCTCTCTCTCTCTCTCTCTCTCTCTCTCTTTCTCTCTCTCTCTCGTTTCTCTTTGCGTTCCTAACCACTCTCTCTCTTCCATCCATCCGTCAGTATTGGGACTCCACCTGTCCATCTCTCTCTACCTTTCCGTGCATTATCGTTTCTATATTTTTAAATGTGTTATGCGTTTCTGTTTCGTTTTCCGTTTGTTTGTTTGTTTGCTCGTTTGTTCCAAGGGAAAAAAATTTTTTTATGAATGAATGTCTCTCAAGTAACATCTCCCAGCACTGCTCCTTAGTACAGCAGGTGCCATGGAAATAGCTCTGAGTGTTTTCTGTCGTGGTGGTTGGGGTCGAGCCTAAGTCTGTATTTAACTTGTGTGCGTGTGTGTGTGTGCGCGCGCGTGTGTGTGTGTGTGTGTGTGTGTGTGTGTGTTTGTCCATTTTTTCTGTGTAGCGTAGCCCTTAAAACGTAAACAATTATTATATAAGTATTCTTTTTTTGTCTTATTACTAATTAGACAAAAAATATTAAGCTTATTGCCAATTAACCTAGCCAGAACTGTTGTTAATGTTGCTGTTGCTGTTTGTTTGTCATTTGATGTTGTTGCTGTTGTTGTTCTCCTGATTTTAATGCTGTAGTTTAGTGTGGTGCTCCAGTCTGGCTCTGTGTGTGTGTAACTCTCTCCTCTCCCCTGTTTTTCTCCCCTTAGAACCCATCTCCATGCCTGTTAGCTCATCGTTTGCCTAGCATGTCTCCGTGGCGCCCAAAACAAACAAAACACAACACAAAACCACTCAAAAAAACAAAACAAAAAAAAACAAAAAAGAAAATTGTTCATCGTCGTCCCTCGTAATTGTTTTTTTTATTTTTTTTCAACTGTCTTTTTGTTTTTCTTGTTTTTTACTGAGCTCACCAGATCATGACCTGGTCGCCGCCTACTGACCATCTTGAACTTTGAACTGTAAGGTTGACCGTGTGGATGTCTGTTTGAGTTATTTTTTCTTTGCATGTTACCTCATTTTGGATGTATTTCCTGGGAGGGCTTGGTGGGGGGGGGGGCAGGGCTTTCGTGGGATAGTAGGGTTTACGTGAGAGGTTAGGAGAGGTCAGACGGGGTCGGGATGGAAACATGCATCAATGTGAAGGAAGGAGAAGAAAAAAAAAAAAGTTAACGCTGCATTCATACGAGAAAAAAAAAGACTGAGAATTTTTTACGGACACAAACAAACAAAAGTGTAGTTTTGAAGTTAGTACAAAAAAAAACATACGGCAAAAATATTTTCATTCAGTTTCATACCGATCCATTGTTTTTTTTCTTCTCTTGCTTTTTTTTGTGTTCATTTTTTTCTGCTCTTTTTTTGCGTTTCTTCTTTATTTAAAGTAAACTTGAAAGTTTGGTAGAGGGACTGGCGTGTGGTCTTGCTTCTGTCACCACTATAGCGACCTGAGGTCAGAAGCAGCCTGCCGCCAGTTTCTATATGGTAAAAAATAAGACTACTTCCAAACAGTTTTGAATTAAAAAATGAGACTGTCTGATCAATATTTAGGACTCTATCTCTCAGAGCACTCTCCTAATGGTTTTTACATTTTTCAGGCAGTGTAAAGTTTTTTGATAAGGCCATTTGAAGTGGCTCGGTTTCTCATTCAAAGTCTATATATAAAAAAACACTTTTTTCTAGAGTAGTTTAAAGGTAACAAAAAAAAGAAAAAAAAGACATTCGCCCTGTTTCGGGGGGACGGGGGAGGGAGGGGAGAGATGCTACCTACTTGTGTCGCCTTTTCTGACCTAACTCACAGATAGACAATCCGTGGTTTAAATGCACATGACGAAATGACCTATATTTTCTACTGTGTAAATGTATAGAGAACAAAAAAAAAGAATCTTAGATACCTGTATAACCCATGTTAACGTCGGTGCTCCTCGTAAGTCAATTTAGTTGTCGTTTCATCACCAAGTCTAACAGTCTTAAATGTCTCCTGTTTTTAAAGACTACAAAAAAAAACAATTTACTTGAACAATAGACAAAGCCTTCATATTACTAGAATTGTTCCTTATTTTACGTTTTCTCTCTCGTTTTGTTTTTAAAGGAGTCCCTATTTGCTAAAATTCTTGTTGGTTAATTAGCTATATAAAATTCCTAAAAATATATATAAATATAAATATATCTATATATATATCTATATATGATATGTCAGCTTGTGAAGCATCAATGTCATTATTTTATTTCTCCCGTGAGAAAAACAAATATTTAGATGTGTTTTGTTGTTCAGCAAAATGTCTTATAAAGAGAAAAAAAAAATACAAGATCAGTGGAACTTAGTGCCAAATTCTGAAGGTACTACCTGCCTAGCGCGTCAGTGTATTTCTTGTGAAATTATTTGATAACATGGGTATTTTATTAAGTGTTTTGTATGAATCACTCATATTTAAAATATAGATTTAAAAAGAAGAGTTTGTTAAATTGCTATTCTGTGGTCTTGTTGCCTGAAAATGTCACGTTTGCTTTTTTTCCTCTTTGTAAAGTTGTACAAATGTGCCCATGTGTCATATATAAATATATATACATATATAAACGCACACGGCCGACACCCACACACAAACACACTCTCGTGCAAACCTCACAGTTTACTTTGTTGATGTGCTTGAGGGCCCCTGAGTGTGAAAGTCTCGTCAGTTGTCGTTCCTCATCGGGATTGCGTACGTGCACAAACACACACACGACCAAAAACTGCGCACAAATATTTTTACGTTTATTGTTTTTTTAATTCATCAAAGCCTTACCATGAGTCTTTGCAGTCTTTGTCTATCTTTCTTTCTCTCTCTCTCTCTCTTTCTCTCTCCCAGCAATCTGCTCACTCTGTTTCACTCTTCTATCACGCTCACTCGCTTGCACACGCACGCGCGGATTGGGAAGCAGATTTTGATCCTCTCTAAAACACACACACACACACGTCAGAGGACCACCGGGAGTCTCACACAAAGCCTTATTTCACGACAGGCCCTCCTCCTTCGTCCGTTTTTTCGTTCGTTTTCGGAAACACTCCGACGGTTGTCGCCAAGGTATGCCTCGGTAGGTTTTCTTCCGACGTCCTCGGATGAGTCAGCCTGAAATATGTGTGCGTGTTCGCTTTTATGATGTAAGCACAGGGTAAGACGTTTGCTTTGCTGTAAACAACCAGTAAACAAGCCTCAGTCTAAAACAACTAAAGCACACCGCCTTGATGGAGAGAGAGGCAACTAGTACGGTATAATGTCTTTACTTTTTATTTAGTCGACTGGTTTAGCTGCGTTTCTTTCTCCCCCCTCTCCCCAACCACTTTTGTCATTTATATATATATATGTGGTGACTCTTGAAATTTGTTTTTAAATGTAACACTTCCTCTACTCCAATGCAGTGGTGCCGTGAGCCAAACCCAGTTGAACGATGCCCAAACGTGATGTTCTTAGTGTGTGACAGTTTACACGACACAGTATTGTCTAGTCCAACTGCCCCCCCCCCCCCCCCCACCCACCCGTCCTTCCACCACCACAGTTCCCCTCCCTGAAAGCCTAGTTTACGATCTGCAAAAAAACACAGAAAAACATGAAGGCAGCACTATTTTCTATAGAACCTCACCACCCGCCTTAACCAGGGATCTTCGTAACAGTATTGAAAGATGTTGTGTGTGGTGTCTGCCCATGTCTCGTTGCT
>NC_140288.1:13715740-13720740 GCF_964030765.1 Micromesistius poutassou
ACGGTTCAAGAAAGGCTTTCAAAAGAATTGGCATAACGTCCAGCCAAAATTTTGATTTTAAGATTATATATATTGTCCGTTTTACCTGGTAACCTATTTAAGGTGATATAATGCTGCCATCTTGCGGCGTTATCGATGAATGACAACAGATGCAAAGACGTCCTTTGTAAATGTTTTTTGTGTTTGTGCGCCTACACGTGTGTATACGTGCGCGTTCGCGGGTAAGCGGCCCAGGAACAAAGGCAGCAGCGTGGGCATGACCAATTGAGCAACACGCGTTTTTTAACCCTCCATGTTTGGTTCCTGAATGGTAGCCCTGTCGCGCGTCATTGTTGCCGTTGATTTGGAATTTGTTACAGGCACTGCCGCTGCAATCCCCGGTGTAACAGACCGTGAAATGAGTAGCCTACCTGCGAGAGGGTGATACACGCAGACACGTTGCACCATAACAAATAGTCCACATAACGAGTAGTGCTTTTAACACTGCACGATTATAGCCATTGTTATTTATTTGTGAACCTCCTTGACCCGCTTTGAGGTGTTGTGACTTTGAAACATTGTTTATTTTAGTACGCTATTGAAATCGGTTATCTGCCATGCAGACTACTTACACCTAGCCTCCGCTGCCTAATGGCTGATATGGTCAACAAATGAACCAAGAGCCCTATAAACAAGGTGAACACAGGAATAGCACTAACCCGGGCCGCCACAAAGGGGCGCTGTGGGCGCATGAAGACGTGGCCTTTGAAAGTGGCAGGTATAGGCTAGACCAGCCTAAAGTCAATATTCATAAATGGCTCTAACTTTAGCTGTTTAGGTAATCGTTATATAGAATAAAGATATCAAATATATTTTATTCGGCAGCCCAAATCACCCAGCGTATTTGACCTGCAAGTGTCTATTTTGGGATCACACACATGATCAGAACTGCTGAAAACTACTCTTTAAACATGACAAACCACGGTGTAGCATTCTATTAAATAGCAGTACTGTCCTAGAAGGCCTGTCCTGATATGCGAATCGATATCAGGTTTTCGAGTTACTAATGGAGAAACTGTCATATACATAGGCTAATCCTTAAATAATACCAATATCGCATTCTGCCGGACATTGGCGTGTCCGGCAGAATGATCCATTGAATAATAATAATAATAATAATAATAACAATAATAATAATAATAATAAGCAGCGTCTTCATCCTGGCAACACAAAACTAATGTTTAAATTTGTTAGCGTTTCAAATCAAATTGTATTCGATCGATATGCCTATTTGTTTAGGGTTGCTTCCAAATTCCTCACAGATCACAATGATGACATTATTTAAATGATGGGTTCGTTTATTATGATGCCCCTGGCCCGAACCGGGCCGATCCGATCATGGCTGGAAGGAATGTCGCAACCTCGTCCTGACGCCGAGCCAACGTGAGATTAGCCCATCGGGCGGCGCATCGCTACCTGGACGAGGATCGGTGTCACGGAGCCCTGCAGGGCTTTTCCATAGAGTTTGAGAAGTGTTCTCTTAGGAAGAACGCTGGACTTCCTGGTACAGGACCATGGATATTATCGTGCCCGTTTCGGCAGGGGAAATACCCGCAGCGATGTAAATCAACGCGTTACACGCTCGAGTCCGGACCAAAGGTGAGTTTCTGTCCGCCGTCCCGGGGAAACGATAGGAAGATCGAACTTGTTCGTGGTATCATATCTACTGTCTGTCAGCGGGACGTGCTTGCGGGCTGACTGGCGCTAACTGTGTTTTTCAAAAAGTGGCCGGTGCCGCGTAGACGAGGTACGCCGGTGCACAGTTTCTTTACCGGGCACTTACGGGTATTGTTTCAGTGGTTTGTTCACAAACGAGAAAGGGGTTTTATAATTGTAAACTTTGTGCTTATTTGTATTCACCGAGGCCTACCTAGCCAACCCCCAAAGGCGGCCTCCCGTAGCAGAAACACTGTTGACAGACTCTGCGAATGCGCCCGCCATTGGCTGGAGCCCCAAGATCCGTGGCTCTGATTGGCTACGGCGCCACTTCACTCATCCGACACGCTCATAACCTCCAACAGTTCTCATTCAGTTGATTTGCTTAGACCAGCTATACATTTGTTCATAAAATGTATTGCTATCTACTTAACTGTCGATGTCCGAAGTGTTTTAGCGTGTGCGTGCTTGTGTTGGGTATATGTATGTTTGTGTTTTTCGTCTGCGGCGGGATAGCTGCAGTGCATGGCAGAGAGGATAGAGTTACCTTGTAGCACTGTAGTGCTCCAATCCCTCCTATCCCGCTTTGGGATAATGCGGCTTATCGCCTCCACTGCTCTACGCTTAGAAAACACACAAGGTGCGGATCGATTGCGTCGTTAAATGCTAGTATACCTCGTCTTCTGGCGTTATGCTACTTGATCTGTTGTGTTTTGAGTAACCCTGCAATATGCGTTATGTCGGATTAAAGGAAATAAAGTTTTCCCCCATTGCTAAGGTTTAAAAGGAACCCCACAATATATGAACACCCGTGCTTCTCATCTGAGAGTGGTTGGTGTTTATTTCTGGTCATGTTTGAATTTAAGTATTTTAGTAACATTTAGTTTTAGTGTGTTTTATTTATTTATTTATTTGGAGCTATGGTGTTACTGCGGCTGCGTTGTTGTCATCGGTGGTTGCGGACTTGCTGTTCTCAGCCCTGCATTCTCCCAACTCCTCTTCTAGGTACACTACTGCCGTACTGCTGTACAATAACGTGCCTAATGCGGCACATTATAATGTACATCATCTTTCATCAACGGCCGTTCATTCTTTGCAGGGCTAAATTCTCCAGCATATAACTCACACATTGATCCTTACCCAGGGAGACATCCCCCTGGTGAAACTGCACTGCTGCACACTATTTACGCTTACTCAGTCATTCTACTAAACCTTGCATTAGCTTAATAACCCAACACATAGAAGTAAGGAGGGCTGCTGAATGTTGTCCAAGCTCTCTGGTCCACTGCTGGCAGCAGGGAAACGGATACCTTCGGGTCAACTACCATCCGTGAGCTCGTCTTTCCTCGTTGTGCTCTCCTTCCCTCTCTCCATCTCCTCATCTAGCCATCCCATGTCATTATTTTACCTGGTTTTGATCTGTGATGCTAGAATATAGTCCACACGTGTGTGTGTGTGTGTGTGTGTGTGTGTGTGTGTGTGTGTGTGTGTGTGTGTGTGTGTGTGTGTGTGTGTGTGTGTGTGTGTGTGTGTGTGTGTGTGTGTGTGTGTGTGTGTTACAGCCACAATGAAAGGCCACATTGTTCGTTTGACCAGGTTAGTGGTCTCAAAATAGTAGCTCTGTATGAAAAGGTTAGCAAGAGTGGTGTGTTTGTGTACCTGGTGTACGACGTCAGTCACACACCCATAAACAGCCAAAGTCAAACACTCATGTGACAATAAATGTGCAGTCCTATATGTCAGCTGAACAAGGTTGAAATTGAAACAGATTTCAAGAGGGAAAGCTTAAATTCCACGTACTGCTGCTACACACACTCCCACCAGATGTATTCGACAGACCAGCCTAGTGTCTGACCAACACACACACACACACACACACACACACACACACACACACACACACACACACACACACACACACACGAGGTTTCTAAATTCCAGTACTTAAGTAGCTGGCCAACAGATGCTGGTGCACGTGTGTGTTCTGGCCACTTGTGGCCCCCTGGCACAGTTGATTTTTCTCTCTCTCTCTCTTTCTTCTTCTGCCCTCACTATATTTCTATGTCTCACGATCCATGTCAATGCAAGCTAGCTGCTCCATACATAGCTGCATACCAGGTGTGTGTCTGTGTGTACATATGCAGGTATTTTTTAGAGTTAGAGTTTTAGAGTTTTTCTGCTGCTTCCATTAGTCTCCACATCCCGTCAGTTCATCCCTTTTTAAAGATGTGTTCTTTAAGTCTTCCAAATTTGCAAGCAGGACTTTGATGCACATCAAACAGTTTGTGTCTGTTATGCAGAACTTGTCACATGTACACCAGAGAGTACATTCTCTTAATCTAATACTGCAGATGATTATTATTATATTATTATTCATTTATTGCGTTTACCTCACTAGGGCAGAGCTGAAGCTGAGACTATGTGTTGCATCTTCTAAATATTTATCTAGAGACTTCTGGGTAATGCAAAACACTGATACATAAATTAATGAATTATATTGATTATAGTTATATATCATATATATGATTATACCATAATCAATATATTCCTGAATCCCTTTTACTCTGATCACAATATTGTCAATTCAAGGGAAATTGCTTTAAATTGGCACAATGGGCAAGATTCTGGGCACTGCAGAATCTTACCCCTGTAAGTGGGGGTTTTTGAAGCGAGGCTGCCTGTTTAAAAATAACATTGTAAAATACAAAACAGACGAATGGTGTCTTCAGGAAGTTTGGGTATAATGTTGAACTCCAGCCAGCCCAATCATTACTTTCTAGCAATGATCGACAGTAGAATCCAGAGTGGGAGATGTGACACACCGATACTGTTTGTATTGGCATAGCAAGTAAACATTCCCTGAAGATGTCAAAGGGCTTAACATTCCATAAATCAATGACTCAAAATGCTATTTTTATCCATATTGTCTACAAACTATGTTGTTTACTGGCAGTACCTGCCATGATGCACCTGGAGGCTATTGAAGCATCTGCTCCCTCACATCTGCTCCCACACACACACACACACACACCCCGTTGCATTTGCCCACAGGCTTATTCATTTCCCCCCCCGTCATTACACCACACCATCACCAGATCACTGTTATTTAGACCCATGGGCTCAGCTCCCTCCTGGCACTGGATGGATGCGTTAGCATGTGAAACTCATTCATTCATACACATGCACTTAGAGGTACGCACACATCCTTTGATGGCTGGCCACCCGCTCGTTGTGCCCTGCTATTTAAAGACCCATAAAGACGATAATGGCCATGGTCACATCTTCAATTAAGTGTGCGCGTGTGT
>NC_140288.1:13723240-13725736 GCF_964030765.1 Micromesistius poutassou
ATTTTGGCCATCGGGGCACTGCTTTGATGTGTGTGATGTGTAGCACCTTACCTGCAGGTGTGTGAATATGATGACAAAGGACCTACCTCTGTATTGTAATGACAATCATTTAGGTTGATGTTTAATGAGGTTAAATAAACATCATTTGTCTATTTGTCTAATTGTAGTTTTTTTTCTGCCTGTACCGTTTTATTTTCTGTATACCTCAACCTGACTTCATCCTATAGTAGTTTCTAAGTGGTTATCCAGAAATATAAATTAGATATTGTTTGCATGTTAGCTATGCTTTATGTAAGAAAAAAGAAGGTGCCGCACACTCCGAGTTACAATAAAAAGAATGTTTTAATTGGTGATAACGTTTCGGCCTACAAAGGCCTTCAGACCACACTGATGCTTTATGCTCACAGGCCAACTAAAGCTAGGGCTAATGATGGCACCACAAGAAATAAACGACTTGACAACCAAACAAGTGTCAAATAAACCCAGCCCACAAGAGCCAAACGACAGGAACGACAACAAACAAGAATGAGATGCTAGCGATCGCCGCTAGCCATTGTGGTCCAACGTGACCGGCTGAAAGCGGCCTGGTAAACAGCTAGCTTACGCCAGGGAGTGGGGCTTTTATCTGTTCCATAATTCATTTCCACCTTTTTGATGGGACCCGCTCCCTGCGTCGAGGGACAACTGATGAGCTGTTGATGTCTAAAACCTAATTACTGTAATTACCACCGCGCCCATCCCTACCGGCCCGGCTGGGGGGGGGAGGGGTGGGTAGAGAGGGGCTTTGGGTTTCAGGGTGGTGCCGGTGGGCGGTGGTAATGGTAGTGGAGGGGGGCGGATTTCCCTGTGTGTCTCCTAATGAGGGTGGATGACTCAATGTGTACGGACATCATTTCCCCAGGAGTTGGAGAAACGGATGAAAGATGGGAGAGAAGGGGTTGAGGGTTAAAAGATGTTAACTTTGATTATATAATTAAAAAAGAGTTTTGTATTGGAGAGTATAAACAGTAGTGGGATTTGGCTGAAAGACCACTTTGTGTTGTTTGTCGTGCTGCAGTAACACAGCCATTGGGATCAGAGTTTGAATGAGGATGTGGAGTGTTTTAGTTTCACTAAGCCTACCTGCTGTCAAGCGCATTGTGTGTGTAGGAAGTGGGCTTCAAGTGTTTTTTTTACCTGCCCTCCCCGTTTTACTCACACTCACTAACACACACACACACTCACACTCTTAGTCTGCTAACATTCACTGGTGTACTGTGGCACCAGTCATTAGCTTCTTTGCAAAGCCCTCAGTTGGCATTCCCTACTGGGATCTAACAAAGAGCTAGATGGCTAACTGGGTAGCTCAGCTCAGCCAAGTTGAGCAGATCCTTACTGGTACAGATGAGGCAAGGTGCAAACCAGGCTGATCAGTGGCCAAAGTCCAGACTATTGAAGAAGACTAATGCTGTACGAGGCCACTGCCTACTTCAAAGAGCCTATTCCATCCACCGTCTCATACTGCTCAATGAGTCAGGTGTAATCACTAGAAAGATTGGTATTCGGAAAGCTCCCGAGGGCGTGAGCAGGGTTTTCGTTACACAAGTCGGACAAGTTTATCAGCCGCCTGAACTTCCCATGGGTTTTAGTCCCGTGACCCTGAGTGCACTTTGAACGTGAACTTGGAACTTGTAGTCCTGTAATACAGGATTAATTTTGTTGTGTTTGTTTTTACTCAGGAACATTATACACGGCTTACATTGTTTAGGTCCTACCTAGCTCACGGTAGGATGTGAGAGAGGGGAGGGAGAGCAGGGGACTCACTTCCTCCTATGTAAACATGGGTTTCAGGAAACATTTTGAACACAGAATCTCCTCTTCACTGACGAAGTGGCGGAAAAATTTGCTGCAACAAATTCAAATTCGGTCCAAGCCTATAGGTGCGAAAGTTACTCGGAAGTGAACCAACTCAAATACTGTCCATTCCAATTACTTTTAGTCCCTCTCTGTTTCCATTTTTCTCCCTCCTACCAACCCGAGGCTGTAAACACACTCTAATTGTCATTTTCACCTAGCGTGTTCAACACTGGACTGAAACAGTGCAGTTATTCAAGTTGTCTCTCTTTACCTATTCATGTGTGGTGGGCTACCTGGTACCCCAGTGCCCTAATGTTAGTGATGACATGACGAAAACCACCGTCCCGTGTGTGTGTGTGTGTGTGTGTGTGTGTGTGTGTGTGTGTGTGTGTGTGTCGGTGCATGCATGTCTATCGATGTGTGTGTGTGTGTGTGTGTGTGTGTGTGTGTGTGAGGGGGAGAGTTAGAGAGCAAGGTTCCAGGAAGGAAGTGGCCAGCTAAATGGAATATGATTACATCTCCCAGTAAACACAGGGAAATGGATCCGAACACTGACCTTCACCACACCAGTGCCTTCCCAGTGCAGAGTCCAGCCCACAGTCTATTGACCCAGGGTACTGGCTGATAATAAAAACCAAAGCTAGGCTCAAGTGCTAATCT
>NC_140288.1:13725936-13748436 GCF_964030765.1 Micromesistius poutassou
GTGTGTGTGTGTGCGTGCTCCCTGACCGCTGTCCTCTTCCGTCCTCTCTCCAGTTGTCCCGGAGGATCTACAAGGGGATTCCTCTGCAGCTCCGGGGGGAGGTGTGGGCTCTGCTGCTCGACATCCCCAAGATCAAGGAGGAAAAGAAGGACTTCTATGAGGTACCACCCCCCCCCCACCACCCCCCCAGCACACACCAACACAAGCTCTCACACACACACACATACACACACACACACACACACACACACACCATCCGTAGTACCCTTCCAAAATACAGAAATACTGTATTTTCGCTCACAAAGGAAAAGGAGACATCGTGCCCGGTGGGAGTCGACCCCTCGCTGTTTGCCCTTGTATGAAAACCCACTGCCGCTCCTGAGTCCTGAGTCCACTGAGTCCTGTCCACTGCAGTGCCGACCAGCCGGTGTGGAACAGGGGCTTTTATTGTCGGAATGGGCACATTTTACAATGACGGAAAAAATAAATATAGATAATTGAAGATAAATATTTTATTAAGAATTGTTTGGTAAATATAGTATTATGGCTTGTTATTATTATTTTTTAAAAGAGTGTCCCCCTGGTGCATTCGTATCTTTCCATCTTTTTTCCTTCTGTTTTGTGTTCCTTTGTTTTTGCTAAATCAACACGCTGGGAGCATAAGCAGCGATTGCTGACGTTTCCTTTCCACTGGTTCCGACTGCCGTGGTGTTTTTTGCGGTCATAGTTGTGTACGAGGGAGACGGTGGCTCTCTTTGCTCAGCCACTGCACACGTATTTCTTTCTAATTTTCCACCGTTTGTACACGAGGTGGTCCGCGAAAGGTCTTGATTTTTACAATTGAGTGATCCACCTAAGGTCAAATGTTGACAACCTCCGATTGACCGGATGCTTAAAGGTGACATATTATAGCACCAGGTGTGAGTGTGTTCAGCCGTTCTAAGCCGTTTTGAAAATCGGCCCTCTTCTGACATCACAAGTGGGCGTGTCCACCTAGCTGTGTGCTGGGATAGATCAGTCTACCAGCTGACCCAGTGGACCGTAGCAAACGTTGCTCATCCATCCGTCACACATCTAGGCGGACACGCCCACTTGTGATGTCAGAAGAGGCAGATTTTCAAAAACGCCTTGTAACGGCTACTCCCACTCCCACACGGTGGTGTAATATGTCACCTTTAATCCAAAGGGGCCAACAGTGAATTCAGGGAAAAGATCACGACGAGCAGGTGGGGCTCTCCATGGAGGCTTGGGGTTCATCGGGGATCAAACCAGCACCTTCCAGATGAGAGTGAAACACCCCGACTCTACAATCTCCCCTCGGAATGACATGGTTTCACTGGGGCCGCTCCACCTGCAATATTAATGCGACTTACCGAGCAGGCCTTGGGTTCAAAGAGATTTCATAAAGCCGTGTTGAGTCGTGAGTCATTGTTGTGGGCTAGAGGAGAGGCGGTGTGTGTGTGGGGGCGTGTGGGTGTGTGGAGCAAGAATAACATCATGATATTGCGATGGGAATTTGGGAGTATATATTTTGATGAGTAGTGAATAGTTAGTTTGTAGTTTATTAATGGGATATTTCATACTAGTCTCCTTGGCAATATCGCCGTTTTATTTCAATCTTGGATCATACCTTCATCAATATTTACAACATTTGATCCAAAATAAATTGTATAGTAAAAGTAGTCTCACTCAAGTAACTAATGTTCAAGTTGAAACGCAGGTGTTTTCCTCCTGGTGCGAGGCCGCCCCGTCGCTATGCTCAGCTAACGCCTTGGAGTTGTTTCTTCCTGCAGAAGCTAAAGGTCAGAGCGCGAGGTCTGTCGCCCGACATCCGTCAGATCGACCTGGACGTGAACCGCACCTACCGGGACCACATCATGTTCATGCACCGCTACGACGTCAAGTAGGCACACGCACGCACACGCACACGCGCACGCACACACACACACACACACAATCACTCTCACTCACTCTGCACACCCTACATCCACCCATTGAGAGCCCTGCAATGCGTCACCTGTCTTGCATGATGTTACCCACCTGAATCGTTTTGTGATGACTTCATTAACTACATGGTGTCCTTCACACACTCTCTTGTTATCTCTTTTGCCCTATCTCTCTCTCTCTCTCTCTCTCTCTCTCTCTCTTTCTTAACACACACACGCACACACACACACAAACACAATGACTCTAGAAGTGTGTGTGGTGTGCTCAGATGGTCATGGTTCCTGTAAATGGTCGTCAGAGAAGGCCAACAAGCAGACTTCCTGTCCAGGAGAGCACACGATGCACGCACGCACACACACACACACACACACGCACACACACACACACACACGCACACCCACACATGCACACAGACAAATGCACACACACGCACAGGCACACATAATCTGCAAATGAATACCCAATCACATAAAATTGTCCCCTTAATGTTTGTATTTGTGTTAATGTTTGTATGTGTGTTAATGTTTGGGTGAACGTTTGTGTTTTCAGACAGCAGGCTCTGTTCCATGTCCTTACAGCCTACTCCGTTTACAACACGGTGAGTCAGCATCACAAACTCACACACCGTGTTTTCCTCTCTCGAGTAACCCAGATTCATTCCTCTCACCTTTATTTTGAACACACTGTCATATTTTGAGCGTTGACATGAATGCACGGTACCTGGGAATGCACAGCCTGGCTCATCAAATGTATGTCGTATCGAGTATCATTCTTCCTATCTAAATTTAACCCAGCGTTGGATGTCGTGTAAATAAACACCCACCGGCTAAAGTTTCATTCCTAGCGATGTATGTCTGCTACTACGCAATTCTATCCACTGCTCTCAATTGAACCTGTACGGTAGGATTCACATTTACCTTCAGTAGGATGTGAGCTCCTTTTTTAAGCCATCATTTCCCTACCAATGAGTCCAAATTGCTGTACGTTCCAATTGTGATTCTGGTCATTTTCTCGGGATTAAGTAGAACATTCATTTGAGCTATTCTGCCTACGCACAAATCGAGACACCTTGATATCTCTCTGTTTGTCTGTGTGTGTCTTTGAGATGTTAATCATATACCCTTCTTCCTTCCCTCCCCCCCCCCACCTCATCTCCTCCTCCCTGATCCCTCACTCTCCCTCATCCTTCCCTCTATCCTTCATTCCCACCTCCGTTACCTTCCTCCCTCCCGCCCTCCCTCCCTCCCTGCCTGCCAACCTTACTTCCTGTGCTGACAGGAAGTGGGCTACTGTCAGGGTATGAGTCAGATCACGGCGCTGCTGTTGATCTACATGAACGAGGAGGACGCCTTCTGGGCCCTGGTCAAACTGCTCTCAGGGCCCAAGCACTCCATGCACGGTACCAAACTCATGAAACTCCACTTTCACACACACACACACACTCACACACGTCTCCAATTTGAAGTCATATCCACATCGAGTTGTAGTGATCCCTTGGCCTTGCCGTGGCCACTGTCATTAAAACACGCTAAAACTGTGTCTGGTTCTCTAACTCACAGCCATGTAAACACCCCCCTACCCCCCAACTGAATCCTCCATTAAAAAGCTTCCAGACCCGCACCAACTTGTACCCAGCCCGCGGTAGCTTTTTATCAATGGGGACATCTGGGTCAACATGGCGGATCCCGAGTAAGGAAGCGTTGAGTCTGGCCTGTGTTGGTTTTCGTGTCCGCGGAGATAGTTGTAGAAAAGGTCTCTGCAGTGCGGTCACAGGTAGGGACGTCCGATTGGCTCGTAAAATCCAGACCCAGGATTGTCCTGTTTGACTCTTGCGTGACTATTTTACAGGCCATTCAAAAGTTTAATTATAAATCAATGTGAGTGTACTACTCTATGCAGGCTCTTAGTCAACAAATACTGGCGGCCAAATCAAGTGCTCCAGTACTCATGCCCATCCCTAATGTTTAGTTCCAAACCTCACAATTCTGGGTAAAAGAAAATCCACTAATCCACATTGGCTCCCGGTAAACAACTAAAACATGGTCGTAAACAGAGAGACACACATTTCCCAAGGAGGTATGGCATCTGTGCTTTCTGAGGGGGGAAAAAAGAGAGTACATAAAAGGCTGTAGTATTACATGAGCCAGAAGGCAGCGATTTCAAATGTCACTTTTGTAACACGTCTAGACAGGTATTTTCTCCAGGCACACTTGGAGCATAAAAAAACGAAAAAAACAGTGCCTTTATCTCATCATCATTCTCTCTCTTCTCCTGCTCTCTCTCTCTTTCTCCACCTTTCCACGCTTTACCACAATCCTCTCCTCTCGCTCCCTCCATCCTCTCCCCTCGCTCTCTCTCTCATCATCTCATTCACTCTGCATCCTATATTTTACTCCTGTCTCCTCCTCCCTCCATCCTTTCTCCCCCTCATCTCTACCTTCTTTCTCTCACGTCAATCCTCTCTCCTCTCCTCCATCCTGTCTCTTTCTCCCTCCCTCTCCCTCTCCCCATCCCTCCCTCTCTACCACCCTCCCTGCTATCTCATCCCCACTCCCTCCTCTCTTCTCCATCCTGTCTCCTTCTCCCTCCCTCCATCCTCTATCCCCCACCTCCCCCTCCCCCCCCCCCCCATCCCTCCCTCTCTACCCCCCATGTCTCTTTTCTCATCCTCATCCTTTTTCTTCTCTACTCCATCCGGTCTCTTTCTCTCTCCCTCCCTCCCTCCCTCTCTCCCTCCCTCCCCCTCTCCCGCCCTCTCTCCCCCCTGCAGGGTTCTTCATCCCCGGCTTTCCCAAGCTCATGCGCTTCCAGGAGCACCACGAGCGCATCCTGAAGAAGATGATCCCCAAACTCAAGCAGCATCTGGTGAGAGCCAGACTCCCCCCTCCCCCGCCCGCCTCTCCCCTCCCATGTTAGCATGCATCGTACCGCCCTGTAATGTATGGAGCCAATCACCAGCACTCTGGTGTCAAGTCATTGGGCCACGCAGTGTGCCGTATGGTGCATGTGCAGTCGTGCACAGGAAACAAATGTAAAAAATGGGTTCTTGGTGTGTGTGTGTGTATGTGTGTGTGTGTGTGTGTGCGCGCGCGCGATACAGGACACCCAAGAGGTGTTCACCAGTCTGTACACGATGAAATGGTTCTTCCAGTGTTTCCTGGACAGAGTGAGTATCCACATCCTCTCTTTCAGGATATACAGTGTCATGTATAGGATAAATACAGTGGCATGTATATATACAGTGTCATGTATATGATATACAGTGTCATGTATATTTACAGTGTTGTGTATATGATAGACTCAAACACAGATCCACCATAACCACTACCAGTGCAGTGTGTCAGTTTTTTAAACCATTGTTTCTGTAATGATGTAAAGATTGAAGACATCTTCATACTATATCTCACAAAGTATATCTCTCCCTCTCTCTCTCTCTCTCCCTCTCCCTCTCCCCCTCCCCCTCCCTCCCTCCCTCCCTCCCTCCCCACAGACCCCCTTCACTCTCACCCTAAGGATCTGGGACATCTACATCCTGGAGGGCGAGCGTGTGCTGACGGCCATGTCCTACACGGTCCTGAAGCTGCACAAGAGTAAGGCCGTCCGCACGCCCGTCAACCATAGTCACACCAGCGCCAGTGGGCCTCCACGAGGTCCCTGGTGGGGTTGTACCTGGAGTCCTCAGCTTGGTGTTGTTCCAGCTGCATACCGACTGCATACCCGTTTTTTTGGAATATTACATCAAATGTTTTCCTCTTAATCATTTATTGATGATAAAGTATGGCGTTAAACTGTGTCGACTTCATGTTTAAAAATCCTGTGGTGCTGATGTCTCCCTCACCGCTACTTTGTCACGACAAAACATGCCTTGTATGTTGTATGCTTTAAAGCCATTTTGTAAAGGATTATTCTGTTGTGTGTGTGTGTGTGCGTGTGCGTGTGTGCGTGTGTGTGTGTGTGTGCGTGCGTGCGTGCGTGCGTGCGTGCGTGCGTGCGTGCGTGCGTGCGTGCGTGCGTGCGTGCGTGCGTGCGTGCGTGCGTGCGTGCGTGCGTGCGTGCGTGCGTGCGTGCGTGCGTGCGTGCGTGTGTGTGTGTGCGTGTGGGTCTTCAGAGCACCTGATGAAGCTGGCCATGGAGGAGCTGGTGGAGTTCCTGCAGGTCACTTTGTCCAAGGACTTCTTCCTGGAGGACGACCTGGTCATCGAGCATCTCCAGACCTCCATGACCGAGCTGCGGAGAGCCAAGCTGGAGCTGCCCGCGCCAGGTACACACATGCCGCCCACACACACACACACATACACACACACACACACACACACATACACATGCAAACACACAAAGAACATGCAGCCATGTAACACAAGCTGAGATTCAGGATCGGAGGCGGAGTGAGAAATAGGTCGCAACGTGAAAGTTTGAACTTATGTTGTGATATGTTGGCACAGTTGGGGATAAACAAAACGTGAAAACAATAATTTGGGTCTTTATTTAATATTTCTTTGTTTTGCATTGGTTGTGTTTAGTTGGTGTTTTTTTAACAGGGAGGGCATGCTGATGAAAATGAGAAGCAATTACAGAAATGTATCTATGCATAACGCTGTACTGATGATTTTCTGAATAAAATATTGTATTAAAAAAAGTATGAAATACACAAATATCAAAACAAAACTGAAAAAAATAATTAAATAGAGTAATATAATATAACACTAGAGTAATATAATACTCTAGTATATCAAATATAATTTAAAAAAAATGAATAGAACTTTTTGTTTTTATTGAATATATTTTATTTATTTCACTTCTTATGCTTTGATCTGGCGTCCTTTTTCATTTTTTTTCCGGAGCGTCCTTTCTGAAAAGGGTGCCGGGTCAGCCGAACACGTCATTAGCATAAGGAGGTGGGCTGATCCAGTCGAGTCGTCAACATGCTCCCGTCGGAATTATTCATGAATTTCAACCCGAATTCCGAACATTGCTGACACCTCACATCCCCGTGGCAACTGCCCAACGCACCGCTCGCACTCAAACACTTTGGGAACGATCAGCTCTTTCTTAACACATTCGGGCGCTCACACACGCAGCGAGAGGAATCCAGACGGCAAACCACATATGTACTCTCACACACACACACACACACACACACACACACACACACACACACACACATGCAAACAGTGGTGCTCAAACATGCCCGACTACACCCATTTCCTGTTTGCCGTGGATAATTGTAGTTTATAACCTTTGCGTGTGTGACCTGTGCTTTTATTCTGTCTGTCTCTCTTTCTCTGTGTTTCTCTCTCTCTCTCTCTCTCTCTCTCTCGTAATGTCGCTTAACCAGCCCTCTCTTCTTCTGATTTTCTAATGAGGTTAGCCTTCAAAAGTGTGGCTGTGAGCGGCGGCCATATTCCCTCCTACAACAGTAACCGGTGGGCTTTATTAACTGGTCCCGTCCCCCCCCCCCCGTCCCCCCCCCCCATCCCCCTCCTCCTCTCTGTTTCATCTGTCCCTCCCTCCCTCCTTTCCACTCCCTCCGTCAAGTCAAGTCAGTCAGTCCGTCCGTCCGTCTGTCTGTCCAGTATCGCTGCAGGGTTTGGTTGAATTTTATTTTGGTTTGGTTTTGTATTTCCCCCCCCCCCCCCCCCCCAGTGGTGGTCCATCCTGCGGTTGAGTTGTGCCTGCTTCAGGTTACCCCGTGGTTTGTCGCTGTTTTGGTTTGAGGTTTTTTTTCGTTTTTTTTTTTTTTTCGAACTCACTGATTATGCTTTTGTTTTGTTTTTTCGAGTGAGCCCAGCTGCTTTGGCTTCAGTGTTGCAATGGCCGGGTTCATTTTTTCCTCTCTCGCTCTCTATCTCGCTCTGCCTCACTCTCTATCTCTCTCTCTCTCTCTCTCGTGCTCTCTCTCTTTCTATCTCGTTTTATCTCTCACGCGTGCTCTCTCTCTCTCTCTCTCTCTCTCTCTCTCTCTCTCTCTCTCCCTCTCCGGCCCCCCCCCCCCACCCCAACAACATCAAGTGCCCTACAAAAGGACTGACAAGCTTCTACGTCCTTTGCATGGAACTATCCACAATGTGTCCAAAGAAAATTCTGGAGAAGGGCCAGCAACGCACGCACACACACACACACACACACACAAGCTTAACAGTAGTAGTCTATTCTCGACTGCCCACCCCACTGACAAGATAATGAGGTCCTCTTTTTGAGCACTGGAGGCTTTTGTTGCACCACAGACATCTCCAGATCTGTCTCCCTGGCCATCTGTTGCCCTGCCAATGAAGAAAAAACGTTCTTCCTCCCAACTCAGAGTTATAAGACGCTGACGGCAATCAGACTGCGGTTATAACTCACTGCCAGGAGATGTGGTAGATTTAGATTTGGATTGTAGCGTTTATCGACTCCATGAACATGAACCTGCATTCAGGCTGTAGGATATTGCTATCCACATTCTAGCATTCTAGTTTCTCTCGCCCACACACACACACACACACACACACACACACACACACACACACACACACACACACACACACACACACACACACACACACACACACACACAGACACCCTATGGCTTCTCAGCAGGCTATGGCAAATGAGCCATTTATTGCCCTGAGGTGGATTCATCCTCCTCCTCTTCCTCCTCCTCCTCCTCCTCCTCCTCCTCCTCCTCCTCCTCCTCCTCCTCCTCAGCTCTGTGAACGGTCACGTTGCTGTATAGAGGGGGTTTCAGGAAAGCATGGAGTCCAACTTATTCGATTTATTTATTACTTCGGAGGGTTGTTTTTTTTTCTCCACTGGAACTTTGTGCTTTTTCCCTTGTTGGTAACAGACCGGTGCTGACACGGCAAGAAAATAAATCAAATTGAACAGATTTGAAAAAAAGTGAGGAGGCCTTGCAGCTGAGCAGTTGTAGTCACGGCGATAAGAGAGAAAAGAGAAGGGCAAAAGGAGGGAAGGGAGGGGGGTGGTGTGTGTGTGTGTGTGTGTGTGTGTGGGGGGGGGGGGTCTTTGCTTCCTGTTCCTGGATCCCTCCCACAGAGCTTCCTGTTTCTCTCAGCTGCCGTCTCCTTGGCAACCGCGCTGCACTGTACCAGTTTGTTTGATTTCTTTGGGTATATTCTTTCTTTCTTTTTTTTCTTTTTTTTTGCAGTTCCCAGTGTCCCGTCTCGTCCCCCCGTCCCCCCCCCCCCCCGTCCCCCCCCCTCGCCACACTGTTCACCATCTCTCCACACTGTGTCCGCACTGTACTGTGCTGTTATTTCACACCGATTACACCTTTGTGTCTTTGTGGGTGTCTTTTGTTGTGCGTCGCCTGATTGTGTCTGATTCAAAGTGTGTCACCAGCGTCCGGTACCGCGGGAGAACCGCACATTTGCATACATTTTTTTTTCATTAGATCCATTTCAGGGAGCCCCCCTGCTGGTTATCACAGCAGTCTATTAGCCAGGTACGACTAATGGGTTTGAAATGGTGGCCGCGTATCCGGCAGTGGGGGGGGGTGGTCATTAATCAGGAAGTATTTCCGACCTTTTCTAGCCCTCCGGTACCTTCCGTTGTGTTCGAGCACAGCTTTAATGGAACCGAATGAAACTCCTTCTCCTTCTCTCGGTGTTCCCGATAGAGTAGGCTGCCTCCCGGCCGACTCACAAGTTAATATTCAGTAAAAAAAAAACACTTTTAAAATGTCACTTATTTTTTTGCTGTTTGTTCTCTGACCCGTGGGAAGTTGTACCTTCACCCGTGTTGTCATCGAGTGTAATTCTCTGTGTTGTTTTTGTTGTGGGCCTTGTTCACCAAGTCGGCGTCTCGGTCGCGCCTCGGGGCTGAACTCGGTGAATAAGGCCCATTGTTATATTCTATGGCAGTGGTGTTTGCATGAGTCCATGTTCTCCCGTCGTCGTGACAGTCCTCATCTGGATGTGATTCAGCGTTTAAACCCCCCCCAAAAAAAACACAGTCCTTTGGATTCTCTGGCTTGACTCCTCGTCTGGCTTGACTAACTTTTTTTTTCTATTTGGTTGTTGTTCTCATTCTCTGTCTGTCTGTCTGTCTCTCTCTGTCTCTCTCTCTCTCTCTCTCTCTCTCTCTCTCTCTTTCTCTCTCTCTCTCTCTCTCTCTCTCTCTCTCTCTCTCTCTCTCTCTCTCTCTCTCTCTCTCTCTCTCGCCCTCTCTCGTGTCCTGTAGGTAAAGAGGAGGAGTACCCCAAGAAGCCACTGGGGGTGCTACCCCCGGAACCGGGGGCAGTGGTGAACGAAGCCGCGGCGACGCCCATGGCCAACGGCGTGGGGTCGGGACCCCCGCCGCACCGGGACCCCAGCCCCGCGCCCCCGGAGCGGCAGCCCGAGAGCCGGCCCCCCAGCCGAACGCGCCGGGACTCCGTGGACCGGCTGATGCGCCACAACAAGTCCGGGAGGAGGGAGGGCCGCCACCGGGGCTCCGGCGGGGAGCCGGACGCCGCCTCCACCTCCGCCCACAGGCGGTCGGCTGAGACGCCGGTCCCCCCCACCCCCACCACCCCCACCGCCGCCGCCGCCGCCACTCCGGAGAGGGGGGCCACGCCCGCGCCCACCACCCCCACCCCGACCCCCACCCCGACGTCCCAGCTGCTGCAGACGGCGCGGGACGGGGAGCGCGGCGGCGGGCACGGCCGCAGCAGCCACAGCCACGCGGCGGCCAATCACAACTCCAACGCGGCGTCGTCCAGCTGGTCCCGCGCGCCGGTGGGCCCGCGCTGGGTCAAGCCCTCCGAGACCAAGCTGGAGGCGGCCAAGGCGGCGGCGGCGGCGGTGGCGGTGACGGTGGCGGCCCAGGAGGTCCGCCGCAGCCGGGGCTCCAGCCCGGACGAGGCCTCGGCGGCGGCGGCGGCGGCGGCGGGGGCGGGGGGGGCCCAGCGGCGGCCGCAGTCGCGGGGTCCGGGCCTGGCCCCGGGCGCCGACCGCGGCTCCAACGCCTCCCAGTACGACAACGTCCCCGAGACGGGCGAGCTGGAGGCCACGGAGGCGGACGGAGCCCCGTCCAGCCTGAGGACTCCCCCCGCGGAGAGCCCCTTCCGCACGCCGTCCCCCCGCCAGCCCAGCCCCGCGCGGGGGCCGCCGCCGCCGCCCGGCAGCGGGGCGGGGAGCGTGGTCTCTCTGGCGATGAGCCCCGGGGGGTCCCAGTCGTCCCGCATGGCCAGGCACCACGTCCCCCCGCCGCTGACCCTCAGCAGCCCGTCGGTGGGCGGCGGGGGGTACCACGGACCCCGGGGCCACCACTACCCCGGGGCCGGACCCCATCACGCCGCCCAGCCTCCCCCCCCTCAGCAGCATCAGCATCAGCAGCATCAGTACCCCCCCGGCCGCCAGGGCGTGGCGCCTAGCTTCCACCCCTCCTACCCCGGGGTCCCGGACCCCCGGCTCGGGGACGAGAGACTCTACGGCCCCGCCCGCCCCCCCGGGGAGCGTGCCTACGCGACGGTGCAGCACCCCCACCCCCACCCCCACGCACGGGGCCCGTCCCCGGAGAAGCTCCTCGGGGGGAACCACCCGTACGCCACCTACCACCGCTTCCCGCCCAACGGGAGCCGGGACCCCCGCGTCTCCGCCCCGCTCCCCGTGGACCCGGGGCAGCCCATGCTCCGGGAGGGCGCCTTCTACCAGCACCGCCAGCACCGCCACAACGGCCGGTCCGCCACGCCCCCCCAACACCACCAACACCCCCACCAACACCCCCACCACCAGCAGCACCCCCATGCGGACTACAGCCTGGTCGACGGGCACCCGGACGGGGTGAGGACGGGCGGGGACCCTCACGCCGCGTCGGGGGGGATGCCCCGCTCGACCAGCTTCCAGCAGGCCCAGATGTCCCCGCTGCAGGAGTTTGTGTTCCCCGACGTGACGACGGCGGCGGCGGCGGCGGCGCCGCGCTTCAGGACTCAGTTCCAGCAGCAGCAGCAGCAGGCGGTGGTGCAGCAGCAGATCCCAGCGATGTTCGTAGCGCCGCACTACCGCCACGCTCAGGAGGCCTTCGCCATGCAGGAGTCCATGCTGTTGTGAGGAGGGAGAACGAGAGAGAGACAGAGACAGAGAGAGAGACAGAGACAGAGAGAGAGAGAGACATACAGAGAGAATCGTTTGAGGGGAAAACAGGAAGTGAAAGGTGGACCGACGGATGTACTGTGCTGGAGGGGAGAGATTTAGAGAATAAGGTGAAGTCACTCACACTATGGCAATAGACAGGCTGTTTGATTCTGACTTCGGTTAGGGTCGTCCTCGTGTGTTTTTTCGTTAGAGTTTGTTCCGTTTTGTTTGGGCGGTTCGACTCCTTTGGTTCAAGTTTTTGTTTGTTTGTTTTCTGTTTGTGTTGTCGGTTCATTTAAATGTATTGTTTGCTTTGCTGTGCTGTATGTGTTAAAGTACGGTTCTCCGCTGGCTCCTCCACTGCACTGCGACGGTGCGGGTCAACCCAGCCTCCGGAAGTTTCCACCGATCACTGTAAACTATGATATGATGACGCAACAAACTGAACGGACTGAGAGAGAGCTATTTTATTTTTGGATGTGAAATCATGGCGAGAGGTGACATGATATATGTATCTTTATATAGATATGTATAAAAGTGTCTTTTTAGAGTCTTAAATGTACAGTAACTATTTTTTTGTTGTCGTCATTACTGTAGTAATACTGAGTATTAAAATCAGTAGGGGGCGGGCTGTACTCCCGGAGAGACAAAAAAAACGCATTCATTTCTTTTATTCCAACTTTATTTTTTTAATATATGTTTGCAACAGATAATTTACGTTAGTTTTGTCTGCCGTATGCGCGTTGATCATATTTTTTTGAAAGAGAAGAGTTTATGGTTAAGCAACTAATATAATAATTTGTTTACTGAGAGTTGTGACTTCTATTTTGACTTGAGTACAAGCACCTCCAATTTAGTTATTTTTCTTTGTCTGCATTTTTTTTTATTGATTGGAATATTTTCCTTTTTGTCATTGAGATTATTCTACCATTGCTGTTTCGGCAATGCTTGTTCTTGATCTGCTGATACATTTGGTGTACACATGGATACATTTCAAGTATGCAGGCTTGTGTCAAATTTAGATTCTGTTTTGCTTGAGAAATGTCAAGGGCTGTTTTTGTAAGGGCTCTTGGAGAGAAATTGTGTGCGTTTGTTTTGTCAACCCTTTCCTGATTTCCAGTCTGTACAAAACAGCCTGTTTTTTTTACTTACAGAACATTAGCTGGGCGACCTTTTCAACATGCGTCACATTCACGCAAACACGCACACCATTACGTAGGCCTACATTTAAGTTGAGCAAACATTAAATAACTTTGTGTATTACACTCCGTATTCACACCTACACTAACAGTGCCCCCTAGTTTTCAATGTGTGAATCACACATTTCAGTCGCTAATTGGCCATATGCCGTTATTTCTCCTCATTATTTGGCGTAACCCTAGTCAACAGTATTGCTGTACTGTTTTTATTACATTCCCATTTTTTTTTATCCTCAGACTAATTTCCTTCACAATTCTCAGATTCTTTGTTTAATAAAACAAGTTTGATTGAAATCAATAAGTGACTTGTCATTGCCTGTGCGATAGGCCTAGCCCATTTAATTGCATGGCCTAAAAAAAAAAGATGTAAGGAACTTGAAAATGCATTTTCCTGCAGAAAATCGGATCTCGTGATTAGCCACCAAGGGAAGCTATCACAAAAGCTAACATTGCGGAGACTAAACGTTAGTAATTAACCTAGAAACACAATGTCAAGCTTAAACGTTATTTCTTGTTACACTGGCGCTAAAGTGATTAACCTATTGGAAATATGATTGTTATATATCGGGTGTTTTTCTGTGGACCCCGCCGTTTATATGGCTATAGTTTAATGCTGATACAGCATTCACACTCATAACGATTTCAATATCTACAGTGTGAAGACTGCGATTTGCTTAAACTGGCTGACTAAGATGTATTTACATATTTTCAACTTGTTGCTGTTTTCACATCTTCTTGCCGGTTTCGTCCACTTATTTGGTTATTCCGCCCTCTAGTGGAGGAAAGTGTTCTTCAAGAGATATGGTGCTTGATCCGGGAATTTGGATGATGCATATAGTGTGTCTATTCTAAATGATGAGCAAGCACAAACGCTACTCTATTAAAAAAGGTTATCAAGAGGCAACCCAAGTCTAAGAAAGTAGGGTTAGTCAGTGTCTAGTTGTAACTGAAAACGTATTTATATTGAGATGATTCATTAATAAGGGTTTGGTTTAGACGAAACCCAATCCCTAATAGGTAACCCCTTCCATTAAGCCAAACCCTTGAACCAAAAACCGAATCCTACAATCAAACGGAAAACAGGAAACCCTAAACCTAACCATGCAACCAAACACCACACCCTTAAAACAAACTTACGTTATTTTTAATTTAGGGCTGGTATTTCTGGATTTTCCAATATTCTCTTGGTTTTTATTTGGTGTGCCGGTCATAAAAGAAAACAAAAGTCTGCAAATCATTGTTTACTCATTCAATTAAGCCAGTTCCAGGCAGTGACATTTGTGAAGGGCCACCAGAGCTTAAGTAGAAGCCTCTTGATTAGCATTAAATACTGTATAATCATGCATTATTATAAGATGTAATGTGCTCCACACACAAGATTTAAAACTCAATCAGACCTCAAGTCAAACCCAGTGTTAAACATAGGCCTCGGTTACACTCGTCGGATTCTATCACAATGTCATTTTGACCACAAGTGTAGCTGGATTCAATACTTAAAGGGTAGTGTGGTGCAGCTTTCGGTCACCAGTACCGTTGCACACCTCACGTACCGTCCAAAATCTTGACAGTAAAGACCTCCTCCTCACCATTCATACAAATACTGTTAAATATTATTGTTAAATATTCATACAAATCACATCCATTCCCCTTTGGCAATCATCCCAAAACATTGAGCGGCAGCAATTAATTATGAATTAAATAAAACCTGTGATTTCAATTATTCCCGCCAAAACCCTCTTGAAAGTTCACTCAGATAGCCTCCGCCAACCGCGGACCTTAACGCACAACAAACGCTTTAACCGTTGAATTACAACAACCCGTTCTCTTCCTCTGGAAACGTCATTCAAATACTTCCACTTCATCGACAACAACACTGGACTCAAAGTGGTGGTGGCGGTGGGGGTACGCTACGTCGGTACAAACAGTCCGGGTCCAGAGTCCGGCCTCCACTGGGTCAGTCGTGGGCCTTCTCCGCCGCGTGGCTCCAGACGGGCTTGCGTTTCTCTATGAAGGCCCGGATGCCCTCCTGCCCGTCCCGCAGCGCCAGGTTGTCCACCATCACCTGGGAGGTGGTGGCGTAGGCCGCGTCTCGACCCTGGGCCATCTGCCTGGAGGAGAGGGAGAGGGTGGGTGTCACGAGAAGAACGTCGGAAGGAAGTGGTAAATCACCCGACGTCTGGACCCCCCCCTGGACACTGCATTAGTCCTAACAACTTGTCCCCATATCTGACTGTGCATTTGACACTGCACTACTTGACTTGTATACATACCCTGTATCTAATCCACTCGATTGTTTATTATCATACTGCTCTACTTATCGTACTGTCCATCTATGCTGCTCTTATCCATTATATTGATCGTTATATCGATCTTATGCTGCTCATGCCTCACTGGGTCACTTTGCCATCTATGCTGCTCTGTTGTCATGTTCAAACTCTACCTTAATTGCTCCTTTGCACTTCTGTTTAGATTTCTTACGACATTTTGTTGTCTCTGTACTGTACTCTGCACAATGACAATAAAGGTGAATCTAATCTAATCTAATGGTAATGGCAGTGGTAGTAAACGTTGTTTAGATTCAGAGGGATTGTCACGCACATTTGTATGACCGCTCCAGTGAGGAATACAAGCACACGGAGATGGTAGGAAACCCCTGGCATCGTTAAACAAAGGACCAACACATCATGGTGACAATAATTGTACCCCGTTGTAATCGCGGCGTTTTGACCAGCAGTCGGACAAACACTGCCCAAGTTTGATTTTGTTTCAAGTATAACAGGGCCTTAAGAATGTATGCACTCACGGTATCGGAAGACTAATTGAACAGACATACATACATTTATATTATACCTACCTAAGTTTACCCCTCTTATTCAAAATCAATTCTCAGTTTCTGCACATGTTCACATTTGACCACAGCGATTACAACGTGACCACGGAGGGGGGGGTTACCTGTGAAAGGTGGCCTTGCCGAGGGCTACCACGGGCTGGCTAGCCTGGCAGATGCGCTGGGCGACGGCCAGTGTCTCCTCCTCCAGACGCTCCTCTGGGACCACCCTGCTGACCAGGCCGTGGAGCAAGGCATCACGGGCCGAGATCGGGCTGCCTGTGAACAGCATCTCCATGGCAACCTAGGCAAGTAAGGGGAAAGGAAAATAAACTGAGAATGATAGTAGTTATTAGTAAGTAATGACAAAGTTGGTACAGACTGGTAAATTAGTATATAAACATTTCGTATATATTTCTAATTATTTTTTCAACACAATATAATATCACAACGCAACACCCAAGATTCTAAAGCATTCATGTATACAAAAAAAAAGTTTAAAATATTACGAACAAGGTTCAGTCACCTTCACGCACAAATAATACACAAATATATTGACACAAATGGAATATCTGTATTCAGTAAAAGGTGGGTGCTGAATGAAGATCCAATCCTATTGGCTACCTTCCTGGGCACTGCTCGGCCAATAGCCACGGCCGGAGTTGAGCAGAAAAGCCCCACATTGACCCCAGGGGTGGCAAAGGTGGACTTCTCTGTCACCATGGCGATATCACAGCTGGCGACAAGCTGGCAGCCAGCTGCCGTGGCGACGCCGTTCACCATGGCGATCACAGGTACAGGTATGTCCTGGATCAGAGTCATGACCTAGAGACAATGTTCAAATATAAGGTTATTTTTATTCTATTTCAACATGAATAGGGAATAGTTGTGTCCTTCCGCATCCAGACATGTAGGGTTTTTTTTAATTAAAAACGTTTAAGTTTCCCATGCATATAAAGCCCTCTGGATTGAATGTAATCAAATGGAGGACTGTTCGCTCAAAAGTCACCCACACAGCCTCATAGCTTGACCAATGATCACACAGGGTGACAAGACGGAGAGACTCGCCTCTGAGCAGGCTTGAAACACCTGCGTGTGGTATTCTCTGCCCTGCACCGAGGTCAGCTCCTTCAGGTCATGTCCCGAAGAAAACACTGGACCATTTGCTATCACACAAACAAGCAACAGAATCATCCAAATTGTCCAATACACAGTGCAACTACAACAACAACAACAACAACAACAACACAAACCTACCAGATATGATAATAACTCTGAGGTCGTCACTATTGGCATCGATGAGAATGTCATTTCTTAGGGATTGTAACATGGACAGGGAGAGTGCATTCCTCTTTCGGGGGTTGTTCAGTATGATTCTCCTGAAAGACAAACATTGGTGACGGGAGAGCCACATGTGTGCCTGAGAAGTGACATTTCACAACTTCTTATAATGGAACTGTCCTCTAAATTGCTAGCAAAATGCAAACAAAACCTTATTCCATTGTTTTGTTGCCTCAGGGTCAGCGGTTCTGTTTGAGCCAGTGTGCACAACCGGGCACCGGTGAGAAAAGTTAGTTTGTTAAGCTGAAAGAGGTCTCCAGCTCTGCAAAATATATTCCGTGCCATAGTTGCCTTTCCCTATGATGACGTAAACAACACTTCCGGGTGGGAGCCTGTCGTGTTGGCCAATCAGATTTCGGGAGAGACTTCAAGGAAAGACCTAACGCTATTTACATTGAAGGGAACCCGAAATCTATTTTTTTGGTTTTGTTTTAAAGTTGGTTGTATTAATTATATGATCTTTAACATAGTAATCTATGCCATTTATTAAGTATCTCGGAAACGTAAATTATGACGCCACGGTGTGGCGCATTTCATAATAATAATAAACTACTTATTAACGCTCTACACATGTGCGGTACGGTACCATGAAAGTGGCACAAAGTTGGGGAGGGTCGTCCCAATAGGGAGAGCACGGCCCAAAACGCATTTTTTACAATCTCAGTGTTTGAATTTAAGCTGAAACCGGGGTTTCACCTACAATAGAGATTTAATTTGTAAATATTGGAGTTAAAAAACTACATATTCTAGAGATCAATATAAAGAAGCGCTTCTTGTCATATTTAATATTGGCTATTATTTTATAGGATCAGTTTTAGCTTACTAATCTGTTTAATAAAGCATATATGCCACGGTACCTACGTAGGTGACCCCCAGCGGTGTGCAGTGCATATATTGCTCATGGTAGTGGTACTACTATTCATTACTTACACCAACTAAACGTGTGTCCGTGAGTCATCTTTTTCTTAAGTATTAGCCAACTCTGTTTGGAAAACAGGAGTAGGCTACCTGAAAGTACCCACCTTCTCACCGCGACGACTGAATGGGTGGAGTACTTGCAGCTCAGATGGCTTGCCACCACTCTCTCTCTCTCTCACACACACAGCACATTACGCAGCGCACAAGGAGCCTACAGAAGTAACACGCTCCGAGGACAGAGCACCGGACCCAGCACAACTTTACTCGTTGGAGGGTAACTTTCTTCACTATGGCCTTGTGATACGAGCCCTTCTATTCGACAGTGATGTGGTTGCTGAGGATCTGTTGGGTAAGTGTAGTTACGGTGTTATATCTATGATATTCATGCACGTTGGACACATTGGGTTTATTGTCGTAATCTTGATTCAAATGTGATTTAATTGATGTAGCGTTTATAGAACATGTATAATGTTTTGAACAAACTATTAACGAACTAGTTAACTTTGTCTACCTAAGAAAACCTACTGATGATCGCTTATCTGACCAATTAACAACCCCCTTTTTTCGTCATAGATTTGTCATATTCGCGTCGTTGTGTCAAATTGTGTTGGGAAGGCATTTCAGCAAACGACGCGATAAGTCTTTTTTTGTCTCATCGCATCGGTTGTGATCTCAACGAAAACATTGCTCATAAAACTAAAAAAAAAAAAAAAGTTTCATCGCATCGGTTGCTGAAATGTAGGTGATCGCTTTTCATCTTAGTGGACAGACATCCTAAAACCAAATGACCTTGAGGCTTGGTCCTTGAGGCCTAACGAGCGTCAGTTGAAATCGACCGATTATATATTTGGTTAACATACAATGATGAGCTAAACCGGTCCCACATGCTGTGCTGAGCTTATAATAAGGGCCCCCAAAGCAAATAGTGGTCGGTAAACTCCTTCCCATATGAAATGTGACTCTGTGGCAACATCCCAGTGAGATTTTCATTGGTGTTTGTATTTCTAATTTAACAGTGTTTGTTGTTGTCTTTCTCTCCAATTCACCTCCTCCCCCTCACTCTTTTCCTCCCTCCCTCCCTCCCTCCCTCCCTCCCTCCCTCCCTCTCTCTCTCCGGGTAAACCAGACTCTATATGAGAAAAGAAGATTAGATGATCCCTGAGTGTGAGACCAGACAGACACAGCACGCCAGAGGCGGGGGTTGGGGGGGCATACATACAGGAACAGGAAGAAGAAGAGCGGAGGAGGAAGAGTGTGACGGCCGGCGTTGGACGGAGGTCAGAGCGGGCCACCATGGACGTCCAACTGAGGGGGAACCCTCCTCACAGCTACGGAGCCAGCAGGACCTCGATTCCCCAAGTAAGTACCAGAAAAATCCTCAAATCACTCGGGGTCCATTTTGAATTGGTGGTTATAAAACAACCTAGAGCTTCACAGGAAGCTCTAGGTTGAGGATTCCAGTTTGGTCCGACCCCTGAATCGAATCGTAGTGAAGTCTTCATCGTGAAGTTCTTTCAACACTAGAACACATTGTGAATGGAAGCATCACCCCCCAGCCCCCCCCCCAGCTCATTGACCGTCTTTACACCGGAATCGGTTCGCCTGAGTGACAGAGAGCACCTGCCTGACAACATACTCTCCTCGGGCATGCCTTAGGGATGACATTCATTAACAAACCTGAGCGAGTCCGACCGGTCGGCCGGCAGTCCCCGCGGGTCACGCTGAATACTACAAAAGGAATCTTCCATTGTTGTGGAAACCAAACTATCTCTTGTATCTCGCGTGGGTTTCGGTTTTCGAGGTGTTGCGGTAGGTGTGTTCACTGCAGTCGTGTGGGCTGAAACGAGTTTGCATGGTCATTGGGCCGTGTGTTGTGTGTGCATGATGAACACACACTTCTGAATACATCGGTGAACGCTATTATGTCAACAGCAGAATCTGTGGTTTTGACGAGTGAACCTCCAAGACCTTAACCTTAAAATAGTGTAAATGGGTATGTAGCCCTTACATGCTGACAGTGTAGTTGTAGCCGTGGCACAGCATGTAGTCAGAACAGCACATTGTCATACCTACCTACTGTGCCCGCCGTTGTTAAGAATCCGGTTCAACCACAGGCTGTTGCCACGCAAGGAATTAACGGCTCCAGCCTAAGGGGTTTGATTCCAACTAGGGCCACTCGTGCTAATTATGTAGGAACTCAAGGTATTGTTGTGGAAAAACGCCTCCAACAAGTGACATATTGGTTCATTTACGTCGTTTCGCTCAAACCCAAGTTGTGTCACGCCATGAAGCATCCCCCCCCCCCCCCCCCCCAAGAGGTGCGACCTATGCATGCAGCATATCTGAGATTGTCAGTGGTCTCGGTTTACCTTTTTTTGTGTAAGGGAGTGCAAAAAAAAAACAAGACAGCTGGTCAAGGTTTACTGGATGTTTTATGGTAGATATCCAAAGTGTGTGTTCAGGGTGTGCCGTGGTTTGCAGAGAGACATTGGTGTGGGAGATTCATTTGGTTCATTTGTCGAGGAGAAGGGCGATCAGAGCAAGTTTGCAAGGTTGCCGTGCAGTGTTCTCTCTCCTTGTCCCGTGATCAGGATGATGATGATAATGGCGATAGCAAGAAGGCAACACAATGAGGGCAGTGTTGTCATGGAGATGAGGTAAACAATGCAAGGAAGTGAAGGCGTGTAAAGAGCCTAACAAGCATTGAGCTGTTGTTGACGTTTCCTCATCCTCTCCTACCCCCCCCCCCCCCCCCTGAAAGCAGGATAACAAGAACCTGCGGCAGCTAGAGCAGGAGTGTCTCCAGTTCTTCGAGTCCACCATCGACTCCCTGGAGGAGAGCTTTGAGGACGGCGAGGAGCAGACCCAGCAGGTGCCCACGTTGGCCAGCGCCCCCCCCTCCTCCTCTGTCACACCAGTGCTGAGCTCCAGCCCCGCTGGCCCCCCGCCTCTCCAGACCAGAACCCCCAGCCGGAGGGACAGCGACATCATAGACCTGGTTCGGTCCGAGCCAGATCTCGTTCCGACCAAAGAAGCCTTCTACAATCCAGCCATGCCAGGTATGACCTCGGGAAATGTAACCACAACCTTAAAGAAATTAACCCTCGTCAATAGGGAAGTAGAACCTACGGTTGTCGTAGTGTGGGTTGTTTCATAGATTGACTAGATTGCTATGGTTGAGATGATACTTAAGGAAGATGATGTTAGGTGTGGTGTCAATAAGCGATACAATTATAAAGGGACATAAACACAGGGAAGTGTGAGTGTTTGTGATTGTGAGAAAAGTCACAATGGGGATTTAATCTGTAACACTAGGGAGTTGTTTTACATTTTAGATTTCATTGTTAGATTGTCAAATATTTATTAGGGGCAAAGCAGAGTGTAAGAGCTCACTGTGTTTCCTTCTATTCGACCAATAGTGCTTTCTAATACTAACTGAAACAATAACCCAACATGAAATCTTTGTCGCAGATTTTCAGAGTTTAGCGGCCATCCCCAGCAGCCACCAGGACATCAAGCCAAGGCATGAACCAGAGGACATGAAGGCTTCTGAGTACAATCCTCCCCTTCCCTCCGGCGGCAGTTACTGGACGTCTGACGGCCGCTCCAGCTACTGCCCCCCGGGCTGCGTTCCCACCCCGGTCCTGATAGCCCAGAAGATAGCGGAAAACCAGGGCGGAACCACCTCCAACATCGGCCCCTCTTCTCTTCACCACCGAAAGAGTTTTGAATCAGACAAGTCCACCAGCTTGGCGGAACACACCATCAAATATGGCCCGCCCACGTCCTCCAAGCCTACCCGCTTCCCGGCCAACATCAGTGTGCATATTAACAAGGAGGCAAACCAAACCAATGTGAACATCCATGAGAGGCAGGCGCAGATGCTGGCTAACCTCCCAGGGGCGTCGCAGTATCCGGGCCAGGAGGAAGTGCCGCCCCCTGCCACTCAGAAGGAAAGAAGCTTGCCCTCTCGAAGCATTTCCTTTAGGGACCCCACACCGAGCAAATCCAGAAGGGAGGCCCTGTCCAAACTGGGCCTCAGGGGCCGTGCCCGCTCAGGGGAGGATGCCCTCTACGTCGCGCCACAGAGCCCCACCTCGGTGGCATCGGCTCCGGACCTCCCAAAAGACTTGGAGAGCAGCATAAGCGTCCCGGCGGTGCAACATCCCAGCCGGCCAGCAGCCAGTGAGATTAAACCAGACAGAAAACCAGACAC
>NC_140288.1:13750936-13753436 GCF_964030765.1 Micromesistius poutassou
ATGTGTGTATTGTTTGTTAACTGTCTGTTTAACAGTTTATTTTACTGTTTAACTCAGACTCCGGTTCTTGTAGGTAACCTACATTTATAATGAAGTACTTTATTTTTATTTTTATTTTCGCACAGGCTAAGCTTTTGTTAGCTTGGCCGTGCTAGAATCGTTGTGACTTGTTTACATGTTTATAGACTCCGACCTTTCTGTAGTTAATCTACAGTTACTTTGAAGTATCCAATGGTGCATACAATAAACACGGACTCACACAAGGGGAAGCATACCTGCTCAGCTAACAGGTCCACTAACTGGGGCACAGTTATCACAGAGAAGCGGTTATGGTGTTTGGGAGACAGATTTACTATCCACACACTGCTCCTGCTATGGAACCGAGAACTCGGTTTGATCTTATCGTTATAAAGTGTACAATGTGTATTAGGCAATTCCTTTGAGGGTTTTATGTCTTTGTCAATTATTAAAGAAAATAATGCTCTTCTACATTGACTTAGCTTGCCATTATTCTCTTGCGTTGGAATGTACCAGGTGAGTATGGGGGGGGGGGGGGGGGGGTTAATGATTGACCATGGCCATGGCTGTTCCTTTATCCCCCCTCCCTGTTCATTCAGTCTATGGATTTGGTCTCATTGTCCCATTGATTCTTCATGGGTCAGTTAAAGAGGCGCTTTCTTGTGCTATTTATATTGATAAAGCGATAGTTCTTTCTTGTCCACGTGAACAGCACAAGAAAACTCGTCTGGGTGACGCCTTTGCTTTACGCTGTTAAGGCTGAAATTCCGGGATGCTGTGGTCATATCTATTTGGTATTAGTGATGTCATTAGGGTATATGTCACACTGCCATTGAGATAATATGTTCTCATTTCGCATCGCGACTGATGCAACGTTGCAGGATGGCCCACGAGTCGTACGTAGCCTACACCTTCTACCTCCCTGACCGTCTGACAGAGGCGCGCTGTCTCCATGCCAGTCCCATTGCGTAAGGGCCCCAAACAGAGAGCCTTTCTTCCCAGGGCGGCGTGTTTAGTCAGGGGGCTGGTGGTGGAGCAGAGGCTCAATGGGTTGGGCTGGCTGTACTGTATATAGACCCAGGAGTAACTTACCCAATTTCAATATGATATATTTTTTTCTCTTTCAGTTTTTTTCCCTTTCAACCCAAGCGTATATAGTGCAAAGGTCAGCCGGGTAAAGTACACACGGGCACTTAAGGCAGTATGAAGGAGAAGAGGTAGGCAGCCAGGAAGTGAGGAAACAGTTATGTTTGGGTCCTTGTAATTAGATCCACGGAGCCGGATCGGACACACCCTCTCTCTCGCTCTTGTTCAGAAAACGCGTCGCATACCGGGGACCACCACAGGATTGTGGGCCGACTTTTGGAGATCTTGCTTTCGATTCCAAATCCTATGCACCGTCAGAAATACAGTGGGATGGATAAGCACTGTCCGGGCAGGACATATGGTCTATTAGGTCAATTCAATCATATCTTACCAAAAGTGGTGTCCTTGCTTTGATTGACAGGCCACCAAGAAGAAACATTTTACAAATATTGTATAAATATTTGGAACTTTAATTTTACTTAAAAATTTCCCATTATAAATCAAGTAATCAGATAAAAATGACTTTTCAACGACTGACAAATTACTTATCAATTGATGAATTGACTAATCAATTAAAATGTATGAATTCCCTGAATTTAATTTGCGTGTGTGTGTGTGTGTGGTAAAGAAGAGAGGAGTGCTTGTGATATTTATTTCACTTTAATAGTACAGGCAGCGGTCAGCTTTACAGTGCTGGTGCAGCGAGCTCTCATGCAGAAGAAACAACACAGACTTCAGAAGCAGATAAGACAAAAACAAGGAACTGCAGTCTCTCTTGGCACCGAACGGCACTCTCTCTCTCACCCACACGGTCATGGACTCTTCGCTCAACTCATGTTTTGACCAGAAGCTTTACAGATCATGACGTGTTGACCACCTTTCAATAAGCTTCGTAAAAGTCCCGCCAAAAAAAAACAACAAAAAATGAATAATAATCAATCGCAAATCAGTAGATTCGTCCAAAGACAAAAAAAAAAAAAACCACCATCGAAATTCTAGAGGACGAGATGTATGTCCGGAATCAAACAAAACCAAAAAACAACCAATACCAATAGAGAACACATAATAATATTGGTATGGATATTATACTTGTGATCACTAAGCAAAGCGAATGATGCAGATCTCTCGCCCGGCGTTGGCCCCCTGTCACGGCAGGGGTCTTCGGTCATCGTCCAGCGCAACCCCGCCTCCTCGAGCGTGTTCACCCCACACCTCTCCCCCTCTCTCTCTCTCTCTCTCTCTCCCTCCCTCCCTCTCCGAGTTGCCTTTTACACCGGTGTGAAGCTTTGTTACACAAGATGACGGCACTACAGCTCTATTTCCTAAGCAGAGCAACACATTTATTTAAATTTCACCTCACTTAAATCCCATCTTGTTGTCCCTACCACCGATACTA
>NC_140288.1:13758436-13828436 GCF_964030765.1 Micromesistius poutassou
ATGGGGCCCCCCGGACCCCCCTTCTTCAGCTGGCTCTTTAGCTGCAGGGGGATGGCCACGTCCAGCTGGTGCACCTTCACCACCTCCCCGCTGCGCTGCTGCAGGGGGACACACACACACACACACACACACACACACACACACACACACACACAGGACCGGGGTCAGGGTCGCCGTGGTGACGATCACTCTGGGAAGGAGAACTGCCTCTACCTGTCCCTCATCAAGCTGCGGGGCGCGGTCGCACTTCTATGATTTAATGGGAGCGTGATCATGCTGAAGACTGGATGCTGGGAGCGGTCGCCCAGCCTCTTCCATCAGACGTCAGACGCACATGACCGTCTCGGTCACATGGTGGGCACAAACATCAAAAGATACAAGGGAACACAAAGAGAAGAGGAGGTCTCACGGCCCAAGTGTTTTAGTTAGTGACATAAGGACGCCGAAAGGTCATTTGGTTTTACTTTTCGGCGTCTTTATGTCAACTCTAAAACATTTGGACTGTGAGGGGTACTCCCGGGTCTAGACTGGGCCCCTGGTTCATTGATAACACACATCTGGGCCACAGTGGTGATAACAAACGCATACTAACATGACACCTTTCAATTGGAGGAGAGGAAGGGAGCTACTTCTCAGTGCAAGGAGAATTCATACACACGTGTTTTAAATGAACTGGATATAAAGTACGGGTTATATCATGTGATAATATTGCAAGGATTTGTTTCATCGCTTTGGATGAAAATGTCATTGTTGATGTAGGTCATCACTACGCACAAGTTCAAGTCTCATAAAAACGATTTGACAGAGACCAGAATAGCCATAGATATATTTTTTTACACTACATTCATGATACACCTAAATATAATGACGCATACACCTCAGAGGAGGTTCATCATAGGAACATCAGCCTAGGGCTTCAGTCGCTACCTGCAGGTTCTCCAGCATCATCTTGTCCAGCGCCTGGATGAAGTCCTCGTCCTCCGCACACGCCACGTGCTTCAGACCCCCGCCTCGGATGGTCACATCCTGGATCACACACACACACACACACACACACACACACACACACACACACACACACACACACACACACACACACACACACACACACACACACACACACACACACACACACACACACACACACACACACACCATTCAATAAGCTTTGTGTTCTTTATGTTTTTGTAAAGTCAATACTTTCAATGTGCATATTTTCATGTTTTTTTTCCTTCTTAGACTCAAGCCATGTTGACCTGCTTCTTTATAAAATGCACTCATCTCACACACACACACACACACACACACACACACACACTCACGTTGTTCTCCTCGTCCGTCTCATTCTCCTTGTTGGAGTCCGTCAGGTCGTCTGTGTTCTCCTCCTCCTCCTCTTCCTCCCTCTCTGAGCCCTCCTGGAGACACAAACACACACACACACACACACACACACACACACACACACACACACACACACACACACACAGTTAGTCACAACTCAAAAACACTCCCTGTCCATTCTTCTGATGTGAGACTGACTCACCTGCGGTGAGGGGCCGTCAACACACACACACACACACACACACACACACACACACACACACACACACACACACACACACACACACACACACACACACACACACACACACACACACACACACACACACACACACACACACACACACACAAATTGCATAACAGTGATGGGATGTTTTACAGAATGGGCTTGCAAACATGTTTTGCTCATTTATGACCATGAACATGTAATTTCTGGTGAAGGTCACAAGGTCATGGTTTGAGGAACAACGTCTTAAAGTCTTCCAATAAATGGAATTGCAAAAACAACATTTCTTCTAGATATAGATGTTGTGGCTTTTTTTTTTTTAAGGTCGGTAATTTCTGGGATTCTTATTGAGCATCAGCAAAATGTATTAGCTGAATAGAGAGTCCCACGACTAGGGCTGGGTCAGTTGGCCTAGAAATTAATCTTAATCTTATTGTTTTAAACGAATGGCCAATTTTAGTGTGTGAATATGCGGATGTGTTGAGTGGGTCCTCGAAAGTCTTTGAGTTTGATGAGCGCGTCCGAGAGTTAGGGCTAGGCTTCCCACACCTATAGCACAACGCTACGGCGTGTATGTGTGGCACCCGTCCATCGTCTGGGCAGCCATCTATTTTGATGTCCGCCACGGTGTGTGGCACGTTGCATACACAACGTCGCTCATTATAAAGCTCGTACAAATCGACGTTACTAACACACCATCACAGTCTTTTACAAAGCGTGATCCTGCTGCTCAGCCCTTTCACAAACGGTAGGAAAGGAAACGCTAATTAATCAATTAAATCCAGAACATCACCCCCGCCCTACGCACGACATGACGCATGATTGACAGCTGCATTGAAAAGCCACTCCAGGTCGGCATCACCTCCTCCTCGTGCTCGTTGATCTCGCTCTCGTTGCCCGACTGCTCCTCTGTCTCGGCGCCGCCCTCCTCCTCCTCGTCACCGTCCTCGTCTTCCTCGTCCAGCACTTCGCTCTCGCTCATGGAGCTGGGACACCGGCCGTCCTTCTCAATGGCTAGACCTACGGACGGACGGACACGCACGCACGCACACACACGCACACGCACACGCGCGCACACACACACACAAACACAAACAAGTTAGCGGTGGGAACAAAGAAAAACCTTCCTCATTCTTTGGACCTGTTCCACGCAACTCTTGCCTCTTGCAAAAGAGTCTCAAACATCCCAGGGATTTTTGAGACTTGTGGTCACTGTGAAACCAAAAGGGAAGTATGTGTAGAGGGGAGAGAGAACACACACACACACACACACACACACACACACACACACACACACACACACACACACACACACACACACACACACACACACACACACACACACACACACACACACACACACACACACACACACACTGCCCTTTGTTTGATTGTTTGCCAAAGGTATTTGATAACGTTTCGCAACCAGGTTATTGTGCTTTGACAGTTCCGCAAGTTTTCTGGCAGTGGAACTGCTAGAAGTGGTGATCTTGTTGTAGGAGGCCAAAGTTCAGGGCTACTGTGGACATATGAGAGAGTGATGACGGCAGAGGAGAGGAATTAAGGCTGGAGAACAAGAGGAGCGACAGGTGAGAGAGAGCGAGAGAGAGAGACACAATGGGCCCAGTGTTAAAATGAAGCAGGGTTGAATTTGAACACACACACACACACACACACACACACACACACACACACACACACACACACACACACACACACACACACACACACACACACACACACACACACACACACACACACACACACACACACACACACACACACACTACTTCGTATGGGGTTGCAAGTAACTTGGGCCGATCAGTCAGTTCATCCTTCGGTGATGAATTGGGGAATCAACAAAATGCTCCTGTTCCATCCTTGTGTCGTTTCTCGTTTATTGTGTGACGTGCAGTATTTGTGTATATTCATGCACACGGTCACACCAACATACTTCGTTTGGACACATGCAATTCACCAAAAACAACCATAATGGTAAGTGCAGCGGTAATGGTGGTGTTGTCAACACCTGACAACACATACTTTCACCCATCCCAACAGGGGAGCTTTGCCTGCACTTTGTATCCAGGGGCCTCCAGCCTTTGAGGGCCCCCCCCCCCCCCCCCGACGGAAACAACTAGCATCCCGCAGAGAGATATCGGTTTCAACTCAACAGTTTGATAGAACATTGTTGTGTTTCCTCTCGGTTAAACGACTCGTTGTCAGTGTGAAACACTGCGGCCACAGTATTTCTGCACACTGGTGGACGGGAGTGCTCCCCTGCCGCGCGGCATTCACGAGCACAAGACACTCTGCACTCATGCATTGCGTGTCCTTCTAAACTACATCGCAAACACAACACTATCAGCGTTGTAATTAAGCAGGCAGCACCAAAACAAACACAAGATACGATACGAGATCGGACTGGTCTAGACCTGTCGCATGTTATCGTACGTCGACCCGTCGATGAAACTGCTAAATGAAGCTTAATAGAGGAATTACTGACGTTAAGATCAATTCTAAATAAGTTTCAGTGTTTATAAAGCTTGATAGAGGAAATGACCGAAGATGATATCCTCTTTGTCTCATCACCAGGTGTGTGCGTGTGCGAGCGCGTGTGTGTGTGTGTTGGTGTGAGTAGCTCAGGTATGCATCTATTAACGCACACGCACCGGATGAGCAATAAACCGGTCAGACTAGCAGAAGAGCTTGAGGATAGAGTCACAGCTTCCCCCCCTACGCATCGCAGGAGGGGAATGCTGCTCTGCCAGACAGAGACAGACAGGCAGAGCGAGAGAGAGAACGAGAAAGGTAGAGACGAGGAGAAAGAGATGCAGAGAGAGAGAGATGCAGAGAGAGAGAGAGAGAGAGAGAGAGAGAGAGAGAGAGAGAGAGAGAGAGAGAGAGAGAGAGAGAGAGAGAGAGAGAGAGAGAGAGAGAGAGAGAGAGAGAGAGAGAGAGAGAGAGAGAGAGACCTTGCGGGTACATCACAATCATGACTCATTAATCATCATTAATCGTCACCATTATTGAACACCTTAATAGACGCTGCGAATGCATCATTGTGTACCGCTCATTTAAACGACAACATTCCTGTCATTACACTGAGCACACAGTGACCTCACCTTAACAACCAGGGCAAAGGCTATCAGTATCACACACTGTAAACACCAGAGGCCGGCGTTTCTGGGATACAACCACTCCTTTTGTTTGACTCTCATTTCCCTTCACAGCCAACTGTGATTGGAGATTGGGTAATATCTTTGATTTGGGAATAAAAGTGTAAGCCGTTGGTACCTGGGTACTTTGGTGGTAAAAATGTGTGTGTGTGTGTGTGTGTGTTGAATGTACGTGCACACGTGCGTTCCATGAATTTATGCCTCGTGTGTATGTTGAGTCGTGTGTGTGGGAGATTGAGTGTGAGAGTGCGAGTGAGTGAGTGAGTGAGTGAGTGTGAGAGTGCGAGTGAGTGAGTGAGTGAGTGAGTGAGTGAGAGATTGAGTGAGTGAGTGAGTGAGTGAGTGAGTGAGTGAGTGAGTGAGAGATTGAGTGTGAGAGTGAGTGAGAGATTGAGTGTGAGAGTGTGAGTGAGTGAGTGAGTGAGTGAGTGAGTGAGTGAGAGATTGAGTGTGAGAGTGAGTGAGAGATTGAGTGTGAGAGTGTGAGTGAGTGAGTGAGTGAGTGAGTGAGTGAGTGAGCGAGTGAGCGAGTGAGTGAGTGAGTGAGAGATTGAGTGAGTGAGTGAGTGAGTGAGTGAGTGAGAGAGAGATTGAGTGTGAGAGTGAGTGAGAGATTGAGTGTGAGAGTGTGAGTGAGTGAGCGAGCGAGTGAGTGAGTGAGTGAGCGAGCGTGTGTGAGCCTACCTAGCTTGACCAGCACCTCGTGCTCCAGGTCGCTGACCTGCCGGCTGGCCTCCTCCAGGGAGGAGCAGAGCCTCATCTTGGGCCGCAGCAGCTCCAGCATGTCGCTGATCATGTAGTCCATGTCGATGGGGAACGGGTGGTCCTTGGTCCACACGTCCAGGCTCTTCTTCCACCAGATGTAGCGCTGTGTACACACACACACACACACACACACACACACACACACACACACACACACACACACACACACACACACACAGAGAGTCAGATGAGAGGATGGGTCTCTTGATGAATGCAGTGTTTGGCGGGTTGGGGCCACAAGCTGGAGGTGCACTTTTTGTGCCAAGGCCACAAAACAAACAATACAGAAGTGATTGTTGTGAGTGAGGAAGACCAGATCATAACTGTGTGTGTGTGTGTGTGTGTGTGTGTGTGTGTGTGTGTGTGTGTGTGTGTGTGTGTGTGTGTGTGTGTGTGTGTGTGTGTGTGTGTGTGTGTGTGTGTCCGCGAATGGGGCATGTCAAAATACCATCATTGCAGTCATCAAAACATCCAACAGACCTTGCTACTACCTGACTCATTAATTTCCGTTCACCATACACACCTTAATGCAAGAGAGAGAGAGAGAGAGAGCGAGAGCGAGAGCGAGAGCGAGAGAGAGAGAGAGAGAGAGAGAGAGAGAGAGAGAGAGAGCTACGACGAGCTACGACGGCTACCTGGAAGTAGATAAGGAAGCAGTCCAACTTTCGCTTGCTGGAGCCGCGGTCAAAGTACTGGCCGCAGGCGTCCAGCAGGGTGCACACCAGCCGGATGCGGAACAGGTGCTCGGGGGGGTCCAGGGGCCCGGGGCCGCCGTCGGGGTTCACCCCGAACGAGATGAAGGAGAAGAGGGTGCGGAAGATGACCGCCGACTCCACCATGCGGTAGTTGTACAGCTCGCCCAGGAACTTGGCGCTGCTGATGCGGCGCTGGTTGAACTTGGGCTGGTTGACCTGGGGGTTAGGGGGGGGGGGGCGGGTGGGTCATGAGTTTGGTTACTATAAAACACATCAGAGATAAGGGATAAGATCAAGCAGTACTTTATTATTTAATCCAGGCTAAAATGGGGTGGAAAAAAGTTGAGAACTATGCATGTGTGGTTGGGAAGGCCAATCAGGGAGAGTCTGTATGACTTGTTATAGAAATGTATCGTTATTATCCATGACTAAGGGTGTAACAGTTAAAAAAGTAGAACCAAGTTGCCATGGTTCACTTACAAGGGAGGTATTTATTGGATTGTATTTATAAGTAAATTTATAAACTTCCTTTATAGAGTCCTAAAGTGTTCTTGATATTCAATTGATTGATTTAATCAAATCAAATCGATTGAATATGTGAAGGCCTGAACCGAGCCGTTGATTACGAGAATAATTACACGACAACTACAATGACACGCAACTTCAACAGCGGGAAAAGACACCATGTTAGACCTCAAAACCCCACATCATATCCAATACACCTAGGCAGACAATCACATTAACCGCAGCCAGGTCAACGTGCGCCATGGGGCGTCACATGTCCTGTTTGCGTGACACGTGTCGAGCCCCGTGAGCTATCATCACGGTAGCCGTCATCACCTTTAGGTAAACTACCATCCTCAGACTTGACAGCCAGCCCAGTGTCAACCACTTGACATTCAATCAGTCAACAGTCATTTCCCCCACTCACGCACCTCCATACCCAGTCGACACGTGGCTCCCTGCCGGAGTGAAGGCAAGGCCTCAAATCATACACCATCATGCCAAGCCGACACGTGACATGCTCCTCCACGCCCGAGTCAACAAGAGGCCCCGCCCGCCTTTCTCCAATCCCTCCCCTTTCCTCTAATCTCGCACCTCTTTGCCCAGTAGAGTCAGCCCCTTTCCCCCCCCCAGCTCTCCTCCAATCACGTACCTCCATGCCCAGGCGGATGTCCTCCAGCACGCCGTCGACCACGTGCACGCCCACGTCCTCCTGGTAGGCCACCAGGCCGGCCAGCAGGTTGGCCACGCAGTGGACGCTGTTGTACTTGACGTTCCAGATGTTCACCATGCAGCAGATCAGGTAGCTCTTCACCTCCACATCCTGCCAGGGAAGCTTGCGCATCTGCCTGAGCACCTTGGGGTGGGTGGGTGGGGGGTTGGAAAGGGATGGGGTGGGTGGAAGGGTGGATGGACAAGGACGACAGAGAAAGATCATTTTTTTTGGTTATCATTTTAGTGACTTTGTTTATTAACGGAAACTGAATTGAATTGAAAAGGCAAATAATCCCCATTTTTGATTTCCTAAGCTGCAGGTCACCAAAGCACACACATTTGAGTTCATTAATTCAGGCTCATGTAACTTGTGACATTGACATTATTTATACCACGCTTTAGCAGATTCATCTGAAAACATGATCGATAAATAAACCATGCTGACAAAATTGTCTGATGCAGCTCTAGTCTAGCATGACCGTTAAAAAAGATTTGTCTTAAAGTCTAGCTGGCATTCAGCCAGCATTGCTCAGTGGATCCATAATTGCTTAAATACACACAAAGTAAAGCTATATTTGTGTATTTTGTAAATAATATACCACAACAACTACAAAGTAATATATGGGTGCTGATGATCATCTAACAGTCAAAGTAACACAACGTAAATATTTCCAATTAACAACACAGAATCAAAGTATTTTGTTTTTGGACCCTGATTCAATACGACAATCAAGAACATGCAAAGCTAGACATTTCTGGCGCAGACCATTCAAAAAAAAGACAGCTTTGCTTAAGTCCCAGAGTTCCAGGATTGAAACCTGTTCCGGTTCACTCCAGACCAACCCCGCTGAGGGGGGGGGGGGGGGGGGGTCGAGCGCGGACCGTGGAGGTGGTCATCGGCGTACCTTCTCGGTGGTGACCTTGGACAGGTCCTTGTAGAGCAGCTTGCGGATGTACTCCTGCAGCGGGGGTCTCCTCTTACGCACCGTCTTCTCCATGGGGGGCGGGTTGCAGTAGTAGTAGGCGTTCTCCACCATGGTGACGTAGCGCGCGTCAAGGTGCTGCGCCTGCTTCTTGCGCATCATTTGCTCCTGAGGTGGGGGAGGAAAAAAAAAGAAAGACAGCCGGACAGAATTGAATTATTAATCATGTTCTTTAGGGATTGTGTCTGACTGCAAAACTCTGTCTGTGTGGACATTTGATATGTTTGCCATCCGATTAAATTTTGATGAATAGTTCTTTGGCTTAACACTAAGGGGCAGGATAAAGTAGTGGTACTCTGTGCCGGGTTCGATCCCAAAGGTCCACATCCTACCTGCTCCTTTATGACTTCAATTCATTCATGAATTTTTCATTCATGAATTCAAGTGCTCTTCAGTGTGTGCATGCCTGCCTGTGTGACTATGTACCTGTGTGCATTTGGTGTGTGTGTGTGTGTGTGTGTGTGTGTGTGCCTGTGTGTACCAGGAGGACGCTAGTGCGCAGGTGGGACTCCGGGGATCTGAAGAGGAAGCGGCCACAGGTCTCCAGCAAGGTGCAGGCCATCTCTATATGGTGGTGGGAGAAGTCTGACAGTAGCATCTGCAACACACACACACACACACACACACACACACACACACACACACACACACACACACACACACACACACACACACACACACACACACACACACACACACACACACACTTTAAAAACACTGTCCTGCTTAAAGTCACTTAGGATGAGGACGTTTCATGGTGATCATTATTGCCATTACCTTCAGACAATGGAGTGAATCTGTTTTGGAGAACATCTTGAACTTGGCCAGCTCTCCGATGAACCTCACAGTCTTGTTTTTGGTCTCAATGTTGATCTGGTCCTTCTTACGGATCTGAAAGATTGAAAACAGTAAAGCTTGAGTTTGATGCAATTCCTTTCAGACAGAATTTACAGTTGAGCCCTCCTTCATTTCATCTGGGATACTTAGATAGATATGAAAGATGCATTCAAATGAGTGTTTAATCTAGGTAAATATATAATCACCGTAATTAAATAGTGCTTTATCGTAGGTCTAAATAGCAAGGATGAATTATCTAGAATAGAGTATACATACATATTATAAAGATGTACATAAAGATAGTCAGTATTTTATCTGAGGTGTATTCATGAATGAGGGGTTGTATCTACAGCCTAATACAGTATACCAAGCATGTAGTTAAACTGCAACGTATCAACGACCCGTGACAGGGGAGAAACCTACGTGGAACCTGAAGTCTCCCTTGAGCATGGAGCAGAGGTCCTCAGCCACATCGGACATGCAGGGGTGAAGGGTTGCCACCAAGCGGGAGTAGAAGGGGAGCAAATCCAACCTGGGATTGAGGAGAAAAAAAAAAAAGAGGAAACATGAGAATAATACAAAATGTATGACCATGGCGCCCCCTTTTGGTGGCGTGCGGTAACTGCAACCCCAGCGGATGGTTGGGGACAGCGCTTCTACCTCTGTCTGGGGACGGTGAAGAGGGCCCGCACCAGCTTCCTCCTGTTGGACTTGGTGTTCATGTTCATGCAGAAGTCCATGGCAGCCTGTGCGCGCACACACACACACACACACACACACACACACACACACACACACACACACACACACACACACACACACACACACACACACACACACACACACACACACACACACACACACACTTATACTTAACATGGATGGCAAGCATCAGTGTTTTCTTTCATTGGGAAACATTTGAAATGTTTTTGATTCAAAAAGGCCATAATAAAAAGATATTAGAGCTCTAATGTTTACCTTGTCAATGAGGTCCCGGTTCACACAGTTGGGAAGCTGCTGGATGAAGGCGTCCACGATGAGCTTGAGGTGGGAGCCAGTGCTGGCCTCCTCATCTTCTTGCTCTGCACAGAGGGGAAAGCACGCAAATAAATGAGCGGATGTTTAAAAGACTGAACACTTATATAGCATATAGCATTCTCTGTTGGCAATGCGGGGTACTGTGGTGGAAAACAGAAGACGATTAGGGAGTTGTAACTTGGGAGTGGTCAGTTTGACGTGGGAGTGGTCAGTGTTGTTGGATTTCAACATAACTCGGTTTTATGTTTTAGGGTTTGGCTAGTCTCCAGAATCAGACAATAGGAAACCAGATCTAAGTTCTGATCGCAGACAAGCTCAAATCTGGGTGAACGGGCTTTCTTTTTCTTCCGCTTCATGTTTGTTTAGACTAATCTAATGCTTGAAGCGGGGATCTGTAAACACCCCCCCCCCCCCCCCCCCCTTTAGGACTGCTGGATCCCAGATTAGCGTGGTGCAGCTACCTTGCTCGTCCAGCAGTTTCTTGGCCAGCTCCTCGTTCTCCGTCTCCTCGTGGCCCTCCAGTTCCAGGGGGTCCTCGGCGATGTCCAGGGCCTCCAGCTCCAGCTCCAGCTCCTCCGTGGTCGCCGCCGCCGCCACCGCCGCCTCCTTCGCCTCTTTGGCTTCTGATGGAGACAAATGAACATGGTGTCTGAGTGTGTGTCGGACAAAGTACCAATATCTTGTGCTTATAGTAAAGGTACAATTCCACTCTGGTACAACCAGCACTATGCCAAAGTATTGCAAACAACACAAAAGTACATGATAGATGAAGGATACATTTACATTAAAAAAGTTTACAGGTTATTATTGATGTGCATTGACCTGTGTGTGTGATCCATCCTCAGTCGACAGCTGACTTTGAATTCAACGCTAGTTCCCCTCACGGTTTCATTCCGTTATCCGTGACGTCGAACCTCACTGTTCAATTAACACGTTCACAACCCTGATGAACATAGCACAACTCTTCCAGGCTCTTTCCTTGACACCTCCTTACCTTTGGCCTCCTCCTTCTCCTTGGCCTGGCCGCTCTTCTCGTTGTCCTTGAAGAGGATGGCGGGCACGAAGGCCTTGAGGTCCACCATGTTCTCGTAGAAGTTGCGGGCGTCCTCGTCCTCCCAGATGCCCCCCTCCAGGTCGTACTCTCCTGGCTTACCGGGCATGAAGATGTCAATGCCGGGGCCGTGCTCTGTGTAGTAAGGACCGGGAATAAAGTTACACACACACAGTTTGTTTTTTTTAAATACTAAACTATAATACCATTTATCGGTGAACTACTTTCCAAGTGAGACACAATGGAAACCCTTTTCCTATCGCGTCCCTGCACTCTGTCCATCTGTCATCCTCTTTTTTAGAAACTGGGTTGTTCAGCTTTTTTTTTTTGTATTGACTACAACATTGATTGGATAGTTGGTTGGTTTTCAGCCTCACTTTCCAAGTCCCTTTCGATTAAACTGTCAAATGAAAAGTGATTGTAACCCCCCCCCCCCCCCTCCCCCAACAAGGAATAGAAACTGCACTACTTAGCGACATTGGGGGACTTGGCACTGAAGAACCGTCTGAACCCTTGTCCAGTCTGGGCTAACATCAGTCTAAGTGAGCTTCCCGGTCTCAACATCCCTACAGCTCTAAGAGTCCCGGGAGGGAGGTTTCCGCCAAGCATGCTGGGTAAACCAGCTCTCGGTGGCACTGGCACCCACCCTCCTGGACGGTCTTGTCCTGGGGCAGCTCGGGCATGTTCTCGTCCAGCAGGTCAGCCAGGGACTGCGTGTTGGCCAGCAGCTTCTGGTAGGACGTGGCAAACTCCTCGTGCTGCTTGTGCCGGTCCTCGCTGAGCTCGCCCTTGGAGTGGAGAATACGTCTGGATGGATGGATGGAGAGAGAGAGACAGAGAAAGAGAAAGAGAGGGAGAGAGAAAGAGAGATTCACAACAGAATTCAGAAGAAAAGTGAAACACAACAAATCAATTCAATATTGTTATGCACTGCAGTACTGTATAAAGCAATAACAAATACATGTAATTACAATTACAACAGCATCCGTTGAAGGTTCTTCAAAAGACAATATGGATACATTGAAATAAAAGTGAGAATATGGTTTGGGAAATCATTCACATGATCTAGAGGAGATCTCTGAGGCGGCAGTAGCTCAGGGGGTAGAGCGGCTTGGCTGGTAACCGCAAGGTTGCTAGTTCGATCCCCGGCTCGGAGTGTCGAGGTGTCCCTGAGCAAGGCACCTAACCCAAACTGCTCCAGACGAGCTGGCTGTTGCCTTGCATGGTTAACGCCGCCGTCGGTGTGTGAATGTGTGCATGAATGGGTGAATGTCAGGCAATATTGTAAAGTGCTTTGGATAAAAGTGATATATAAATGCAGCCATTTATCTAATATAAATCAACATTGTTACTTAAAGAAAACTAGACGTCAGAGAACCGCAATTGCCGAAGGGGTCAATGCCATCTCGTCACACTGCGGTCCGACACGAGGAAGGCAGACCGGCAGCCGCACCTGTTCTGCCTCTCGATGTTCTGCAGCTCGCGGTGGTCCTTCTTCAGGTGCTTGGTGAGCGACGTGAAGTACTCCCTCAGCAGGTTCTGGAAGGGCGTCTGCTTCTCCACGCTGATGATCTCGCTGGGCGGGAACGCCAGGGCGAACTTGTCGGCGGCCAGCTTCACCTTGCGCGGCACCAGGCCGGCGATGTCGTCGCCGCAGTGCTTGCAGAAGCTGATCACCACCGAGACGTGCGTGTGCGTCTCGCGGTCCACGCTGATGATGCTCTTGAGCTGCTCGTAGATGAGCGACAGGCCCTCGCGGTCCGTGAAGAGGCCCACGACGGTGAGCTCGGCGATGAAGCGCAGGTCCGTGCGCAGCTTGCTCACGTTGGGCGCCTTCTCCTCCTTGCGCGCCTCGAAGTGCCTCTTCCACGCCTGCAGCAGCAGCGGCGCGAACTCGGCGTAGCGCTGGTGGAAGAGGGAGCAGAGGTGCACCGAGCAGCCCACGTCCGAGATCTTCAGCTTGGCCTCCACCACGGACGCCACCGCCTCGCCGATGTACTGCAGACAGAAAGATCAAACCCCGTGGAGCAGGAGGTGGGGTGGTGGCACATTTTGAGTGAGGAACAATTCAAAAGTGCTAAATGAGGGAATCAAAAGCACGGGTCCAAGAAATCACTTCAGGAGTACAAACGATAGTCACAGAGATAAATTGAACGAGGTAAAAATCTCACATAGGTAGGTTTAAACAAGGAAAAGTACACACTATGGGATATGGAGAAAGCCTTAAACAAGGAATACACCACCGTGTATCATAATTATTGTATTGGTATTATTGGAGGCTATTCTAAACACCATAGGCTACAATTAATGGTAAATACCAATCCTAAAATGAAAACTGAAAAAATAAATGCTGGACTGACGTGCTGACGCCCTCAGTTCCTCAGGCAGATTGTTCCAGAGACACGTTGGGAGACCCCTCAACGCCACGGGTCAGGGCCCTCACCCTTACCTTGCTGAGGTTGAGGGCGCCAAAGTCGGTGGAGAGCGAGTCGCGCTGCTGCTCGGTGAGCGTGCGCAGCTTCTTGACGAACGCCGTGTTCTTCTTGAGGCTGGAGTCCAGGCGGCTGAAGAAGGCCTCCTCGGGGCGGCCCTCCTGGACGTTCTGGTTCTTGCTGCGGAGCTCCTTCCTGCTGTGGTGGCGCTCCCAGGCCTCCTGGTGCAGCTGGTGGGACTCCTCTTTCTCCCTGCACGGGGAACCAAGAACAAAAACGCCAGTTGTCAGAATAGTAATAGTAGACTGCCGCTTATGCCTTCTGAAATGGACAGGATACGGTTGGTGGCTTAAAAATATGAATACTTGATTTTACTTGGCAAGGAAATTTGTGATCGACATTAATCATTGAAGATTTAAAAAAAAAGTAAGGTTAAATTAAAAGCAATTGATTGATAGATGAATCAACAATAAAAAATATATATAATCCATTTTCGAACATCTAGGTCCATAATGCACCGGATACTGCTTCATTATACCACCAGGGAGCACTTTCACTAACTTTCCTTTCAGCAATAGCCTTTCACTAACAAACTCCGGAAGCCTGAGGTCACATGACCATCACTCACTTCAGCTGCGCCGCCTCCTCCTCCCGCTGCCGCTTCTCCTCCTCCTCCTGGAGCTTCTTCTCCTGCTCCTCCTGCAGCCTCTTCTCCTCCTCCTCCTTCTTCCGCTGCTCCTCCTCAGCCTTCTGCTTCTCCTCCTCCTTCTTCTTGCGGTCCTTCTCCTCCCTCTTGCGCTTCTCCTCCTCAAGACGCTTCCTCTTTTCCTCGGCCGCCGCCGCCTTCCCTCCCCCGTCTTTCTTGCCGCCGCTCATCTTGCCGCCCCCGTCGTCCTTGGCTTTGTCCCTCGGGAGCCTCCGCTCGCCGTCCCGTTCCCGCTCCTTCTCGCGCTCCTTGCTGCTGAAGGAGCTCACCTCCTTCTCGTCCATGTTGATCGATCGCTTGCGTTCCGCAGGCATGCTGGAGTCAAACACAGAGAAGTGACATAAGAACCTCGCTAATCCCAGATGGGACATTCGGCTGTCACAGCAGAAGAACAGGGACAGTAATGAGAATCCATAGAGAAGCATTACTTTAAATAATATTCTAAAATCTATATAATGGGAGTAGAAGTAATGTTGATGAGGGACATTAAGGAACATTGGAGAATTGTGAAACTGCAGCAACAGATGTTGAGCAAAACTGTACCTCCAGTCTACATATCCTAAATTATTTTAAGGTTAAGGTCAATTTAAACAGTATGCCAATATTGTCAAAATACTATTATTTAACATAATTATCCGACTATGTTATCGAAACCATAATTCAGTCTAATCAGTTTAGTGTACAGTCTATACAATTAAGAGAATATCCCAACAAATATCACAACGTGGCCTGAGATCACAACAGGTATAAAATATAAATTATATAATTGGGAAATGGGTGGGCCACATAAAAGAGGTAGGATAAATCAACACTGCAGATGCTCAAACAACACACACACACACACACACACACACACACACACACACACACACACACTACGAAGTAGTTAAGTAATATCACTTGCACACAAATATAACAAATTGATTGTGCCGCAGACAATAAGTCAGGTTTGATTTGTATACATTTACTAATCTAGTCTATTCATTGCCTACGTTGTGTATATCAGTGTAAAGCAGTGTATTACTGATCGAGGAACGAGTGACAGATCCCTCAAGCGAACTCGCTGCAATAACAATCAACCATCAAATAAGACGCACATTTTAACACATTTTAACGTTGTGAAAAAGTGAAAGGAAAAGGTTACTTTCATTATTTATTGTTTTGTTTTGTATCCATCACTATGTGTCTTTTTTTCGCATTGTATTCAAATGAGTTTGCATAACTATTTTAATAATCCATTATAATGGAATAGTATATTCTTAACTTCTGTGGGAATAATTTGTTGTTTGTGATACATCACGGCCTCGTTAGTGGGTTTAGCATGCCAGCTAACGGAAGCTAATCTTGGCTAACTCTGTGCTAACGTGATGGAACAGGTGCAACTGCATCGCAATACTTGGTCTAAATAATCAATAAACTGAAACGTACATAACGTGTATATTCTCGCAGTGTTCCAGTAGAACATATTTCCCATGATAAATAATATTTAGAAGCGAAATTACGTTAGCTTAGCTAGATATTAGCCATGCCAAGTTAGCGTTGGGCCACTTGAAGAATTCACACTGATGTAAACAAATGTCTTACCAACGGTCGCTTTCGTATTGCGCTTGTTCAAACGTCGGCGCACACAGTAAAACAGCCACTCAATACGTGCTCTGCATGTTGTATGCTAATATGCCAGGTATATATATAAAGAATAAACGGTTACCTTATACTTGAAGCAAAGTAAACATCGGACTCGAACGTTAGTTTCCGTGTAACAACACAAGGACCCCGTTGTTTTGGTTTAACAAATCGTGCCTGACTAAAACTTGTTCATGTCGTTCTAGTTTTGCAAAAATTGATTGCTATAAACGGGAATGTTTCGATATACTTTCAAATGCAGTCAACTAATACTCAACATAATGATTCTTCTTCTTTTTTTTGACAGGCAATATTAATGGCAGCTTGTGTTTGAAACGTATTTTGTAGTTCGTTTTCATCATAAAACGAACTACAAACAACGCAACGCATGTCTAATAATCTGGAAGACATTATATTATACATTATATAACACATCCATGATCGTAGGTTTGTAGGCTAAATAAGTCTACCAACTACCAACAAATGTTAACCCCACTGTTAATCCCAGTAGCCTGTAAGAAATATATAAATTGTATTATTATTATATATTTAAAAGTAAATAGGCATAAATTATTAAAATATGTTACACAAATAAAATAAACATGATGAAAATAAAAGTAGACCTGTTGGAAAACCTATTCTATGTAGGATGGGAAGGCTGGCCTTTTACCAGATTTGACATTGTCTGAGTTTCCGTTTCATTGTCAGGATTAAGTTACGTTAGGCTATGAAGTTGGAAATAGGTTTATCTGAACAATTTAGTTTAACGTGTTTGTGTAAGTGTGTGTGTGTGTGTGTGTGTGTGTGTGTGTGTGTGTGTGTGTGTGTGTGTGTGTGTGTGTGTGTGTGTGTGTGTGTGTGTGTGTGTGTGTGTGTGTGTGTGCGTGTGTGCGTGTGTGCGTGTGCGAGTGTAGAAAATGCATTGGTTTCCCTTCATAAAATCAGCTTCTTAAGTAGTTAACTAGAGGCGATTTTTAGAACTCACTACACCACACGAAATATTAATATTATAAAAGTACTATAATAAAACAAGCAAATACTTGTTTTGCTCGGAAAATGTTCTGGTTTCAACATTTTCCTATTATAATGTTATGGATTGCTGCAAGTTATTTGCACACTTGGCAATCTGATGCAACCTCGTCTCATCTTTAAGAAATAGTTTTAGGAGTCATCCCACCTATGTTGCAGCTTCTCAATGAACTCTGTGGACGTGGCAAACATATGCGAGACTTTTCTCACCGACAATCTGTGCATTCTATTCTGTGATAGGTCTAAATACCACATTTCATTTATGAAAGCCAATGAAAAGCTAGTGCGATGAGCGGGTCCTGCATCCGATGTATGACGACATCATCTAAGCGTGGCTTCTGCTGAAGTGGACCAATCAAACTGGGAGAAGAGGTCGTTGTGTGATCTCATTGGCTATTGCTGAAAGGAAACGGGACGGTGATGCTGGGGTGTGATTTTCAGACTCTTGGAATAAGAGCTGCTTGTTTTTGCCTTTATTAAAGGCAGTTTCCTCTTCAACATCTCACCCTAACCCTCCAACAGGTAGGTTCTCCGTCTTTACTATCTGTGGACGTAGCCACTGCACGCAATACGCTAACGTTAGTTTAGTTTAATTTGAAAACAGGTTAACACGTCGCATTCCTGTGCATCTCGGTCATCAGAGACTTTTGTCTTGACGCTGGATAGATGTATAGGTCAGTGCTTAATCGACTGATAAATATGATGTTTGTTACTAAATAAGTGTTTTCTATGCAGTTGTAATGTTCGAAATGTGTGCATTCGCTTTCGCCTTAAACAAACAATGGCCGGTAAACATACATGTTAAAGAAAAGGTATTTTATTCAGTTTCGACTTATTCGACTTACTTCGTCTTAATCATGGTTGGCAACAATCAATAACACGTCACTCCATCAAACGTTGAATGCAGTACCTGTAGTTAAGTTGTAATTACTGTCCAAAACCCATGAAGAGATGTGTGCTTACCAGCAGTTAGTAGTAGTTTATGTGCTGTTTGAGAATACAAACTATAGACCTAATACAGTTGAAAGTGTCACATAATCTCTCTCTCTCTCTCTCTCTCTCTCTCTCTCTCTCTCTCTCTCTCTCCCTGTCTCTCTCCATGTATGGCTTAGTGACATTGAGAAACGCACATTTACATTTCAATCATCTAAAAATGTATGTCCACCTCTCTCGCCCTCTCTCTCTCTCTCTCTCTCTCCCTCCGTCTCTCCCTCTCTCCCTCCCTCCCCCTCTCCCTCCCTCCCTCTCTCCCTCGTCCCTCAAGCATGATCAGGCCTCTGTTGATGTGCTTCGCGCTGTGCGTGGTCTACGCCACCAGCAAGCCCACGGAGAAGAAGGAGCGGGTGCACCACGAGGAGCCCCTCAGCAGCCGCGAGCACAACGACGCGGAAGGCTTCGAGTACGACCACGAGGCCTTCCTGGGGCGCGAGGAGGCCAAGACCTTCGATGACCTCACGCCGCAGGAGAGCAAACGGAGGCTGGGGTAGGTAGCCAACCCTTAGGATAACTTTATTTGAACTATGGATGCACCGATTGGGACTCTCTGGGCCGTTGATAAGTGAACTTTTTGGCCGAAAGCCGAAAGTGTGAAAACTTTCACTGGGAACATGACACTCCCGTTGTAAAAGCTGATAGGTCAAGGAATTCCAACCATGGACATCGATTACTGTATTATTACTAGTAAATCACTATTATTGAGTCACTTACATACTTGCATACACACTAACGTTTGGGAGCCAAACTTCCCCCCAGACCCCTAGACTATCTGGCCCCCCTTGTTATGACTAGAGAGGGCCATGTGCCATGTGATTCATTCAAGCCAAGGGTGTAGACCAATATTTAAACAGCATCCCTGTTTTGTCATGTTGTGATAATATTTGCTTTTAATTAATGTTGGTTAAGAAAACAGGTCTTGTAAAGCTTCAACCCAAGTGTGAGATAGTATAAATGTATAAAACATTGAGAATGTAAGACACTGCGGAGGTGAGTGAGGGTCCATGTATCTTGGGTTCATACACATGACACTTATATTGTATTGTGATGAGAAAGAAATTGACTTTTATCAAAGAAAACAGTTGCATCTGATTACATTTTGATCCACTCAAAATGTGGATCCGTAGGAGAGAAAAAAACGAAACAATCTTTTTTTTTCTTGAAAATATACTATTTACTTCCTCATGCTCCATTGCACAACATTGGAACACATTGAATTTAATCAATGTGAATCATTTTCATTTCACATGTATTTCCATTTAGAAAAGCTTTAGTATTCTGTACACAGGAACCTGATTTGTATATGCAACAAAAAAAACAATGGCAGAAAGAATGCATCCAAATAGCCAAACTGGGGTCAGAAAATAACCTCTGTGTGTGAAAGTGTGTAACTGAATCTAGCTCACATAATCTAGGACAAGTGTCTGACAAAGAGCTGTTTCAATGGTATGCTCTGTCAGGAAGTATCATACAGAAAGGCATTATAATATATTTTTCGGTAAACCAGCGACAATCTGGTCTGAGCAGTCAAACAAGTGGCGATAGAACAACCGGTTTTACAATAAATCGATGCCAATCGAAAGTACGTTGGCGTTTTTGAAGCTCAATTTGAATGTCTGCCATCTGTTTTTTGTTAGTGTGATCGTGGATAAGATCGACGGAAACAAAGACGGCTACGTCACCGAGCAGGAGCTGAATGAGTGGATCAAGAAGGCGCAGAAGAGGTACATCTACGACAATGTGGACCGCCAATGGAAGGACTTTGACATGAACACCGATGGCAAGATCACCTGGGAAGAGTATAAGAACGTCACCTACGGCACCTATTTGGGTAAGGGGACAGGACTAAGTGGTTGACTAAACACTCATTTGGGTTATGATTGGAGGAGCCAATGTAAGGTTTTGATTCCCCTATGCACACTGTAAACGACCCAGAAACAGATGATGGTTAAAACTATGCAGCAACAGCTACGTAGCACTACCGCTGGTTAAATGGGCTTGTACATCAGAATACATTATGGTCATCTTTGTTGGCAATACGATGCAAGAAATCTTAAATCAACGTAAATCTACTGTAACAAAGGCTAACAAAAACTTTTTCTTGCCACATCTCACACGAGAATGTTTCCAATAACAACAAATAATTTCCGTAAATTACTAAACATTGACCAAAAACTACTACCAACACAAAAGCGAACATTCCAATGCTTCTAATGCTTCTCCTAATGGAGGCAGTCAGTCAATGAAAATGTTGTATTTATTTCTAGACGACCCAGAACCGGATGAGGGCTACAACTACCAGCATATGATGGCGAGGGACGAGAGGCGCTTTAAAATAGCAGACAAGAACGGCGATCTCATCGCGGACAAGGAGGAATTCACCGCCTTCCTCCACCCTGAGGACTACGACCACATGAAAGAAATCGTGGTGCAGGTATGTGGTGGCATGGACTCCAAAAAAAAAAAGATTTAACTGTGTAATGAGTACAAAGCATTTACCGCTGCTTGTTTAATCTTGTTTAATCGTTTAAACACTAATAGTACTAATAATCTGATTTAAATGTGAATCAATATGATTATTATTATATGATATATATTACAATTATATACTGTATATATATCTATATATATATATATATAATTTATTTATTTTATACATATATATATATATATATATGATATTAACTAGACAAATTTGCCAACCCCGTGCAGGAAACATTGGAAGACATCGATAAGAATGGCGACGGCTTCATTGACCTGAAAGAGTACATTGGTAACTATATACACACATCACCTCTGTAGCTTTAAAATACTAGTTCAAATAAAATAAACCGCTTTCTCAGGAACTGTCTTACTTAATACCCCGCCTACAGTAAACACAAATGCTAATCTAAGAAGAGTTCAATGCTCTGCCAGTAAATTACTTTTGTTTTAATAAGATTGAGATTCCTGTGACTTTACAGTTCACTAACTAGGAGTTTAAAATAGCTGGGTCACACTCTAAACAAACACAGTTTCGCATAATCGCCCTTCACCAGGGTAACAGATGAATACTATTAGGACGCTTCATGAAATGCAAAAAAAAAATTTAAAATATGAAAAAATATAAACAAATAAAATAAAAAGCAAGACTAGAATACAAAGATGCCGTGACACATAACAAACAAAGACTATAAAAGTCAATAGTAGCATAGCAACTCAAATAACCCATGGCTGCCCGTGAGTTTACTAAAGGCAGATTCTCCTCCCCCACCCCTCTCCACCCGTAGGGGACATGTACACCCACGACGAGGAGATGGAGGAACCAGACTGGGTGGCATCGGAGCGCGAGCAGTTCGCTGAGTTCCGTGACAAGAATAAGGACGGCAAGATGGACCGAGAGGAGACCATGGATTGGATCCTGCCCTCCGACTACGACCACGCAGAGGCTGAGGCCAAACACCTGGTCTACGAGTCGGACACCAATAAGGTGAGGCCATCTGTCCGGGGTCTACCTTGGTTGGTTCCCGTGTCACTGTAGGTGAGATTGCTCCACCAATAAGGTGAGGCCATCTGTCTGGGGTCTACCTTGGTTGGTTCCCGTGTCACTGTAGGTGAGATTGCTCCACCAATAAGGTGAGGCCATCTGTCCGGGGTCTACCTTGTTTGGTTCCTATGTCACGGTAGGTGAGATAGCTCCACCAATAAGGTGAGGCCATCTGTCCGGGGTCTACCTTGGTTGGTTCCCGTGTCACTGTAGGTGAGATAGCTCCACCAATAAGGCGGGTTCTTCTCTCAGCTCTTATCCTGGTTTGTTTCCTTTAGATTATGTAGCTCGACCAATAAGATTTGTCCTCTTCTGTGTGTGGTCCTTTGGTTGGTTCCTTGTAACTGAAGGAGAGATAGCTCCACCAATAAGGGGAGTTCTGTAGCCTTTCTCACTTGGTTCAATAGACCTCTGAAGAATAAGTCCCGCCTCAGAGGCTCCGGTTCCATCAGTCAAATGTCTATGGGAAATAAAATGGGTTTTTTGAATGATCTTACATAACAAACTCTGTAGGTGGCGAAGAAGTAAAAGCTGCGTCACGTTTTGAACTACACACTTTTTCCATCTAGTTTCGACTGGGTTTTTGAATTGTCGGTGCCGTGAAAGTACTAAACGATTATTAATGCTACTTTAACGGAACCAGGAGCCTCGGAGGCGGGACTTATTCTTGAGAGGTCTATTGTAACTGTAGGTGTGATACCACTAACCTGACTCTCGTCAGATGAATTTCGTTGCGCCTAGCTCCAGTCATCCATCTGGGATCGCTCCATTGAAGAGGTGCTTTAGAAGGCTGGGCCTTATCAAAAATCCTTGCATACGATTGGATAAACCACTTGTCCGTCATCTTTATTGACGTGCTACTTCAACCACTCACATCGAAACCAACCCGTGACGCTGATGAGAGCGACGCAGGGACGATGCGAGCCGCCATTGTTGTCTGAATCAAAACAGTCGCTTCTCCGCTACGTCACATCTATAAAAATCCCGCCCGGCGGTCCTGATTTGGCTCTATCATTTCATCGGGTAGTCCCCAAATACCTCCCAACGATCCCAGATGGATGAGTGGAGCTAGGCGGAACGAAAATCATCTGGCGAGAGTCAGGTTATGATACCACCAAGTCCAACCCAAACAATTGATCAAAGTTTCCTGCAGTTGTTTGCTCTCTGTCCCATTTGAGGAGATTCAATATACATATTTTGCCTTACTATTTAATCTAAAAGAGCATTTCTTGATCATTAAATTACAATGACCGTGCCCTTTTTATTCTTCTGAAAATCTTAATCTTAATCTTATATATATATATATATATTAAAATATATATATATATATATATATATATATATATATATATCATATGAATGCATACCAATTCTGAACTCTGTATTCATTTTGAATCAATTGGAAGAACACTTCAGAAACCACCCAGCAGACCTGTTTGCATTGTGTGTTTGTTTCAGGCTTTCGGTGTGGTACAACAGTTGGTGCTTGGTGTATTTACCCCTTCACACTTCCTTTCGATTGTGATCACAGCTGACTGTCATGTTGTTCTTTGCATGTCCTTGTTCCTCCAGGATGGAAAGCTGTCCAAGGAAGAAATCCTGAACAAATACGACCTGTTTGTCGGAAGCCAGGCGACAGACTTTGGGGAGGCCCTGATACGACACGACGAGTTCTAGGGTGGTCCCTTTTGAAAGAAAGAATCATCACTTTTACACGTGTTTTGTTTTAAATGATATAATTTATTTGGTATACAAACAATACGACTTGACTACTTTAAAAACACAGTCGGTCGTGTTCGGCTGGTTGGATAAAATGGCAATTTGTTGGTGTGGTTACATCTTTCTGTCCAAAAAACGCTTCCCTCCGTGGACTGTTAACAAGTGAAAAATAATTAGTCCAGATTGGCCGAGTTTAGTCCTGCTTGAAATTGTATTAGACTTGTCTTGATGCAATCTGGTTTTATATGTATAGCAAAGATGTCTTCTAATTTCCTAGGAATTTTAAATGATTTAAATCATGGTGCTGCATAGAGCTTTGTCTATTGAAACATCACGGCCCCTTGCATTCGTAATTTGTTTTTTATAAGTGTGCCTTTTTTTAAATGTTCTCCTGTCTGCCATTTGAACGTCAATCCCATGGTGAATTTTTTACTCCTAATACTATCACTTCCTCCTGATCCCCTTCATTGTTGTATTGTTAACGTCGGCACTTTCACTTTCCCTCTCACACTCGACTGTTACATTGTGGTGTCCCGCGGCTATGACCATGTCATTGAACATCCACCCCTGCACAATCTAGAAATGTAATGCCATTCAGCCCTTGGGCCATCAATGAGAAACCTACTCATTTCTGTTACTGAACCCAGAAGAATTGTACATTGTACCTTTTTATTTCTGATCAGGGGGAGAAAGAGCAGGAAAAAGTGGTCACAGCTTTATGGAATAAATAAATTGTACTTTTCTTTATTTGAGATGTATATTATTGACACTCTTAAACACCTTAGATCTATACACAGAGACCGATCTAATGGTGATTATCTGTACTAAAGTAAATGCTGTATTTTGACATTGCAGACTTGTTTCTAAATAAAATAAATACAACATTGACCAAGCAACGTTTATTTGTGTGTGTGTGTGTGTGTGTGTGTGTGTGTGTGTAAATAGCCTGTATGAAGTGCCTCTCCAACTGCCTCTCCATTGCAGAGCTTCACAAAGCAAACCCAAATACTATTTGAAATGTCTCTATTTCATATGCATTCAAATAGGATTACAGTGGCCTACACAATCCTTTGCTGTGTAAATTGTACCTACTGGTGCTCCTGTCCAGACTCCACAAAACTACAAACAGGGATACAAAGAATTAAGGATAAGGAATAAAACTGAAATAATCAAATAAACATTGGTGAACTCTGTCAACGAGCTGGCTGCATTCCAAGGATGTATAAAAATAGCACTGGCAGCAGCTGGACGTCGCACTTGGGAGCTTCAATGTTCAACTTTGACCCCCGGATCGTTGCTAGGAACCATTTATATCCGACCTATCAGAGAAAACCTCCGCTGACGCCTTCCCAAAGTGGACACGATATGTTAGTTGGGAGTTTCCGATTTACCTGAGAAAAAAGATCATAAACCTCCCAAGAGGCCCTACCAGGTACTGCAATAAAGTGGGTATTAAGAGGCAAAGCCCAGCCCAGTCAAGGTTCAGTCTAAACCAAAGCTAACTCCAGCAAGCAGAGCTTATCTTGAGGAAGATAACAAGGAAGGGGGGGGTCTACACACAAACATATAGATATATCATATAAATAGACCCCACCACACCTGTCCCTCCCACACCCTCCGAGCCCTACCCACCTGTGCTCTTTTTTTAAGATAAGAGCCTCCTCCCCCCTTATTCTTTTCCTCCTTGTTGTAATCCTCTTTTTATCTTATCTATCTTATCTAAATGCCAATCAGTTCAATAATCAGGCCACTTGCCTTTTCCTGTGATCTTTTCAGTTTAAAAGGCATATTGCGCATCATGCGCTTATTACAATGCTTTGAATGAACAATGAACAATGAAGAATTACAGCATTTCATTTTTTTCCCTGGTAAAATAAAGACAAATTAAACAATGAGATGTGGATGACCATGAAGTAAGAAAAGACAAAGTAACATGACCTGTTTTTGTATTGCTACCATGCTGTGAGTCAGAGAGCCAAGGTACAACACAACCTGGGTTTGGTGTTCCTGTAAATGACTGGAAATGGCTGGAAACCTGCAACAACAGTGTGCATCACACTAGTTCTATTTATATTTAGTCATTAAGTAAATATGTTTATTGAAGTTGACATACAGGTGAGTCTGCGATCAATCAGAGGGCAGAGTAGCCAGATGAGCAGGAGTAATTTTGTGATAATGACAGTATTATACTTTGTGAAAACATAAATGTAGACAGTGGTTCCATCAAATATTCAATTCAATCAGGGGGCATCCTCAACAGCATACATGAAACAATCACAATCAATAATATTGGCCTACTATGACTAACCTAACTGAATCATTTTCCTTTTAAGCTTCTGTCAGCTGAGTGGTCTTTTAAAGTGTGTGATTTAGTGGCTTTGTCAGAGCACTAAATTAAGTTTTCGCAGGTCAGTTCGCCCAAAAGAAACTAACTAACAAAGTACCCACCAACTAAGCAATCAACCACTAATCATGAGTAGATTCTGCACTGATTCAATCATCAGGAGGCTTGGTTCCTCTTGTGAATTCAAAAAATACATCCATGATAATAAGATATTATATTGATTTTACCCTATATTTTTGGTTATGAAAACCTTGGTCCTATCGTTCGTGTTTATTCTCAAACAAATCTATTTCAAATCTAAAAAATCACACACACACACACACACACACACACACACACACACACACACACACACACACACACACACACACACACACACACACACACAGTGGTAGTGGGTTTTGTTGGGGGGGGGGGGGGGGGGGGGGGTCAACGAACTGGCAAAAACACGGTCATTTTCAAACACCGTACTTTTTCGCTGGGATTACTTCATCTCCATCTAGCGGTAGAATTAACATAATGGCAATATTTTATTAACATTTACATTTAAATTCAGGGCATTTAGCAGACGCTTTTGTCCAAGCGTCTACCAATAACTGCATTTGTCAGAAGAAAGATAAACAATAATATATCGCTGTCGGTACAGTAAAGATGTTCATAATAACGTGCCAAGCACTCAACAATTGCTAGGTTAACACCATTCCCCGTATACAACAAAGATAGCTAGGGGAAGATGCTACACGATGCTCAGTAGCCTACTGTTTTTAAGTGCCAGAACGTCCAAACATACCATAAGTGCATAGGAGGGGTGTTTTCGGGACAGCCAGGGGGGCGAGGCGGTGGGGGGGTAAGGAGGGAGGCTATAGGTGAACTCTGATACGTGAGTCTTGAGTCGCCTGCGGAAGCTGGTATGAGCGTCTCTGCAGGAACTCTGCAGGCCAGGGAATTAATAGGAAAGATTCATCAACATAATTTTTAAGAGACAATATAATTATTATTTAATGGAAACTAAATAGGGCAATAGTTCTAACGTTTTTATATATTTTATTCCTACATTTTCAAACCCTATTTACTGTGGGGCGATTTCTTGCTCGTGTTTTACGGCCCTGGGCAAATTTCTACACGGAAGAGATTACAGGTTGCACGCGGGAAACCAGTGCGAGATGGCGGTCGGCACAAGGGCTGAATAGACAACTCTCCTACAAAACAAACTAAACGATACGGTCGTTTGCTCACTTCGCTCCAACGTTTTATCTATTACATTCGGGGAGGTAGCATCACGACATGGAAGGGGGCAAGCCCACCATCCCGCTTGTTTACCAAGCGGTGCAGGCTCTTTACCACGACCCGGACCCCGCCGGTAAAGAGCGAGCCTCGGTGTGGCTCGGCGAGCTGCAAAGATCGGTAAGAAAATGGGAGAGGTGGGAGGATCCGACTGGGGCCTTTGCTGCTGTAAACCATCATCAGATGTTAACGCTGCGCTGCTGAATCGAGCGCCAGTTGAGCGAACGATGGTTTTCACGCTGGGAAACGATACGCACGTAGACCGCAGTCCTGCGACGGCATATGTTGTCTTAATAAGAGCATATACACTGAATGAATGAATCAAAACAGAGGCCAGGTTTACAGCACGCGTAGCGCTAATTTCGCCCTGTCCGCCGGTGGAGATCTACCGTATAAGTTTGGCAGGCTGTCCCCTACACGGCAGATATCGGTGTACTATAAAGTGTTTTCTCCGTAGAAACGCCCGATATTGTGTTATTTACTGTAGTCATGTGCCTAGCGCGGAGAATTAGCATTGTACATATGCTCTGGGGAGTTGAGCCACAGGCCTGGCTAGCCAAATTAGCTCATCGTAGTTACAAGCTTCGGGGCTTTTATTTTATTTTTACTTGAATGGTTTTTGGGTGGATGACATGGATTGTAGAATTTACTGTTGGGCCACTTTGAGTTGCCGCTGAACGGGGGCAACTTGGTGGCACATTAGCCATTCGTTGGCTACACCCCTCGGCTTTCGAGAGCTAACAACTTAACTCTCACTCCTGCTGCCTACGGAGACCCGGTGTGTTTTATGCGCTGGGGCTTTTATTTCCGCATTGGCATGTTCACTGCCCGCAACTTTGTTGTTTTACCCCCGTATGTCAGTACAATCAAAGGGCTCCTACTCGCTCAGCACATTCTAACCCCCGGGTGGACGAGCTGCACTGCAGCCTCACTGCATTACACTGCCAGCCAAACTATCCACACAGTCCCATATAAGGAGCTGCAGTCCACGATATCATTTAGTTCTGATAAGTAAAATAGCCGGTATAATTCTCCGTGGGGAATGATCAAGAGAGGAACATCGCTTTGCTTATGCCATGCAACTTAAAGCCCAGGTCAGCTCTAAGGAATCATGGACGAGAGGTGTCTTTTTGCGTCTATTTAAAGGCAATCTTGTGAGCTAAGTTTAGGTAGCAAACTCACTGAGTGGTTACATGTATGCGTGCTGTCAAACGGCAATGCTGCTGTTCGTCTTGTTTGTTTTTCTTAAGCGTTAAAGGTGTTATTTTTCCTTTAGCAAATATTTGGAGGATGCTGTCATTACATACTCACAGCTACAATGAACATTATTGAATGAAGTATAGGCTACGTGATATGGTTCGAAGATTCTTCCCGCTCTTTAGAATGTGGTTTAGCTATAATTTAATAGGACAATGTGCCAAAGGGTATCTGTTGTCCATAAACGTCTATGTGACTAAGGCTGTTGCACATGTGTCATTATGTAATAATGATAAAGTAATGAAGTAATAATATGATATTCTAACTGGGAGTCACTGTGCGTGGTACAGTTGCTTGTACTCTTCATGTCATGACAGCAAGTCTCATGACATGCCTGGCGGATATTTGTTTTGTAAGGAATTAGAATTTCAATTTATTTGTAGAAGGGAATGGCCGTCATCATAAACAAAATCATCCTATGCGACCAAATGGCTGGTCTTCATTTCGCCGCTGTTCAGTGAAATGCCCGTCGTAATTGGTAGCCAGTAGCTTGTGCCACTCTACTAAATGCTTCAAACTGGCTGTCCCATTGATCCCACTCTCTCCGCGCCCCCCCCCCCCTTCAGATGTACGCCTGGGAGATCTCAGACCAGCTCCTGCAGCTCAAGCAGGACGTGGAGTCGTGCTACTTTGCCGCGCAGACCATGAAGATGAAGATCCAGACGTCGTTCTACGAGCTCCCGCCGGAGACACACAACGCCCTCCGCGACTCCCTGCTCTCTCACATTCAGAGCCTCAAAGATCTCTCGCCCATCATCGTTACTCAGGTGAAAGCGCCTCCCTCGCTCCCTCCCTCATCGCCCCCTCCCTCATCGCCCCCCCCGCCGCAACAGTTTGTTGTGGTGGGTTGTCTGGGTGTGGCCGTGGTTTTGTTTCTGTGTCTGGGGTTGGTTGATTTATTTATGCTGGTCTTTTATTGACCTAAACCTGGATGCTACCCCGCCTCTGCTTAATGTGAAACCATGGGGCTACAGTTGCCTTAGAGTTGTGTCAAACATTTAAAAGACGACAACGGCAACGTAAACCTGTTTGACGGGATTCCCGTAATGGCGTGTTCAGTTCTGGATTTTTTTCCCCCTTATCTTGTCCTGGAATGTAACACCATGCATTTAAATGCCTCATTAGTTTACTGGGGCCCGAGTGTCCTAAGAAATATAAAATGTTTTTTTTTCTTACCAATACCATTTACAAAGCTACGCAAACTATTGCTATTGTTGCATGGTGTTTTCGAAAAAAGAAAAAAAAAAAGTGTGCAAGTGGCTATTGATCAACCATTCAAAACGGGTAATTGGTTAGAGTTTGCCTTTTTGGTTCCTCTTATTTTTCTTAAAAGTTTTGATAAACAACTTCCTGTCTTATTTCTTCTCTCTCTCACTCAAACAGTTGGCGCTGGCCATTGCAGATCTGGCACTTCAGATGGCCTCTTGGAAAGGATGTGTCCACACGCTCATTGAAAAGTAATACTGCTCAAACAACGTCAATGCTAAAACATGTCAAGGACTTTTACTGAGTTAGTTGTTGTGTTGAGAACACTGTATGTGGAGGATGCATACACTTATGCGACCGGTAACCAAATGGACGGTGCTCCTCTTTAAGCCCGATCCATTACTGTACTGCATAGTCTTGTGGGACTTTTAATAGAAACCATTTAAATACAATATTTTCCTCTTGTATGTAACAATAGTAGAGTTGAAGAACCTCTATCAAACATCTCATTTTCAATGCAGGATTTTGACTAGGCATTGACCAATATAACGGATATCAACACCCTGCTCTACCTCCGTGTCAGATATCGGGTGCGAGTGTACCCCGTGTGTGTGTGTGTCGGCCGTGTGTATGCGTGTGTCAACTCTTCGTACCCTCAGTGCCCAGACGGTGCCGTGTCTCATAAATCGACGATATTTGCTGCACTGACGCCCCACTGTCACTCCAGGTACAACGACGATGTCAGCTCCATGACGTTTCTGATCGAGATCCTGACGGTTCTGCCCGAGGAGGTCCACAGTCGCTCGCTCCGCATCGGGGCCAACCGCCGCACAGAGATCATCGAGGACCTGGCCTACTACTCCAGCACCGTGGTCACCCTGCTGGTGGGTGTGGTCGCAGTCGTCGCCCCCCTCTCTCTCTTTCGGACTGACCCTTTCTCGTTCAGTCTGTCTGTCTGTCTGTCTGTCTGTCTCACTTTCACTCTCGCTCATCTCTTCCTTATTTAGGTTCCCCCTTACTCTCTTTATTAGCTGTCTGATTATTGCATCAATCTGTCCGTCGGTTTGTCTGTCTCACTCTTTCTCCCTCCCGCCCTCTTATTTAGATTCTCTGCTACGCTATTTAACAATTATTCGCCAGAGGCGAAGTGAATAGTGGGGAATACCCTAACCCTGATTTTAGTATATACTACACGTGAACACTCCAGAAATAAACAAGATAACACTTTTTGCCGGGATTTATTTGTTTTTATTACCGGTTTATTTGTTTTTATTAGCGTGACGAGACGACCGTCACGCGCAATGAAAACAATATCCGAGTTTGAGATCTCAATCATGGGATATTGCCCGATGTCCCGAGATAGCGAACCAATAAAATTGCGCCATCTTAGGAGGTTCACGTGTAGCATATACTAATTACTTTTAGTCCCTGTTACAGACTCTTACTATTTCAGATTCTCTCCCTCGTTTCTTGTTCTCGCTCCCTCGCTGTCTGTCTTGCTCTTTCTCTCTCTCATAGTGAGGGAGGGTCATAATCTCATAGTGTCACACACAGTCACTGATGACTCGGAACACCCCAGTCTTTTGGTCCCTGGTGTGTTTGCTCTGTCCCAGTTTCCTCTGGGACAGAGGAACCACCCCTGACCCTCATTACTACCATCAGCATTATGTCATCTTTCCTAGCAGGCCTGGGTTCTTTTAACATTGCCAGCTAAAACATGATTAGTCCTGAGGAAACATACAGTTGTCTATATTCCCATATGAAGAATTAAATAAGAACCCGTCATGCCTGATTTTAATCTGAATACTCGTTATCATTTTATAATATTAATCTTATTTGCTTCCCGGTGACCCATCCATGTGTCCTTGTGTTGATTCAGTTGTGTTTTCATCCTCCCAGACGACGTGTGTGGAGAAGACCGGCAACGATGAGAAGATGCTGATCAAGGTGTTCCGATGCCTGGGCAGCTGGTTCAACTTGGGCGTTCTGGACAGCAACTTCATGGCCAGCAACCAGCTCCTCATCGTCCTCTTCCAAGTGCTGGTGAGTCTTGCTGCCGTCGCCCCTTTGGCCCTGCACGGCCCCCTGTTGACGTGACCGAGGAACAACACATTCATGTTTGACGCCTGGCATGACATTTTTGCATTCCAAGTGGTGCCGACCAATTAATCCATTAGTTGATTAAATTAATTAACAAGTGTAATTTATCATTTTGATAATCAATTCATCACTGTGGTCATTTACCAAATATAGTTGTGCTGCTTGTATGAATTGCAACATGAATACACCCGTCCTAACATTTTCTTGGCTGGTGGGCAGAAAAGTATTTTCTTGCCCTAAATGAACCTGTAATGAAAATACTTGGCAGTTCACCAGCCCCGATCCTACAAGCTGTAGCATGGCTCACATTGTTACAGTGGAACAAGCCGTAGATATGGAAAACAGTGTTCAGTGTAATTCATTTTATTATTTAAACGTTATTCAATGTCATATAACGCAATAGCCATTGTAAAAGGTGTATCAGATGTAGACCAATGACATTAATATAACGATGAGACTCGATGTAAAAAAAAAAAAAAAACACAACCCGGTCATTCAACATAAATCAACGCCGTCGATCCTCTCCGTGTCTCCCCCTCCCCCCCCCCCCCACCGCACACTGCAGCAGAGGGACGAGACGTCCACCAACCTGCACGAGGCGGCGTCCGACTGCGTGTGCTCGGCGCTGTACGCCATCGAGAGCGTGGACACCAACGTGGCGCTGGCCATGCAGCTGTTCCAGGGCGTGCTGACACTGGAGACGGCCTACCACATGGCGGTGGCCCGGGAGGACCTCGACAAGTAAGGGGAACCACACACACACACACACACACACACACACACACACACAGGCACAGGCAGACTGTTTGGGTCTTGGGGCTGTCTGACCTGGCTTGCGTGTTTATGACTTTGATAACGATGAGGGATTTGTCGTTTTATTTATGAGTACGAGTAACCATGCATGTAACATACTTGGTGGATAAGCCATGCCAACAACGTCATAGAGAATATAAGTATTAAGTACATATGGTTTGTATCCTGTTTGTTAACCTGCCGTTGGCTTCGCTAACCCTAGTTAGTACCTAGGTAGTTTTACAGAAACATCGACGGCCACAATTTTGGTCTTGAGTTGTTGATGCGCGTCCGTTAACTTTCATTGTGTGTTTCCCGCTCCAGAGTGCTGAATTACTGTCGCATCTTCACGGAGCTGTGCGAGACCTTCCTGGAGACCACGGTGAGGAGTCCGGGCCAGGGCATGGGAGACCTCCGCACCCTGGAACTACTGCTCATCTGCGCCGGACACCCCCAGTATGAAGTAGGTATACCCCCGCCCCCCCCCCCCGGGATGCACGTACGCTCGTAAACACAGACGCGCGCACTCACACATTCTCACCTCGGTAACCCTATGCCGTCACACGTTGCAGGAGCAAGGAGCGTGGAAAGTGTAGTGGTTAGGGTGTGTGACTTCCTGCACAAAGGTACTGGGTTCGAACATCTGCTGATCTGCTGCTCCTAAAGGACGAGTGCCTGAATACACCAAGTAGCTTTGGTGGAAAAGGTCTTATAATGAAATCCCTGCCTGTTTTATTATATTGCGAAGTACTGCAGTGCTCTGGGGTCCTGTGGAGTTCACAGAAATATTGTCCATCTCTGTAAAGCCTGCCTGCACTCTGGGTCAAAAAAAATGTGGAGAGTGGAAGATCTACCTGCCAAGCCAATGCCAATTAAAAAAAAATGTAACTATGACATTTTATCACCTGGCAAATGGTCAAATCTATCTGCTGTTGGAAGGTGTTAGCTATGGACCCGGAATGCTTAAAGGAAATTATTTAAAAGCAAAATCCTCATCATAGCGACGGATCGCTCGACACCTTCACCAGTACAAGCAGAACCGTAGCGCGACGCGAAGGTGTTGACGTGTTGGTCGTTGTCCGGCAGGTGGTGGAGATCTCCTTCAACTTCTGGTACCGGCTGGGCGAGCACCTCTACAAGACAAACGAGCCGGCGCTGCACGCCATCTTCCGCCCCTACATCCAGAGACTGCTGCACAGCCTCGCCCGCCACTGCCAGCTGGACCCCGACCACGTAAGGAGACCACCCTCCCTCCCCCTCCCCCCCCCCCCCCCCCCCCCCCCCCCCACCCCCAATCTGATGTCCGATTCCCTCCACAGTGAAGGGAAGAAACTAAAAGTTCACAAAGTTGACTCTTTTGATTTTTCTGTGTTTTCTGTGACAACACAGGAAGGAATCCCCGAAGACACGGACGATTTCGGGGAGTTCCGCATGAGGGTGTCCGACCTGGTGAAGGACGTCATCTTCCTCGTGGGCTCCATGGAGTGCTTCTCCCAGGTAGGCGACGCCAACGCCAACGGGCTTTTCCCCAAAGGGTCACCACCTCGTCTGTCTTCCCGTCTGTCACTCAGCCCGGGCCGTCCAATCAGAAGCGAGAAATAGAAATTTCTCTGAACGGGTTTAAAAAATATGTTCGGGGACTAGCATTGCTGCATTCCTCACCCGGCCTTTCTCTCCCCCTGCTCCTTCCCAGCTATACTCTACTCTGAAAGACGGGAACCCTCCATGGGAAGTGACGGAGGCCGTTCTCTTCATCATGGCCGCCATTGCAAAAAGCGTAGACCCGTAAGCGTTTTTTTAAAATATATTTTTAAGGAATTTGTATGATCCCCACCTGTTTGTTAACACCACCTCTCCCCTCCCAGTCAGAACAGCCCCACCCTGACGGAGGTGCTGGAGCAGGTGGTGCTGCTGCCGGAGACGGTGCACATCGCCGTGCGCTACACCAGCATTGAGCTGGTGGGCGAGATGAGCGAGGTGGTGGACAGACACCCGCGCTTCCTAGGTGAACACCATGTCCCCCCTCCCCCCCTTTTAATGATTCAATGTTCATGCTCATGTTTAGAGGAGCTCAACTTGTTGACGTGCAATGTCCCATCTGCTGGTACTGATGCAGTGTTTGGTGTGTTTTGGTGATGGTCCTAGGTGCTGTCCTTGGTAAGATTTTGTTTGGTCAGGAAGTTGGCTGGTTTTCTGGTTTTTAGCGAAACGCAAGTAAACACTTTGACACAACGTTTGGGTGAAAAAAAAGCACATCATCTTTGACCAAGTTCTCAAAAGTTATAATGAGCACGATCCATTATTTCCACATCAATTCCAACTATTTACACATCGTAGTATTATTGTACGTTTCCTCTTTTCATCACCTCTCTCCCCTGTCTGTTCGATGTGACGGCCTCCCCCTCCCCCCGCCCCCAGACCCCGTGCTCAACTATCTGATGAAGGGCCTCCGGGAGAAGCCGCTGGCGTCGGTGGCCGCCAAGGCCATCCACAACATCTGCTCGGTGTGCCGCGACCACATGGCCCAGCACTTCCAGGGCCTGCTGGACATTGCCCGCGCCCTGGACTCCTTCGCCCTCTCCACGGAGGCGGCCGTCGGCCTGCTCAAAGGTAGGGGCAGACCTTCCGTCCCCTGCGATCTGAACGTAGTTAAGATAATAATATGTCCTGTGCACGTCTGACGGCTCCCAGCTGGTTCACTGGCCGGCGACCTGTCCCCATGGACCGTACCTTTTCTTAGCACATTTTAAAAATGTTTTAAGCTTGCATTGCTCCTATGCACGTCAATTATGACACTCATTACAATCCCTGGAGCCTCACTCTGCGTTCTTCCTCAAGATGTCTCCCAGCTAATTAAGGGAGGTTAGGGGGGTGTCAAAAAGATGAGGCCTGTTCCCTTAGCAATAATGATAGTGTCATTATTAGTGCCATTCGGTAATAAAAGTCATAATCCTTCGTTAACAGGATTCATTATAATATATTTATATTATATATATATATATAATTATTATATATGCCTCTTAATAGAGGCTCTAAAAGGCTCTAAAATGAGTCTTAATCGTTAAGAATGAATATATATATTCATTCTTAACGATTAAGACTCAGGCTTGATCCCCCTGGAGGTCTAGGGGTTGTGTTCCTCGCTCCCCTTGGCTGTGATTGCTCATTGTCCGTGCTTCCTCTCCCTGCAGGCACGGCGCTGGTCCTGGCTCGCCTGCCCCTGGAGAAGATCGCAGAGTGCCTGAGTGACCTGTGTGCAGTGCAGGTCATGGCCCTCAAAAAGGTGGGTGTGCCGCCTTGTGCCCCCCCCCCCCCCCCCCCTCCCTCCCCGGCGGTGCAGGGTTACCAGCGTGTTGCTATCTTTATTGGGGCCGGGCGGAGAGAGGGTGTAAAAGAAAACGTTTGCTCGTCGGACAGAGTACGTGTATGTATGCAAAAACTGATGTGTACTTCCTTTTATGGTTCTCTATTTAAATATAGCTTCTCGCTCAGAGTCCCACCAATGGAAAAACGGCCGACCCCACTGTCTGGCTGGACAGATTAGCCGTCATTTTCCGGTAAGGACTTGAATTTTTTTTCTTCTTATTTTTAATGTCTAAATAAATGACTGGATGGTGTTTTAGTAGAGCTGGTAATGACAGAGTAATAGTAGTCATATCTGTCCACTCATTGACTTGTGATTTCTTTCCCAGACACACAAACCCCATTGTAGAAAATGGACAAACGCATCCCTGTCAGAAAGTTATTCAAGAGGTAAGTGGCTCCTTTCAGTTTAGTTTTTTTTATACATTTGTCTGTTCAGTTTATTCCTCGACTCTCAACCCTTCATTCAGTATTTCAATATTGAGCTTAATTAAACGTACGACAAAATAACCGACGCTGATTTCCCGCCCCCGTGATCCTCCCAACCCTCTCGTTCTCCTCCCTCACCGCACGACCGTGTGGTCAGATCTGGCCGGTGCTGTCGGAGACGCTGAACACGCACCAGGCGGACAACCGCATCGTGGAGCGCTGCTGCCGCTGCCTCCGCTTCGCCGTGCGCTGCGTGGGCAAGGGCTCGGCCTCGCTACTGCAGCCCCTCGTCACACAGGTGGGTGTGCAGCTCCCCCCCCGTCCCCCCCCCGTCCCCTCATGTCCCCTCCTCCCGTCCCCGTGTCTCCATCGTCGTCCCCCTGCCGTCTCCCATCCCCTCTTACTCCCCCCCCCCCCCCCCCCCCCTCCAACCTTACCACCTCCTCTAGCCTCGATCTCCTCCTCTCCTCTCACACAGACGGGTGAAACTCATCCTATCCCCTCCTCTTCCTCCTCCGCTCTCTCCTCCTCCTCTTCCTCCTCCGCTCTCTCCTCCTCCTCTTCCTCCTCCGCTCTCTCCTCCTCCTCTTCCTCCTCCGCTCTCTCCTCCTCTATCCTCCTCATCTTCCTCCTCCTCTCTCTTCTCCTTCTTCCTCTGCTCTCTCCTCCTCTATCCCCCTCATCTTCTTCCTCTGCTCTCTCCTCCTCTATCCCCCTCATCTTCTTCCTCTGCTCTCTCCTCCTCTATCCCCCTCATCTTCTTCCTCTGCTCTCTCCTCCTCTATCCCCTCATCTTCTTCCTCCGCTCTCTCCTCCTCTATCCTCCTCCTCTTCCTCTGCTCTCTCCTCCTCTATCCCCTCCTCTTCCTCCTCCTCCACTCTCTCCTCCTCTATCCCCCTCCTCTTCCTCCTCCTCCACTCTCTCCTCCTCTATCCCCCTCCTCTTCCTCCTCCTCCACTCTCTCCTCCTCTATCCCCCTCATCTTCTTCCTCCGCTCTCTCCTCCTCTATCCCCCTCATCTTCTTCCTCCGCTCTCTCCTCCTCTATCCCATCCCCTTCCTCATTGGCTTGGGGTGGATTGAGAATCATATTGCTTTCATTTTGACTGACATTAGTTTGAATGTGTGCTGATCTGGCTGGAATGTTTTTTTTTTTTTTTGGGTGGTGGCTAAATCCCAATGGAGAAGTACTGGGTTCAATCCTCCCACTGCACTGTTCTTAGAAAGACCGCCTAACCGTGTACTGTTGAATGATGCATCTGTTAGCACTCTGTCTGTCTCTTCAGACAAATGCCTCCAGAATCCTAAATTAATTCATAGCAACGGTATATCCCAATTTGACCCATTTATTCAGGTAGTTTATAGTTCTTCAGTACCACACTTGTTTTGGAGCCTCCCTTGACCCTAACCTGATTTTTTTTTTTCTTTCTTTTTTTTATGTGCCTCATGGTTCGGCCCCCAGATGGTGAGCGTGTACCAGGTGTACCCCCACTCCTGCTTCCTGTACCTCGGGAGCATCCTAGTAGACGAATACGGCATGGAGGACGGCTGCAGACAGGGCCTGATGGACATGCTGCAGGTGGGCAGGCGCACGCTTACTCTCTCTTATGAGCCTCGCCATTAAAGTCGCGCCATGGATAATTAGACAGCGATTACGCATCCCTTTTTTTTTTTTTCCTGTGAACTTCCTCCAAATTAAAATGCCCTGCTCTTTACAGTACGACCCCTGTGCCCACACAAGATCGTTTAAAGGCCGCTAATTAGCAGCTACAACGCTCTTACAGGCACTTTTGTGTTCGATGGTTGACCTCACAGCACGGATCCACAGATCGGCTGCAGCGTAGTAGCAGCACTGCCCATCTCCATCTCTAGTGTGTTTCCCAGTTGACCCTCTCCTCTCCACCGCCCCCCCCAGGCTCTGTGCATGCCCACCTTCCAGCTCCTGGAGCAGCCGCTGGGCCTGAGGAACCACCCCGACACGGTGGACGACCTCTTCAGGCTGGCCACCAGGTACGTAGTGCGTAGGCCTGTCGCCATAACACAGTTTGTTAGGCGATAAATTGTCCCAGAAATGATTGCGATAATATTGCCGTTTTGAGACCATTTTCAACTAATATAATGATAATGGCATAATAATGCAAGTACATCCTTTCAAAGATCACTAAACTGTTATTTCTAAAGAATATTTAACACTGGAACTGGCAGACATTTTAAATATCCAAAATAAATAAACGAAAACAACCAAAAACAATAAATAAAATTGAAATAAAACTACATGAAGCGAACTACAACTGTCAGTGAGTGCGCACCAATTGAACGGTCCTGTTTGTACTTTGTGGACTAAGCGCCCCAGTGATTGTGGACTGAAGATGGAGACGTCCCATCATCTGTTTTTTTTTCGCAGCTGGGAAAACTGCATCGGATGATTATGCTTTAGGTGCAGATGCATGTTTGTTGTATTGGTGCGTTTAGTTTCTACCGTTTTACAACAAATGCGATATACCGGCTCGTACAGTTTAAAGTGGAAATGAAGCAGTCAAATAAAACTGATGTCTATAACACTAGTTAAACATTTAAATTTACCAAAAATACAAATAAAGTCGGAAATATGACCCGTTATTCAGAATAAAGCACAAACAAGTTGCATTAATTATAATGTTTTCAGCCTGTGCGCCGCCATCTTTGTTTTCAGAACGTGATGACATCACGAGAATGGTTGGTACAACGTTCTATGTTGTTTACATAGCGGTCAGCTATGAAAAGTACACCAGCAGCTGGGATACCACGCTGCCTTACAGTTCGTTCATTTCATGATACAAGTAATTGTCGTGCCATTTGGGTGTGCACATGCAAATGCGAAAATAGTGCAACCGACGGTGTTTGCAAATGGATTATTTCCATATTTCCATTATTTCCATAAACAATGGATTATTTTGCCGATGGATTAGAAATTATCAAGAGCATGGAGCGAGCTACTCTGCAAACAAGACCATCTTCAAACAGTGAGTGTACTCATTTCTCTGTTTTGCAACATGTGGACTACACACAGCAGAACAAAGCAAACGCAAAAACGAGTATTATGGAGATTGCAATACACTTCGGTAACAGACGTTTCTAGGGCTGCCAACTTTTGGGTTTTGGCCGGAGTGAGATTCTGATTCTGTATCTTGTAATGCATACCTTATAGCAGGTCGGGATTGTTGGGGGGAGGGGGGGGGGGGGGCTTGGGGGATTTGGATAATGGATAATCGTGACACGTAGCATAATCTCGAAATGTTGACTTGACGCATACCCACTTGGCAGGACAATCACAAATTGACCATTTCTCATATAGTAGTAGAAGCTAAGTATACCTCTCGATCCTCTGCCTGGCGAGCGCGTTTCTGCGCTCTGTCTCTGCGCATAAGAGCAGCGCCCGGGTCAGACTTGACAGGTCTGTCCGTGTCTCCAGCACTATAGCCACTAAAATTAAAAATTGTTGGCACAGCATCTGGCTTCAGGCGATTGGTGGGACGGCGAACAAATCTCCCATCTTCAGCAAAAGCTCCCTCTTCGACGTAATCAGACTCTATAAAGCGGTCGCTACAGACTCTCTGCCCTGGGCCCATTGGGGGGCTGAGGCGTTTCAATGCAGCTAACCGTCTCCGGAGCAGTTTAGGCTTGTTGACCGGAATAACATGAAAATGAACTAATTTACCGCTCTCTTTTACCCGATCATATTCGTTTGGACAGCCAGGGGCAATACAAAATGACCCCCCTGTTTTTTTTCGAAGATCTGCCATGTTTATTTGACAGTCAGCGAGCAAGCACAAACAAACGCTGACCATTCTGATGACGTAGTGCCTGCATTTTTAAAACATGGCCGCGCCCTAGTGACGAAAGTCGTTATCAACATGTCATTTTCCAGTGAAACTACTTGAATTTCAGGTTTAATGAAAGGTTTAAGGTTTAATGAAAAAGCAACCAAAAAATGGTCACAGCTTCATTTCCCCTTCAAGTGGTTCACCACGGTGATTCGGTTTGAACCCCAAGTGCTCCCACACGGCAGCTGTCGCGTTCGGCTTTGAAACCAATTCCGTTTTTGGTTTTTCATTCCTCCAAATCTCAACTAGCGTTTTCTCTGGCTTGCTACTCCTCACATGCTGCACTCTGGCAGAGAATGTCTAGGAAGACGCGCGTATAGACGGGCTCTGACTCTGTGTAACGCCAGGGCTCCGCCTCCTCCCCACACAGAGACCATGCGGCTGACCAGTGACTGACACGACTCGAGGGTTAACTCCTCATTACGCCAAGGAAGCGAGAGGGGGTCTGTCGAGACCGATGCTCCGGAGTGAAAACTCTTGTCATCCAGTCTCTTTGATGGAGAGAAAAAAAAGAAGCTTATTTATCGTGGACGGCAAAATTATAGTCTCATTTTAATTTATTGTGCGATTAATTGATTTATTGCTTATTGCGACAGGCCTACGTAGTCTGTTATGGTTCTATGGTTGATGGTTGATCAATTGTTTCAAGTGAGGTTGTGTCTGCTGGTCGCCAAGATGGCCCTAAACATGGCAGGCCTTTTACTTAAGTGCATTCGCACATACTGCGAGCTTTGACATGGTGTCTTCTAGGGATCGACCGATATGGATTTTTTAGGGCAGATACCGATTATTTTTATTTTTTATTTTTTCCATCAGCTTTAGCTGATGACCGAAACGCCGATACCGATTTTCTTGAGCCGATACTAGCCTGGAAATCTAGAGTTCTTGCGAGAGCACAATTTGAATTTGCTCAGAAGGAACATTTATTGAACTGTCTGTAAATCATGCCGGGATAAATATTAATCAAAAAAATAAAATAAAAAGCAATCAGCCAAAAAAAAAAAATCGACCGGCTTAACAAGTACAAAATCTTGAAGGGACGCAGACTGGTGGTTATCTAGTCCAGAAGAAAGCCAATAAATACAACGATAGGAAACCAGCAGTCAACAATGACAAACTGTCCCCCAGGTTCGTGCAGCGCAGTCCCGTCACCCTGCTCAGCAGCGGCATCATCGTCCACATCATCCAGTGCGCCATCGCCGCCACCACGCTGGACCACCGGGACGCCAACTGCAGCGTGATGAAGTTCGTCCGCGACCTCATCCACACGGGGGTCAGCAACGACGTGAGTGGTCCCCCTCGTCCCCTCGTCCCCCCAGGTCCACCTACCTCGTAGCCCCCGGGAGGGACACTAGGGGGCTCTGGGTGGAGCTCCTCCTCCTCCTCCTCCTCCTCCTCCTCCTCCCCCCCCCCCCCCCCCCCCATCCCCTTGTCGACCTCCTGCTTATTTGGACCAGTTTGGCAACATTAAACGCTAGATGGCAGTAGAAACGGATTGTAACGTAACTTTTGAAAGAAGTGTACAAATGAGTCACAGGGATGTGGCCGTGACTCCAGTGAGTTAATACTGGCACCATTTGTCATGAGAAACAAAACTTTAACCTCCCATAGTGCATGCTGGGAGCTGGGAGTATGATTTGTACGGTGTACGTGATTCAAACACAAACCGCCGGGCTTCCACCTTCTGTAACCGCATCGTGAGCCAACCGCGTATCCCCTTACTGCGTCTGTACCTCTTTTCCAAGAGGCCACCGTGCGCAGTTCTCTCACACCTCCACCGGGGGTCGCTGTGTTTCTCCCTCTCTCTCTCCCTCTCTCTCGCCCCCCCGCGCAGCACGAGGAGGACTTTGAGTTGCGGAAGCAGCTGATCGGCCAGGCCATGGAGCAGCACGGCCAGCAGCTGGTCACCCAGCTCATGCACACGTGTTGCTTCTGCCTGCCGGCGTACACGCTGCCGGACGTGGCCGAGGTGCTGTGGGAGATCATGGTGTTCAACCGGCCGGTGAGTTCTTAAACGGAGGTGCGCTGATGTTAGGGGGTCCCCCACCCCCCCCACCACTCCCCCTCCACGCGCATCCACGGGACGAACTCGTACTTGTAGCGGATCGGGTCGTCCCGCGCTTGGAGAACCCGAGAGAGAGATATTAATTACATATTTTAAAAAATATTATTTGATAGCAGTATATGCTCGTAGTGGCTTTTGGTGACAATGCATGCAGAAGTTTTGATTTCACTTTCAACCACAAAATCCCGTAGGTTGTGTTTAAGGGCGCTGGGAGTAATGTGTTTTTTTTTTTATAGTACATACTCATATGTTTTATGTTGAAAGACAAGGAGTACAATTTCCATCGTCGCCTGTGCTGTGTGCTAGTCCCCAAACCAGTTTCCACATGGCGCAGGTACCTACCAGCTACTAACACTCGTCCTCCCCCCCCCGTCCTCCCCCTCCCCCAGACGTTCTGCCGCTGGCTGGAGGTGGCACTGAAGGGCCTTCCCAAGGAGACGACGGGCGGGGCCGTGACCGTCACACACAAACAGCTCACAGACTTCCACAAGCAGGTCACCAGGTAAGACGGAAGAGAGCGCGGATTCCTTCCGTTGCCGGCCTGCATGTCGAGGCTTGCCCCCCTCACCGCATGGTGCTGCGTTCTCTCTGTCTGTCTGTCTGTCTGTCTGTCTGTCTGTCTGTCTGTCTGTCTGTCTGTCTGTCTGTCTGTCTGTCTGTCTGTCTGTCTGTCTGTCTGTGTGTGTGTGTGTGTGTGTGTGTGTGTTATAATCAAATGCATTTCAACAACTGAGGCGGCCAATAGTTGGTTAACCACACTTCCATGTTAAACCATGAATGCTTTGCTTCGGGTGGATCAGGTTTCAGTAGAGTGTTTGTCGGTCATTCGCCGGCATGTGTTTACCCCGCCTTGTGGTCCGCCCCTTACTGCAGTGCGGAGGAGTGCAAGCAGGTGTGCTGGGCCATCCGAGAGTTCACCAGACTGTTCCGATAGCCACGCCTCCCGACACTAGCGCCGCCAGGACACCACCAGGTAACCAATCGGAACGCTCCACAGACACGCACACACGCCCCCCCTCCCCGCCGAAACAAAATTCTTCTAGATTTACAAATTCCATGCACGGCACAAAGCCGCTAACTTTCCAAAAAAAAAAAAAAATCTATATTTGTGTTTGTCTTCTTCTTCAGGTTAAAATCTTTTGTTTGGACGACATTCAGAGGTGACGGCAAAAATTTTAAAAATGAACGCTGAGGACAGCAGACGAGAACCTAAAGGGAACTCCGACTGGAAGGTTGGCTGGACTTGGCAAATCAGGGGACAGGGGGGAACCGCAAGAACGCAAACTCATCCACCCGCGTGATCTGAGCGACAGGGTCAAAAAGAAAATATATATACACATATATATATATCTCTATATAAAGTTTGCGTTGGAGCCCAAGGAGATGGGCCTTCCCCTGCTCCCTATAACCCCGCCCCCCCGCCCCCGCCCCCCTCCAACCAAACCCCCGCCCCCGCCCTCCACACCCATCCCCCCCCCCCTCCTTCACTCACTCACTCACTCATCACCCACCCAACCAACCAACCAATACACCCACCCAGACACCTCCACCCCCACCCCCACCCACTCGCGGCCCAGTCAGGTGCTACGTCGCCTCACCGTCGCCCTGGCAACACCCAGTAGGCAGCACGGATGGACGGACGGACGGACGGACGGACGGCCGGCCGCCGGGTGGAGCCGGGGGCCCAGAGAGGAGGAGGCCGCCCACCACCCCACGGACAAGGCAGCAAGAGGAGATGAGCAGCCGTCCGCCGGGGGTCCCATTCAGACTTGTCCCGGAAGAGTTCAACTTTAAGCGGAGGGAGAGCGAAAGCGGAGCAGCGGGAGATGATGCCGATAAAGAGAGCCCAACCTCAACCCACAACAACAACAACAACAACAACAAACAAAAGGATGTGCCTGGTTGCAAAACATGAAATGCATCAAAAAGACGTTTTTTGAGTTTTTAAGAAAAAGAGAGCTTTATTTTCATGGAACATGTCTTTAGAACATTTAATGTGGTCGTTGTGTGTGCGCGAGCGCGTGTGTGTGCCATATCGGAAGAGTGCAACCGCGATCCCCACGCTTGCTCTTCAACGAATGGCGGCCGGTGCCTGTGGCGGCATTTAGATGGTAGAATCCGGGGGGGGGGGAAATGCTGAAAATTTGGCGTCACCTTTGACTTTTTTTTTTTTTTTTTTAACATGGTTGGCTGGAATTTTAGTTATCCCTTGCCAGGGGAGCAAACGCTGAGAAAAATACGGTTTGAACTCGGTCGGCAAAAGGAAAAAACCTCTTTCTTGTCGTGTGTGTGAGTGGCTGATTGTGTGTGTGCGAGTGTGATTGATTGAGTGCGTGTGTGTGTGTTTGAGAGTGTGCGTGAGAGTGTGTGCGAGTGTACCTGTTCTTCCAGTTGGTATCGTCCAAACCATGGGAGGAACGGACACCACAACATCGAATGATGTAGCCTTGTTGTAAACAATTAAAAAGGATGGAGAGGAGAAAATCTGATTGTCACCATTATTGCGAATCTGAATTGTGTATAATCCACGTCCAAATTGGTTCCATTCGAGATCTACACCGCTGTCCCGTGCAAACTTTAAAACCAGTCCCACCACCAGCATAACATGGCATCATTTCGCACAACTAGTTTCGTTAATACCAGTTATGCCAACTTTGAAACTTGACACTTGCACTCTAAGACAACAATAAAAGGCGTAATGTCCGATACATGTAAATAAAAACATTGATGCCTTATTTATTTGAGCGTTTACAGATTGTTACTTTTTTTTTTTTCTGTGAGCTAGTCCAGAGCTGTTTGAATAATTTCACTCATGGCCACTTATCTTATCCAAACTTTGACTGAATCACTGGGTGATATCACGCTGCTACCGGCTAATCGTAGTTTTATTTTCACTGGTCGATTCCTGCTAGCCAAACCACGGGGGCAGACGTGAGACGTCCTGATTGTTAATTGCTGGCGTCATCCGATCCTCGTAGCTGGAGCCGCGGGGCCACGGACGGTGACACGAAGGCTGGGGAGCTAAACAAAAAGCCTCGTATCCACTTGCAGCACCCATCGTTACATCACCGTTCTGGAATGTGCTCGTGTTCATGACCGTGTTAATGGGGGTGGACACAGCAGGACATGAACTGCTTAATGTATAAAAGAAAAGATGCATTTTTATTTAAAATGAAGGAAGTACAGTTAACTGGATGAATCGTCCATACTAAGGCCTGTTTTATTTCAACAGAATGGCAAAGAGTTTTTAAACTGGGAGAATGTTTATGGCAACTATAAAGTGACAAACGAACAAAGAGGGATCGTATTTTAACCCCATATGGTACAATACTGTGACGGCACTTTAAATACTTGACGCCAGAAAATGTGCTGGCAATGAACCGACTCTGCACATACGCCATTGAAACAACTTGACGCTGCACAATATCGCGTGTGGGAGTCAGGAGTGTTGGATCCAGGCCTTTAGAGAAAGACAAGGAGGACAAGGTCAATGTGACCAACATGCAAACGTAGTCTAGGGCAAGCAGATGACACAAACTTTAGGTTCCTCTTGTAGAGTTCCGAAGAAGAGTAGTTATTTTTTTTGGACGGCTGCTGTTTTTTGTCATCACTTTTGTTTTTGTCCTCAAGGGACATGCGGCCCCCAGGGGCCCTGAGCATGCTGGCTCTGGAGGAGCCGCTGGAGCTCCTTGAACTGCTCCACCGTCTGGTCCTTGACGTCGGGGTTGGAGATCTGCAAGCGGATGCTGTCCGTGGACCAGCTGAGCTCTCCGGAGAACATCTCCGTCAGGATCCTGGCCACCACGGGGACCACCTGACGAGAACGGGGGGAAGGGGATTGGTCCGTTTAGCAGGAATTATTCATTTAACTATACATGCATGAAAATGATGTTTCACTTTTGGTTTGACTGCAGCCCTGCACAACCCTTTTGTGTCTGAGATTTCTTGTTTCATTCTCACTGGACTAGTTTTACTAGATTATTGTACGCACACGCATAATGAAACCTTTTCAATCAGACATCATTACAAAGCACATTGCCTATCATTGAAATGAGTCCTTTGGCCATTTATACCTTCAACGCTGGCCATATGTGTCAACGCTTCTCAAAGTGCTGACCTGAACAATAATGAGCTTCTTCTCCTTTGGTTTCTTATCCGGCCAGTCTTCACCAAAGCAGAAGTAGACCTCGAACGGGGGAGGGTTCGGGGAATCCCCCTTGTGGAACATGATCAGTCCTATTGGTGCACAGAAACACGTTAGTAGTAGTTAGATAATAGCCAGACTCTTGCCTGTTCAGAGGTTTATGATATTGGGCTTATCTAGTATCACGTAAGCCTTCCATATCACCGAAAAAGTTTTCCGCTACTTGGACTGCAAGCAAGGCAGAACAGAACGGAAACAATGGTAGGTAGGTACCAATAATCCATGACATTTATATAGCACTTTTCTAGAAACAAAAACGAGACAACTCTGGCAGTGCTAACAAACAAAAAAAAAAGATGAAAGCGGGATGGGCAAGCAATTCATTCCGTTTTGCAGCACGCCGTTCAATTTGAAACCTCCAGCCGAAGAGACACAACCGCGGCCAATCTCATCCCTCTCATCGCGTTTACCTTCCAAGAACTGGTTGAGGCTGAACACCTTGATCTTCTTCTCCCGCTCCATGGGGTTGGGCGGCCCGTGCTCCGACACCCCCGGCCCCGACCAGTACACCTTGCACTGGCAGAGGCGCACGGCGTAGATGTCCTGCTCCCAGATCTCCAGGATCAGCCCGCGGTCCATCACGTCCAGCAGGGCCTCCGTGTAGAACTTCTGCTTCTGGTTCTGCACGTCGGCCGTGCCGGGGAACAGCACCTGCTGCAGGGAGACGGGGCCGAACAGGTCCACCTGGCCCGGCGTGGGCTCCAGGTGGCCGTAGTAGAGCCGGCAGCCCTGCGGGTTGCTCACCGTCTGGGAGCGGGCCGTCCTGCCGCGGTACTCGAACTTCAGGTCCAGGTCGGTCACTGGGGGGGGGGGGAGAGGAGAGAGGGGTTGATACGCCGACATATTTAAGAACATTTTATGAAAAGGAACTTTTGTTTTTTGTTTAGATGTGATAATGAATTCAAGTTGAAAGTGCCTTTCTCCTTCTCGAGGACCGTGTACATCAGTGTAAAAACACACAACCAACGTTCAACATGCAGTACAAGGACGAAAGCAGTACAAAGTCAGGTGGCAATAATAATAATCAATTACATTTATACAGCGCCGTTCAAACTCAAGGACGCTTTACAATGGGGGCAGGAACATAGAAAATAAAATAACTTAATAAAAGATAACACAAGGAGTTGGACTGTTAAGTGAGGTTGCAGAATGTGTAGAACAGGCGTGGGGAACGTACGGCCCGTGGAGGCAAGGGCAAAAAAAAAGGTTTACAAAGCATATAGCCTAGCCTACAATATAGTTAGACAAGCATGAGTGACAACTTTTGAACGAAATGAATTAAGGAGAAAAATTAGGTTAATTTCCTTTTTGTTTACTTTGGAATGTTGAGGGTCACATTGGGGTAGCCTAAACAAGTCGCAGTGTCATTTCTAAATCTAACCATTGACGCATGGCATCCGCCAAGGAAGAAAGGTTGATAATGAATGTTGTGTTTTCCAAGAAAAATCGACTGATTACTTCTTAAAGGGCAGGACATTTTGCCTTGTGTGTGGAGAATCGCTCGCTGTAATGAAAAAGACAAACCTGGAACGTCATGACAGTACTAAACATGCTTGGCAAAGTGAATTGCAGGGGCAGTTACGCAAGGACAAAATAAACGCACTTAAGCAAAAGTTTGGGTGCCCAACAAGGCCTAAAAATGTGTGTCTGAACGCATCTTAATTACATAATTTTTTCAGTACATTACAATATAATTCCAGAAGGAAAACGTTTTTTTTGTAAGCTCAGCTGACTAACGCATCACAGCTACACGGACCAGCGGGGCCAGCACTAGAAGTATTGCTAGCCTTCCGCTGAAGCTGCCACCTCCCATTGGGTAATACATTTGACTGATGTGCGTCATCAGCCAATCAAATTTTGATGTGTAGTGATACGCCCCCAGGGCCCAGCAATATGCCGGCACTGGCCCCCGGTGATGTCATCGGCGAAGTTTGAAACGTTGGCGGGTAGTGAGAGAGAGTTGATATGAACTACTATGGCCACCGCCTTCACAACACCTAGCGATCCTGTTTCTGATCTCCTTCGTTTGCCTTTTTCAAGGCCATCATTTGGAGAGAAGAGTTAATTGCAAGCGATCTTTCTCAGCTCTCAAGCGCATTAAAACGTACTTGCGGAACGCAACCGGACAGACCCGACTCTCTGCACTGGTATATATTGCCATCGAGAAGGAGCTGCTGATTAAACTAAAACAGGACGCCCCACTGCACGAGGAGGTCATTGAACGTTTCCTCCGAAAGGATCGGAGGATGGATATCCTCTGATCCGAAGTGATGGGTGAGTGAGTTACTTTGTAGGCTGTGTAGGAGGAGTGATAATGTTGTTGCGGTACTTTAGTTTATACTTTTTTTTTTGTAACGGTTGGAAATACAATATATTTCTGGAATTTGGGCAGTAGGCCTACGCTAAACGGTAATGCTGTGTTTCAGTGATGCCGCTTCATAACCATATTAACCCGTGAGCTACTCCTGGGCCGGAGGCGGCGCACTTAATATTGTCGCTGAATCCGTTGAAGTTGAAGTTGCGAAAGCATCCGGTGAACATTATAACAATAACTGTGAGGACTTGTTCTTGTGTCATGTGTGTGATGTGCAATCTGGTTGCGGAGTGACATAATGAAAGATCTGATGGTGACGCTGCATTCGTCTAGCTGCGGTAATGCACAGTGGTGTGTGTGTGTGCGCTGTTGTTGTTGTTATGCAGTAGCATGTTGGCTGTATCGGCACATAATATGAAATTTGTGGGCATGTCTGAGTGTTTGGGGGTTGGGCGTTACTGAAGGCATTGCATTAACATTGCATTAACATTGCTGTTCAACAGGTCATTCCTTGATAGCATTGATGGTATCAAAAAGTACGATTCCTCAAGCCGGTCATGTGCAAGCAACTTCCCTCAGCTCTCACCAAAATAATAAATAAGCATTATGAATGCATATTATATATTACACTGGCACAGGATAGGTTAGCCGTTATGGATTTCAACACTCAAAGCCGGCCTGTGGGCCCTTGAGCAAAATAGCATAATCCCTGAATACCCCCTAATCACCTATTCACTGAGTCCCTTTGGATGAAGACCTGCTCTACATGTCTAAATATGAATAACAGCATAACTGATGGCAACCCAACCCTGGATATCACTGTTGCACGAATAAGAGCGAATCACCTCTTAAAATCCCTTTTAGTCCCATTGTATATATATATATATATATATATATATCTCCAATGAATGGGACATTCTCAAGCACACAGTGGCGAACAAGACAGTTTCCACAGTCCCTCCCTCCGCCACACCTACAGACAGTATGCTGGAGTGTGCCAGCAGCAGGGCGTGATCAACGGGTAGACGGGAGCAAGGCGTTCACAGACGGTGCCCAATCCCACTTAATCCCTGCGCGGTTACACACACACACACACACACACACACACACACACACACACACACACACACACACACACACACACACACACACACACACACACACACACACACACACACACACACACACACACACACACACACCTGATAGTTCTATGGCGTACATTTGCATATCCATGGTGCAAAGGAGTACAAAGGAAGAGAGGGCATAAAGCACTGACTCACGCCTGCCGTTAGCATTTCTCCTTGGAAGGAGAGAGAGCGTCCTTACTCACATGGAAGGCTGCTCAGCAAGTCAAACTTGCAGTGCTGGGCCTGGGCCTGGGCTTGGGCCTGGGCCTGGGCTTGGGCCTGGGCCTGGGCTTGGGCCTGGGCCTGGGCTTGGACTTGGGCCTCTTCCTGTGTCTGCATGCCCGGCATGGAGCAAGTGTCCATGGGTACGGCCCCGGCGTCCATCCCCATGGACCCTGGAGGGGGAGCGGCGGCGGCGGCGGCGGCCACAGCAGGGGGGGGCATGGGGGGCATCTCCACGAGCACGGGGCCCGCCAGCACCCCAAGCCCGTTGGGCAGGCCCCCGGAGGGCCCGGCGAGCACGACGTCCACCTGGGGCATGGGGATGACGCGGGTGGAGCTGAAGGGACCGTTGAGACTAGGGGCGAAGTGGACTATCTCCGTGGGGAAGTTGAGGAAGGCGGGCACGTCGCTGGTCCGGGGGTCTGCGGGACGAGGAGGGACGCACACGTTTAGACGGCGAACCAGGTGGTTGAATATTTGCATTATGCGAGAACAATGATTCCCCCACCTTTAACCTCTCCCTTAAAATCGGCAGTAAATATTTTGGCGTTATTTGGTCAGAAGAATCTCTGTTGTTTATTTTAAGTGTCAGTATCATCTTATCATCATGTTTTCTTTGCCCAGTTTTTCTTTCATTCGTCTATTTTAGAGTATATTTCCGTAAAGAAACTTTACTTACCGATGGTGAGACCCACAAGATTCGGCATCTAGGGTAATGTACAAGAATTAGCAATGATTATTCTATCATTCTAAATATATTTAGAATTGTTTACACATTTCTCCCTCCTTACCTCCTCTTCGTCTTCATCCACAGTATCTGAAAGAGAAGGCAAGGAACCACATCAGGCATCCAGAACGACAATTCAGAGGATTTACTACAGTAGATCAAATTAGTATTTTTTAGGTTGCTGCTCACCAAAAAATATATATCTAATAATTTGAGGCTCTGCTTTCGAGGAATAGCAAGAAAATAATGATGGGTGTATTTTTTTTATTTATTAAGGAACTTTAAAAAAAGAAGGCCTTGCTTGAATTCTTTTGGATTCATTTTTCTAACATTAAAAAAATTATTGTTCTAAAAGAGCGAGTGAATGAGTTTTATTTTTAACAGTAGAGGATAAAGGATGATCATTCAAGGCAACTTCAACCTATAGGGGGCAGCAGACATTTAAAAGTAACACGGCAATTTTCCTTCCCTTTAAGTTTGACACCTCGGCCCTAAACGTCAGCCTCAGTGTTTGTGAGCAGACACAAGAGGGCAGCCGGCATACTGACCTCCATTGCCGGGCTGGTCGCACACCTCGTAGATTTTGTAGGGCTTCACAGGGTTCTCCTTGGTCCCGTCGTAGACCAGTTTGAACTCGCGGCTCTTGTTGAGGGCACAGCGCAGGTTGGCCTTCCACTTGGCTGGGTCAGGCTCGTCCACACCCTCCTGGTATTTGCCCGTCTCCAGGGCCCAGGCCTGGCAGCCGCAAAGGAAACACGCTCAGTTACCAAACGGCTAACATACATTTCATAAAAGCTACGATTATCATAAACCAGACAGGAGAATGGGTTTTGAAAATGAAGCCGACAACCATTGATATGAGGAATGGCTGATAGAAATCTGGGTTAACAGAACATCAATTAAGATTATAGATACACAAAAACAAATGAAAGACCACACCCTTTTAAAATTGTGAGAATGAATGAATGATGTAGCCATGTTATCCCCTTGAATCATCATCTTAAGATCAATGCATCACATTAATACTCCCTACATTTTCCTTCCCAGTCTATGCTTAAGAAAAAAACAAATGGGGAACTAAACTGCCAACAAGGAAATGGTTTCATCATCATTTGAAAAAACTTTCCAAACGGTGTTTCAGAAAGTGAAATGAAACCATGGGGTCGCTTCAGGCACGAAATTCTGGAAAAGGAAGTAGCCTGGCTAGTCTTATTTTTATATTCTGTGGTGGGTCAAAAGTTTGCCATCTAAAGATTGCTAAATGCAGGAAAAAATTAAAGTTACGCCATGTATTCAGTAGACCAACACCACACACACACATGGTGTGTGTGTGTGGTTTCACACACAGTGAGTGTGCACCACACACACAGATGGTGTGTGTGTGGTGTGTGTGTGGTGCACACCATGTGTGTGTGTGGTGCACACTCACTGTGTGTGGTGCACACTCACTGTGTGGGAAAGCTCAAAACTGACCCAAAAGGTGTCAAAAGCAAATGACAAAAATTAAGGGGAACTGCCTAATGTCAAAGCTCACACTATTGAACTATTGAACACATTTTCATCGGTTTACTCTGATCTTGAAATCAGATCAGCTTCTGCGGCTGGCTACGCGTTTCGACGGACGCACGCACGCACGCACGCACGCACACACACCTTGAAGATGGTGTTCTCCTCCTCGGACATGGGCAGGTGGCGCGTGGCGTGCCTCCAGGGGATCTGGAACAGCCGCTGCTCCGGGCTGAGCCACTGCAGTCCCGGGTAGCGCCCGCCGTTCACCTGGGCCAACAGCCAGGGCTTCAGCCGGATCCTCCGTGGCTGGATGTTCATGGTGGGGGGACGGGGGACGGGGGACGGGGATGGGAGCTGCCGGGCTCAGGGGGTGGTGGTGGTGGGAGGCACCCGCCCAGGGCAAGTGGAGGTGGTGGTGGTGGTGGTGGGGTTGGGGTGGTGTGAAGAGTAGAGCTGACAGGTATGCTAGAGCTGGATGGTTGCCAGGGGACGGAACAGGACAGATGCTCCTCGCCCGGGTGTCTCCTGTGAAGGACACAGCAAACCGTACGGGGCTGTGATGAAGCCATCGCATTCCTCATCGTTCTGTCTGTCTTGGAATTACTGTCCGATCAAGCATTTATGGTAATCATGGTAACAAGCTAATGTTTGTGTTATGATCGCTTGAAATGAATAGTGGAGACAGGTGAGCAGTGTGCCTAATGTCTGGTGACATTTTTTTCATTACGCTCAGTTTTAAACTACAGAGTAGATGGTAAACGTTATTAAAACACATGATGTACCAGTGTATTAGGATTCATACATGACAACCACAACACACAACAGAGGGGTGTGTGTGTGTGTGTGTGTGTGTGTGTGTGTTTTCTCTATTTTCCCTTTCTGTGAAATAACATGTTTGGAAGATGAAGTGTGGCGACAGGCACTAGGAACGTTTACGCGCTCCAAATGTTAACGCATTCACAGCAATGTGTGAGTTGACGCAAGTAACTATAGAACTATAGAAAACGAGGGGTCTCAACTCCCGTTCACGAAGGTCTACCCCGCAACGGACTACAACCACTTGGGTCTCTAGCTTTAGTCGGTACCTGTGTATGACGCAAAAAGTCTGGTTTGACCTGCCACCAGCTAGTGGTCATCTCATCAGGTAAACTTGAGAGCATGTAGCCTTTCTGATTGCGAGATCATAAAATAATTGTCCGCCATTGGGCACTTCGTTTTTTAGGTTACCTCTTAGCAAACAAAAAAAAAATCAGAACTTTGAGTGAGTGAATATTTAAGCGAACTTGTAATAATGTCGTCATATTAACATGTCAACTTGCCTTGTCTTCACAACAACACCAGGGAGTACATGGTCCGTGCGCTCCGGGTTCAGCGGGCTACTAGATCCGACACTTCTTCACAGCAGCTGGAGACCATCGGCGATTACGTGTCGCTGACATGCAGGTGTGTGTGTGTGTGTCTTGGTCGTCAAAAGACCTCCGAATAAACCCCCATGACTTGGGAAGTAATTTCACACTGGTAGAAAAGGCATGAAATGCACCGTGAAGCGGCGACTTATGGGAATGAGACACATTGTGGAGCGCGTTGTTTGCAGAACTAACACGCAGGGCAGGTACCACCCTTCCGGGTGTCTCGGCACTTTCAGACGGAAACAAGCGATCCGTGTTGTTACACTTCTCCGCGCTCACGCCCGGCCTGTATATATTAAAAAATATATATCAGTAGGCCTATGTGTCAGTTTGTGTCAGGAGATCAACCTGGTGGATCAAAGTCAACGCGACGTGGTTGATAGTTGAAATATGACCTATGTAAATCCGACCTCGCTGTAAATGGCACGGGTTACATTATTATTTGGCCTATCAATTATTGGATTGAATCACAGTCAAGTCATAATGTTTTACGTTGTTGATTTTCATATTTTTTTCTAAAAATGCCATATTATTATATGAATGTCTTGACCCTTTGATAGCCCTGGGTCAGAAATACAAAGCATTAGAAGGTTGTTTTTTTTAACAGGGGCATATTCTATGGAGTTAGATTTATGTCTTCGTGTCGACTGCAAAAACTTTTCCATTGCAAATAAAAAGTTATTCCGAAAGCAAAATTGAGCTTGTAATGTGATTGAGTTGTAGCCCTATTTATGTCAGTTGTCCACTAGAGTTCGCTGCAGCCTGTGAGCTGATTCATAGTGACCCTGGCGTTATGTTCGCCATTTGTTCGGCGGAGAGGTAGCCTGAATCAATTGTGAAAGTTTACCCATGAAGCGTGAGTCAGTACGTTTCGTGACAGGACAACGAAGCAAATGAGTGAAATGCATAAAGCTATTTTTTGTTTTTGTTGGAACGAATATCGTTATAATATCGATTATGTAATGATTTGATTGCAACATAAAAATACCTTAAAGCTTTGCAGCAATGTGGTTGGTCTCAGAACAAAATACACAAATATTACCCTCATAGGATCGCTCTACCAGGAGCAAACCATTACAGCCTGACCAAAGGGGGAAATGCAGCCAAAATGGAAGGTATATTTGTGTTTAAATGCTTTTATTTTGCTATTAAAACTTTCTAAGCAATTATTTTTGTTTGAAGTATACTTTTTTTTTATTGGAGCATTGGAGAGAAACATGCTCACGGATGACACTTTTTCATCTGATGCGGCTTGGATGCACAACCTTCAACCTCCAAAATAACCTCCTTACCCTAATATATATAACCAGAATATTTGGTCAAGAAGTACCAAGAGGGCATCTTTAATGGAACATGATGGAGGTAACATGTTGGAAACAATAGGACAATTAGTCCTATTGTATCCATCCTACTGTAAGCAACGACTTCAATAAAGCTTAGTCACACCAACATGGTATGGGTGAGATGACCACACACACACACACACACACACACACACACACACACACACACACACACACACACACACACACACACACACACACACACACACACAGTAGTAAGACATGTCATGTGGCAGAGGGGAGGAGACAACGGGGGAACAATGATTGGAACACCCAGAGGCTGCTACTTCCTGTCCTTTACACCCGCTTGATAGACTGGTGGTGGGGGGACAGGAAATAGGAAGTAAGCACCAACACACACACACACACACACACACATACATAGGCTAACACACACACTCACACACATACAAAGGCTAACATATACACAAGCACACACACACACACACACACTGACATACAGATATAATTATTAGGATGAGAGATGCTCATATGGATGTACACACACAGTTGGCAGTGGTCTCCATAAAGCACGAGAGGGGAGGCCCATTGTTTATTCCTTATTGTTCCATGGCCTTGGGAGGACTTTCTTTCTAAACGTCTACAGGTCTACAAATCAGAGGAAAGTGATAACGATTGTCGATGGTCAAACTGTTTTGGTGACATGTATGCATCCAGGAGCAAAAGGAGAGGTTTTTATTATGGAATTCCTTTTCAGGTCAACAAGTCACCAAGGTCTTATACAGGAAAAGGACTTCCGATGTTCTTAGAGCACATCATGTCATCTTCAACAGAGCTTACTGTGACTTCATGTTGTCCATCTCTTGTTCCAAAGAAAAAAAAAAATTCTATCAAAGGCCAAAACAACCACATCTGTGTATGCAACACATTTTGGCAGCAAAAAGGGTTTTACCTTACCTTACCGTTTTACCTTATTCAATATTATAATTCATATAATATTAAATGATGACATTGCATTTGTTTTCACAATAACCATATTGAACCTGCATTCATGAAAACAGGTAAATGGTGAGGCCTTGAGCCATAATACAAATTAAACAATGCTGTTTACCAATGTCTAAATAATAGAGAATAGCCATATAGGAGTGGGGTTGTACAACTAGAAAGTAATAAATAAGTCCTAAGGTATCATTTGGTAGGTCTCATCAATTCTCTTTGATATTCTGTTAGCGTATGGTTGTGTATGAAATCTATACACAACTATTTCAAACTATTAAGTCACTTAGTGTTCCCTTGTATCCAAAGCGTCTTACATTGATTGAGGGAAGGGATTAGGAAGTAAGGGCATTTTGCTCAATGCCTACAAGTTATGGCTGCAAACATTGGGGATATATATATATATATATATATATATATATATATTTACTTGACGTAAGCATGTGGCCCATGAGAGTTTTGCTATGATGGAGCAGATGTTTACGTTGATGTGTGAGCCAGCGACGGGGCCGACGGAAGGAAAGCGTGGGACCTCTGTCCCACCAAGCCACACAATAGCCCCGTTCCATGTGTTTGCCGTTGATACCTTAAGCGTCCACAGAGAACCGTCACTCCGTGGAGAAAGTCCCCAGCTGGGACTTCAGCTGTCAACAATGAAACAACAACAGGGAGGAGTGAATCAGGGTGAGAGGGTGAGAGCGGGAGAGAGGGGGGAATATAATTGTATATAAGTGTAAAGTCAGCTGGGGGAGGAAAGCAAAGTTCATATTTGTTCTCTTCTATATTCTACTGAATCAGAGTGGATGATTCCCTTTTGATATAGGCCGATACCATGCCCACAAAGGGGTGATCACAAAATGCTAAGTTCAGGTTGTATATATAAACAGAGGATATTAAAAGCAGATTGAACCGGAGGGGCGTAGGACATTGTGTCCCTGCAGATATACGAGAGGTAAAGAAAAACCAAAAGACATGAATAATTGTTTGGTGGGTTATTGGGTTATCTCAACATTGGACACAGGAAACGCTGCAGTTCCACCTAACATATATATTTAGGGAGGGAGTTGAGGGGTGAGGATAGGGAGACGGGAGACGGGAAACAAGTGCAGGAAATCCTCCAAAAGCACACAGAAGCTGTGTGAGGGTTTAGAGACCTGCTCACCACCTATTTGAAATGAATAGGGCGAAGTTCTCTGACTGGTCGATTAACATTCAGTTCTGTGTGGATGTGTTTGAAAGTAACACTTGAGGATGAGAGCTGAGGTCCGCACTGCTTCTGTGGAAGTAGGGAACGAATCGCAAGGCCCTGACGGCGTACCAGTCTGGGATCTGCCTAGTAAACTGTAACACAGTGTCAGCAAAGGTCTCAAAATCCACGTAATGTAGACTGGTCACTGTAGAAATACACTTATTAATATCCTCTTTGTTTGGATATCTACGTAATGAAACAGGAAACGGAGCGTAACTGTGGCCCTTCGGTTTGTAGTTCCGGCCCTGTCGCTGAGCTGTCCCACCCCAAAAGTTCTGCTGTAGCACAGCAGGACCGCTGGATCCCAGATTAGCATAAAGAATAACCTGAAGCTCTAGATCATATTGAAATGAGAGTATAGTGCCAACACTTAGAATACTCTCTAGAGTACTAGCCAACCTGTAGTTTCCCAACCTTCTAGTTTCTCAACTTGTGTATCTGGGCATCAGGTAACCTGATCATATACACCTGGAGTCGCATGAGATATAGCATGAGACAAATAACCTGTAAATGTTTGATGGTATATATAAATTGGGGGAGAAAACAATCATTTAAAAGGTTTGATACGTTTATGAGTTTCAATATAAAGGACAATGTGTCAGACATACACAATAACAAACGAATCACTTGGTGTGGATGCTGATGGGCCAATGTGGTCACGGGCCACTACAACGGTTGAAATCCTGAACTCTGAACTCTAAACTCTGGGGACACTGAGTGTTGCAATAGCTCCGCGGCATCTGCAAAGCCCAACTATATCATGATTCATGAGTAGACCCTCGGTGCTCACCGATGACTGACTACCAGCTGCACATGAGAAATTCCCGGACAGTTATACAACCTCAAAACAAGAACTGTAACGACCTCGTGTTGTTATTCATTCGCCCTTCCTAATTCGCTTCATGAGTAAGACGTCTTCCTTCCCACTTCACTCCCTCACCGCAATCCCACACCTAAAGCACCTGTGTGAGTGTGGCACACTTGCAGGGCCCGATAGGACCTCGGCTCCCCCGCTTGACAGGAGGCCGCTGACACTTGCGCCATGACTAATAATATCATTCATGAGGGGGAGGAGGAGGTCGGAAGGCATTGTTGTTTGACGACAATGGCACCCGCAGAAAAACGATAAGAGACAGGACATCCTCGCCTCACACGTCATTTTATCACCCACCGCTGCCGTCCACGCACAAGTGCACCTCAAAACCTCCACCGACGAAGACAACTCTCGTACCGCGATGCAGAAGCACCCGCGGGTCAACCGGTTTCTGAGTTGATCGCAGTAAACTGACTTCGTTGAAGCCAACTGGAATGGGCCAGGAGTTTATGAAAAATGTCCCGTCAAAGGCTAGGAATTCACTGTAGGCTCCACAGGAGGAAACATCTGCCTCATTGCGAAAACCAACATGTGTGCGTGTGTGTAGGGGGGGGGGGGGGGAGCTCATCTAAATCACTCAACAGTTTAGGCCAAAGTATCTCACTGAAATGCTTCCACTGAACCCTCGTCTAGACCTGTAAAATCAACTGGGACAAGTCAGCTAATTGTTACCAGAGTTAAAACCGAACATGGAAAAGCCTCCTGGAGCCTCCTAAAAAACGTTTATGGTCACGTTCGCTAAACCATAATGCAATTTTAACTTATTATTTTATTAAATTATCTTTCATGCATTTTCTTTTTTAATCATGGTCCATGTATCTTTTATTGATTATTTTAAATTACGTTTTTAAATTTATTTTATGCATTCTTTGAAATCTGTTGTATTTTATATAGTTTTTTATGTGACGCATTGTTGTATGAAATGTATGAAAGTGCTAAATAAATAAACTGGACTTCACTATTCCATTAGGACTATAAGACCTAAATTTACTGTAAACCATAAGAATCTGACCCATAACTTAGATTGTGTTTTTTTTGGATGTTCGCAGTGCGCGCACACACACGCACACGCACGCGCTCTGAAACCTCCGACTTGCTTCTGAATGATGATTGGTCCAAAGTTTGAGGGGGGGAAGGGGAGGGTAGAGATGAGGGAGAGATGTTAGTTGTAGCATCACCTTGCTCCAATAAATGGCAAACCTCAACGTCAACACCGTTTACAAAACGCACGCCACTCAGAAGAACACATCGGTATTCCCAAGGTTTTTTTCTTACAAAAAAAAAAAAATCTACTTTTTAAAAACGGAATACCAACAAATCAAATAGATCCAGAAAACATGTTCTCCGTCTGTCTGGAGTTCCTCGGCATGGGCTCGTCCATCCTGGGCTCCCTGCTCGTGATGGTCGCCTGCGGGCTGCCCACGTGGAAGGTGTCCGCGTTCCTCGAGGCCAACATCGTGGTGGCGCAGACCATGTGGGACGGCCTGTGGATGTCGTGCGTGTTCCAGAGCACGGGCCAGATGCAATGCAAGGTCCACGAGTCGGTGCTGGCGCTGTCCCCGGACCTGCAGACGGCGCGCGCCCTCACGGTCATCTCGGCCGTGTTGAGCATCGTCGCCCTCATGGTGATCATAGCCGGGGCGCAGTACACCAACTGCATCGGCGACGAGCTGGTCAAGGCCCGGGTGGTGGGCGCGGGGGGCGTGCTCTACATCCTCAGCGGCGTGATCGTCTTCGTCCCGCTGTGCTGGATGGCCAACAGCATCATCGTGGATTTCTACAGCCTGCAGGTGCCCGCGTCCAAGAAGAGAGAGATAGGGGCCGCGATCTACATCGGCTGGGCGGCCGCTGCGTTGCTCCTCCTCGGGGGGACGCTGCTCTGCTGCTCCGCCGGCTCCCGGGGGCTGAGGAGCGACTATCCCATCAAGTACGTCGCGACCAAGACCGCGAGCAGCGACAAAGACAAGAAGCATTATGTGTGACGTTCCCCGAGGAGAGGACTTTTGAACATTTTTGCACAGTCGATCTTAAATAAGGCATGTGTGTCATACTATATATTGCAGTCTTTGCTCATTATATATATATATATACACAGTATATATTTTGTAAATCGTATTGCCGCTTCCCTTGGTTATATTTGTGCCGGGTGTTTTTTGATTATGGTTTTGATACATTGAGTGTAATGTTGCCAGTGTGTGTTTGGTTTGTTTGTGGGAGAACTTAGAAGCCATGTGCAGGGACGCCAGCTCATTGAAATGTTTACTCACATCATTTGTATTCTTCTGAATGGACTTTGTATTTTATTCCATTGCTTTGTATGCGTTTCTTTTGTTTCTGTTTTAAGTGAAACGAAGAACATTTTTAAATAAAAGGAAAACTATTTTGGGATTACATCCAGTTGATCTATTGAGTTTATGTCCCTTCAGAATTGTTCTCAAAAAGGACTTGAGGCAAGCAAACAAGGGAATTTGATTCTAAAATATAAAGTAATTTAACCTTATAAATCATACATGAACCAAAGTTGAATAAGTCTAAAAGAAAAAGCTTCCAAAATCAACTCTAACCAAGGTCATCCACTTCTTGAGTAATATCCCTGAACATATAAAAATATGTCTGCATTTAAAAACATCTTGGTGTCTTGGTTTGAGACACTGCGGTGTAGAAACGGTATTATTAGTGCCTTACTTGTCAGACAGGAAGCACCGTCTACAACTCAGCTGAAACCAGGTGTGATATGTCATATGTCTATTACAAGACATTTCTCCCCTGTAGGAGGGTTTCAAATGATGTCACACATTCCAATTTCCGAATCTTTTTCATTCTTCTTATAATCTGAATAACACATGAAGTCCAGAGATGGCGTGCTTCAGATCACATGACTGAAACCCTCCTAGTGACACTATTATGTATAAGGGACAGAGCAACCTATAGTCTGAGTAGACTGGTAGCCGTTTGGCTGTTCCCTCCATCAAACATCTGAGGTGACACTCCCATCACACCTGGTGGTGGAGTGGGGACTGATTATAACATGATTCCTACACGCAGGCTGCGGACGTTAGAGATGGAACCTTTCAGCTGGGGGTCAAACGCCCTTGCTGATACCTTCCTACCCCCAGTATTGGGGCATCGATTCAGAACCAACCTGAGACTAATGTCCAAAAACCAAACATAACTTTATTATCCTGGCACTACTGTGTAGCTCCACTGGTAAATCCATGGCATTAATCTCTAGGTTTAGGGGTCATTCCCCTAAACCCAATTAGATTCCCAATTACAACACTGTGGCTCAAAGGCTCCTCCAGGCGGCATGCGTTTAAATGTATTTTAAACAGCTGTTATAAAAGCACACTGTGCACCCGTGGTTAGTTATTGAGGTATTTGTTTTTTTATACCACAAATTTAAGGATATAGCGCCTATGATCAACCATGTCCTCATTCGTCTATTGTTTGAGGTAATAACACATACAACCCGTCAATCTGAAAACCATACAAAATCTACAATTTGATCGGTCATCTGAAACGTGTACATTCAGAAGTAGGCTATCTACAAGGACTACAGGACTTCGGCTTGTAATTTATGTGTAACATTCGGAGCTATACGGTGCATCAACACGTTTAGCTAATTACTGCCACCTTGTGGCAAGCCTTCTGAAGTACATTACCTTCATGATTTGTTTTACAGAAACGGCTGATCAAAGAGAAACAAACAGCTTTCACTACAAAGATTTGAACAATTTAAAGGGGGTTACAGATGAGAAAACAAAAATGAAAGGCGACAACAGTTGATCCATAGAAGCACAAGTTTGGCAATAAATTATTTGTGAATCGCAAAAAGACCCACATAGACCAAATGCCTCGAATCTGCACTGCGTGATGTATAAGGTAATGTAGGCTGTGTATCACATTGAGTCCTTAAAACATTAAACCCTTGTTAATTTTCAGTATAAAAGTCCTTTGTTTCCGAGGAGAGGTAGTGGTGTCTATGGCTGGTACTCCTTCAGGACCTGGTTGGCGATCACCAGTCTCTGGATCTCACTTGTGCCCTCGTAGATCTCCGTGATGCGCGCGTCCCGGTAGTGTCTCTCCGCCGGCATGTCCGTCACGAAACCCATTCCCCCGAGAATTTGGATCGACTTCGAAGAGTTCCCCATATGAACGAGAGCAAAACTTAGAATGCAGCTTAGAGGCACCGAAATAGACTTTTAAGTTTTAAGAAAAAACAATGACAAGAAAACCTTAAATAAACCTATTTAATAAAGAGGATCATTAAAAGTGTGTATATGTAATTACTAAAATCAGTCTCACCTGATGTGCACTGAAAGTGGCAGCTTCGGAAGCTGCTAGCTTAGCCATGGCGGCCTCCTGAAAGGAAACACGAAGCAAAGACTTGCAACTGCGTTTTGCTTTTGCTGACATATGCTATAAAGGCCCTTTGGTGGCGTTCCTATTCAACACCGTAGCAAGGGTGTGGCTTGTGTGAGAATCAAACTCATGGCATTGTCAAAACCATGCTCTCCACAGACGCACGCGCACACGCACACTTCAGTAGACTAGTTGAAACATTAACCAAAATTAACCAGCAATATAAGCTGACGAATCTTCTAAATGGTGTTAGGTGTGCCAGGGTACCTTGGTGAAGGGTTTCTTGGCGTCTCTTAACAGGGCAGCCTTCCACGTGAGCAGACGAGCACTCTCGACCGCCAGTGCCATGTCAGCCAGCTTAAACTAGACACACACATCATACTAATTGACACAATATGAACAAAACTGAACAGATCATTTACGGGAAGAAGCAAATTAAATTTGTGATCACTGTGAGTTATTCAAGCTAAATATCGCAAAATATCAAAAGTGCGGATGCGGGCGTCTCCTCTCCCATACCTGGATGGCCTGCATCTTGCCGATGGGCGCTCCGAAGGCTGTGCGTTTGTGTGCGTAGTCGGCAGCACAGTCCAGAGCGGCCTGAGCGATGCCAAGAGCCTGGGAGGCGATGCCAATACGCCCACTGTCTAGCGTTTGCTGTAAGAGTGTAATTTAAAATGATGATAATTCATTTATTTATTAAGCAGGTGCATAGTGTAATAGTGTCACCCATAGTGTAATGTTAACATCCTACCATTAGACCACCCTGCCCCCATAGTGTAACGTTAACATCCTACCATTAGACCACCCTGCCCCCATAGTGTGATGTTAACATCCTACCATTAGACCACCCTGCCCCCATAGTGTAACGTTAACATCCTACCACTAGACCACCCTGCCGCCATAGTGTGATGTTAACATCCTACCATTAGACCACCCTGCCGCCATAGTGTAATGTTAACATCCTACCACTAGACCACCCTGCCCCCATAGTGTAACGTTAACATCCTACCATTAGACCACCCTGCCGCCATAGTGTGATGTTATCCTACCATTAGACCACCCTGCCCCCATAGTGTAACGTTAACATCCTACCATTAGACCACCCTGCCCCCATAGTGTAACGTTAACATCCTACCATTAGACCACCCTGCCCCCATAGTGTAACGTTAACATCCTACCATTAGACCACCCTACCCCCATAGTGTAACGTTAACATCCTACCATTAGACCACCCTGCCCCCATAGTGTAACGTTAACATCCTACCATTAGACCACCCTACCCCCATAGTGTAACGTTAACATCCTACCATTAGACCACCCTACCCCCATAGTGTAACGTTAACATCCTACCATTAGACCACCCTGCCGCCATAGTGTGATGTTATCCTACCATGGCTATTTTGAACCCTGCTCCGCGGGCGCCCAGCAGGTTTCCCAGGGGGATCCTGCAGTCCTCCAGGATGATGTTGGCCGTGGAGGAGGCTCTGATGCCCAGCTTATCCTCCTTCTTGCCCAGGGATAGTCCCGGGTGCGGCATGGGCACCAAGAAGGCACTGATCCCCTTATACCCAGCACGGGAAAACACACACAAACGGCGAGCACGAGAGTGAAAACAACAATTAGAAACGACTGCATTTAATAATAAAGATGATAAGTATAAATAAACAGTGTTCAGTCATTTAGAAAAGATGCCTTTTATTTAAAACAGCTTGAACCTAGCAAGTCTGCCTTGGTGTTTGAGGGACTTGATCCTGGCTAGTCTACCTTGTGTTTGAGGGACTTGAACCTGGCTAGTCTACCTTGTGTTTGAGGGACTTGATCCTGGCTAGTCTACCTTGTGTTTGAGGGACTTGAACCTGGCTAGTCTACCTTGTGTTTGAGGGACTTGATCCTGGCTAGCCTGCCTTGTGTTTGAGCGACTTGTACCTAGCTATCTTACCTTTGTGTTTGAGCGACTTGTACCTAGCTATCTTACCTTGTGTTTGAGCGCCTTGTCGGTGGTGGCAAACACCACGGTGGCTGAGGCCTCCCAGCTGTTGGTGATCCAGGCCTTGGTGCCGTTCAGCACCCACTCATCCCCGTCCTGGTGCGCCATGGTAGACGCGGCGCCGGCATCGCTGCCGTTCCCTACAGAACCGTTGGGAATTTCACTTAAGAATGGCTGCTGCTGCTGCTGTTGTTGCTGCTATGTGTCATTCTTTTCTTTATCGTTTTTTTTACATATCCTCCATAACAAACAGTAAGAGTAAGAGTACATTTCACTACTTGCATCTAAACAAACTGTATTTGCACAAATAATGAGCGGAATTAGTTTGAAAGCAGGACATTACTGCAAATGACATTGAGCTCACCTGGTTCACTGAGAGCAAAGCAGCCTACTTTCTCTCCCGTGGTGAAGGGAGTGATCCACTGTTTTTTCTGTTCTTCATTACCATTCTTTAAGATCGGTCCGATGTAGAGTGACTAATGATAAAACATATCAATAGACAAACAGTCAACTATCATAATACAATTACTATTTAGTATTCATAACTACCAATTACTAATGGGAGATGGAGATAGAAGAAAAGTATGCACTATTTTCTCATTTAGGGAAACAAGACAAATAAATAATCATATCTTCATAGAAATGCACTGACATTGTTAACGGAGACGACCACACCAGTGCTGGCACAGCCCCGGCTGATCTCCTCTGTGGCCAGGCTGTAGGCCAGGTAGTCCATGCCTGTCCCCCCCAGCTCCTCAGGCACCTCCACAGCCATCACCCCCATGGCTCCCAGCTCCAGGATCTGCAGGAATAACCACAACAGACCACAGCCCTGAGGGTTAATGGAGAGCGAGCGAGAGCGAGAGAGAGAGAGAACTGTCACGGCACCAATCATGTATTGGGTATTCGATTACTACTCCAATCCGATGAGTATTTCATAGGTTGCACTATAGCGTTAATCCAAGTCTAGAAAATCATTAGGAAACCCATTTACTATTCGATTCCAAGCTATAAACGTTTAGTCTTTCATCAAAGGCTTTTTAACCAAAGATTTTTCAAGGTCAGTTCAGGTCAGGGAAACCACGAATAATCATCAACATTGGATAAACTACTAATCTAAATGCTGTGCAAACCTAACTTTCCAAAAACAACCCAAACGTAGCACAGAGAAGCCATAGTAACAAGAAACGGTTAAGTGGACAAAGACCAGGGTCTAAATCCCGATTTGTCATTTGTCTTGTGTTTCAGTGCACCTGCTTGGTACCCTGGAAATCCAGAGCTCTCACGAGAGCACAATTTGAATTTGCTCAGCAAGCCACTCTGGGAACGAGCAATATAATCCCTCCCCGAAGCACATTAAACAATCACATCGGTGTATCTGATATAGGCGGGCCAAAAGCGTTGCTGTTTTACCGATCGGATACGGAAAGATCTATTGGTTAGCTCCGCTGGTCTGGATACGTCACCCCTTGTATTCTTCTGATTGGTCGTAGTGTTATCCAATTGCGTGCAGTGATATTTTCAAATGCATGCTTGGGGCCGCCCCTCGAGTTGGGGCAATTTGCATTACTTGTTGCCAGACCCTACAGCTTTCTAGATGTGGGTCTGGATTTCCAGGCTACCTGCTTGGCGGGGTAAGTGTGATTCTTATCCAACGTGGCTGCGATGGGAGCCAGCTCCTTGGCTGCATAATCCCTGCAAGTCTGCCGCATCATCTGGTGCATCTCTGGTAGCTCTGCTAGCTGGGATAGAGCTCTAGTGCCTCTGAGACACAGGCCCAGGGCTGGAGAGAGAGAGAGGAATATAGATGGAGGGAAAGAGAAAGAGACATTAACATTCTCACTCTTAACCAAAGTGACCAGTGGCTGGCTGTCCTTAATTGTTGACCATAGTCTATGTATTTATATCTTTATTATTTTCTATAATGAATACTGAATGGGAAGAGTGCTACTTTAAATCTTGTTTAAAAATGGCAAGAAGAATCTGTGTGTGCAGTGCACCATATAAAACTATAGCCATGGTTGTATAATAAAAGGTCAATACGGGTCGGGGTGATAAAACCATCCTAGCCTCTCTGTTGGCTTCGCTAAAAAATCCGTTGGCAATATAATTTGGCAAAATTACTTCCTTGCACTAGTTTCTGCTTGATAACAACAGAATGCCATTGGGCGCCTTCCACGAACAATGGCAATATAGTAATTTATGTTTGGATCAATGTGCATCGGTCAGTACAGACTTTGAGGATGAAGTTGCAATAAATTCCAAGTACTTCACAACTTATGTTATCAAAAAGTGCTATCACGTCATTGTCATTGTTTACATTTGGGACAGGAGCGTGCATGCTAAATATTCTTCAGCAGAATCAGTACAATGAAGTCATTTAACAACATTATATTGGTAACGGATGTTTAAGTGAAGCCAGGGAAGACGATGGTTTGATCATCCAGAGCGGTATAGTACTTTAAAACCATACATTTAGCAGGTTATAGAATATGTAGGTGAGAGGTTATTCAATACGTCATCATTGTCCGACTTCCATTGCACCGGTGAACACTCGTATTGAACAACTTTCTTCTTCTGATTTTGATTTGATTTTCATTATGAAATAGTGTTAAACTTATTTTGAGTGCATTCACAGTAGGCCTAAATCCATATTAGTATTAAGAAATGTGACATTCAAAGTTAAATACCACAAATGCATGTGTTACGAAATCAATATAAATACACCAATGTCAGACCTACTAAAGACACATTTGTAGCTTCTGACCGTCTACTCTTGTCATGAGTGTTGTTATTTGTTATGAACCTACAATATTGTAGCGTTTCAACTATTTAGAAACGATTACCATTGCAAACTATCACGCATACCATGCCATGCCTTTGAGTTATGCTCCACATTAAAAGTTTGCCTTTATTACATCAGTAGCCATATAAACACATTTCATTCTAGTATGACATGTTGTGCCTGACAAACATGACTTTAAAACCGTCCTGCAACTGTGAACAGAGCCCATAAAAGCAAATAATCGAACGGAAAATGATGCCTCAGGTTGGCTTGATAAACGCGTTCCGTGCAAAACGTTCACAAATGAAACGATTCTTTGTAACCGAAGCATTCTGACCTTGTCTTGCTTTAAAGATCGCGGCTGTCATTGTATTTTCTCTCCGATTAACGTGCGTGTGAAATGAGGGAGGGGAATATGGGGACGGGATGGATATAACGCGTCACGTGACCAACGTCAAGTTACGTTTCGCGGTTTCAGAGTAAAAGTCCTCCTCAAACACTTCTATCCTTCTATATAGAAGATATCTAAGGCTCTAGGTCAAAATGCCAGAATTGTACCTGAAATGTAATACTCAGTACACACCAACACAGTTTAGAATATAAGAATATCACCTGGTTCCTAGAATACATATACTACTATATACTTTGAGGTGATTTATGTGCCCCGCAAACAATCATTGATCAAGTGATGGACAGGTTGATCACGTGTTTGCCAAGTGTCCTGGGAATAAAATTGAATGGACCCAATTACCTGGATTTGTATGCACCAAGAACAATGCCGATAGCAAAATGTCCTTCATTGTACAACATATGTAACAGGACAGTGACAGGGGAACCAGACAAAGAAAGAAACACCTTTACCCAAACCTGTGCTTTAGGGAATGTGAAGTTAATGTCACACTGTGTTGAACGCTATTGTGAACGCACCATGCATAGAGGTGGCTACCGCTATAGTTGGTTCTCACGATGTTACTTCAAATTCACAATTGCCTTGTTCGGAAATAACTTAAATATTTTTTTGTAGATATTTGGATTTTTTTTTCCTCACACATTGAAGGCTCTTTTTATAGCCTATTGGGCTTGTACATTGCGACACATCGCAATGACCGCCTCCACTTTGGAGGTATAGCAGCGGAATGCATTCTGATGTACATGCCCTTCATAATTGTAATAGCTGAGCTTGATAAAATAAATGATACCCAGATATTAATGTAAATTGTAAAATCGATAAATATAGTGAATGCCAGGATACTTGATAAAAAAATTGCGAATGCTCCAGAGTTTGAAATATGCAACATTCACACAGAGCAAATAGCTGCTGTTTGCATGGTTGAGGTAAGAAAGCAAATTCAAATCAGTGAGTTATGTAGATAACGTCTACCTGGATACACACTCTGCAGGCCAATGCCTGTCTGGCAGCCTTTTGTTATGTGTTTGAGTAAGTGTGCGGTGAATAAGGGGCTTCAATTGTAAAGTAGTTTGAAGTGGTTGTAGTGGGTATGAGAATAGCTTGAATAGCAAGTGAGTGCATTTAGTAGCACTCAACAGTGTGTCATGCCATTAGTCGATAGGACTATACCATTGACCGCAGATCCATATCAGGAACGGGTGTGAGCTTCAATAATGCAATAACATGCTATAAATAGAGCTGTCAACACACACATGTCAATTGACTTGACAAACATGTCAGATTACATGGACGCATCACAATTAATGAAATAGACTGGCCACAGAAGATATTCACGTTTCTCAAAACATGTTTATTTTGGCACCATAAAAAGTCATTTCAGTCTGTCTGGTACAGTGATGATGTCGGAGGTCGGGAAGGTATGTTTCGGGAAAGTGCCTTTACGGGCGGTGGGTGGTGGGCGGGTCGAAGGCTTTGGGCTGCAGTAACAGCCGATGGCCAGCTGATGTCGCTCACTTGCTGGCGGAGGTCAGGGTGAAGCATCCCCTCTGGTGGAACTGCATGTCCCTGACGCGGCGCATGGACTGGATCTGGGGCTGGAAGGCGCTGAACTCGTTGTAGTGTCTGTAGTCACCGCACTCGAACAGGTACTGGTAGCCCCTGTATCCGGGGTACTGGTAGCCGACCCACCTGGAGAGAAGGGATAGGAGATGCCTCGTTTAGTCCTCAACTGTCTGAACGATCACAAGCTTTTCACACAATTTACAATATTGTATCGGGTCACACAATATATAGCCTACAATATTGTTATCTTTAAGTTGATGTCAAACATTTGAGCGATGCGTTGTTTCCAAGTTGCCCACTTACATTCTACTATTACATTACAAACAGTAATGGCTCCCTTCCGACTATCAACTTGAAATGCCAACCTAACGACTTCTGCGGTCTCATTTGTATCAATTCGAGTGGAAATTCGAACAGATGACCACGCCTAGTGAAGAGTGTGTCTGCGCATGCGTGTGTGTGTGTGTGTGTCTGTGTGTGGGTGTGTGTACTCACACTCCTCCGGGGACCCTCACGCTGCCCACCCTGTCGGTGAAGCCATGCGCCCACAGGGTAGGAACGTCATCCTCCTGGATCTCCATCTTGTTGCCCTTGAAGTCAGAGTGCTCGAACAGGCAGATCTTGTGCTCCAGGCTGTCCTGCACCGGGAGAGAGAGGGGGGGGGGGAGATAGAGGAGGAGAAAGATAGAAGAGAGAGGAGAGAAAAGAGAAAGAAATAGGAGAGAGCATGTAGGGGAGAGAGGGATGCAAGAGGGAGGAGCATAGATAGAGAGGAGAGAGCAGAAAGAGACAGGAGAGAGGAGAGAATAGGAGAGAAAAAATAGAGAAAAATACAACCCAAAAAGAGAATCAGAAAAGTCTGTGCAACAGGTAGCATACACAAGGAAGA